>NW_027472704.1:0-410091 GCF_030347505.1 Rhynchophorus ferrugineus | reverse complement strand
CGCCAATAGATAAGACCATTTTACAATTTGGGGCCCAAGTTAGAAGCAGAGCCTAAGGTGTAAATTATCGATAGTCCATATCTCGGAAAACTCATAAGAGATAATTCAATTTGGCAACCGGCAATGTAATTAGCATGCCGAATATTACTTGGAATGTGAATTGGAACAGACAATCGCCAATAGATAAGGACGATTTTTACAATTTGGGCCCAAGTTAGAAGCAGAGCCTAAGGTGTAAATTATCGATAGTCCATATCTCGGAAAACTATAAGAGATAATGCAATTTGGCAACCGGCAATGTAATTAGCATGCCGAATATTACTTGGAATGTGAATTGGAACGAAATCGCCAATAGATAAGACCATTTTACAATTTGGGCCCAAGTTAGAAGCAGAGCCTAAGGTGTAAATTATCGATAGTCCATATCTCCGGAAACTATAAGAGATAATGCAATTTGGCAACCGGCAATGTAATTAGCATGCCGAATATTACTTGGAATGTGAATTGGAACGAAATCGCCAATAGATAAGACCATTTTACAATTTGGGCCCAAGTTAGAAGCAGAGCCTAAGGTGTAAATTATCGATAGTCCATATCTCGGAAACTATAAGAGATAATGCCATTTGGTAACCGGCAATGTAATTAGCATGCCGAATATTACTTGGAATGTGAATTGGAACGAAATCGCCAATAGATAAGACCATTTTACAATTTGGGCCCAAGTTAGAAGCAGAGCCTAAGATGTAAATAATCGATAGTCCATATCTCGGAAACTATAAGAGATAATGCAATTTGGCAACCGGCAATGTAATTAGCATGCCGAATATTACTTGGAATGTGAATTGGAACGAAATCGCCAATAGATAAGACCATTTTACAATTTGGGCCCAAGTTAGAAGCAGAGCCTAAGGTGTAAATTATCGATAGTCCATATCTCGGAAACTATAAGAGATAATGCAATTTGGCAACCGGCAATGTAATTAGCATGCCGAATATTACTTGGAATGTGAATTGGAACGAAATCGCCCAATAGGTAAGACCATTTTACAATTTGGGCCCAAGTTAGAAGCAGAGCCTAAGGTGTAAATTATCGATAGTCCATATCTCGGAAACTATAAGAGATAATGCAATTTGGCAACCGGCAATGTAATTAGCATGCCGAATACTACTTGGAATGTGAATTGGAACGAAATCGCTAATAGATAAGACCTCGGAAAACTATAAGAGATAAATGCAATTTGGCAACCGGCAAAGTAATTAGCATGCCGAATATTACTTGGAATGTGAATTGGAACGAAATCGCCAATAGGTAAGACCATTTTACAATTTGGGCCCAAGTTAGAAGCAGAGCCTAAGGTGTAAATTATCGATAGTCCATATCTCAGAAACTATAAGAGATAATTCAATTTGGCAACCGGCAATGTAATTAGCATGCCGGATATTACTTGGAATGTGAATTGGAACGAAATCGCCAATAGATAAAACCATTTTACAATTTGGGGCCCAAGTTAGAAGCAGAGCCTAAGGTGTAAATTACCGATAGTCCATATCTCGGAAACTATTAGAGATAATGCAATTTGGCAACCGGCAATGTAATTAGCATGCCGAATATTACTTGGAATGTGAATTGGAACGAAATCGCCAATAGATAAGACGATTTTACAATTTGGGCCCAAGTTAGAAGCAGAGCCTAAGGTGTAAATTATCGATAGTCCATATCTCGGAAACTATAAGAGATAATGCAATTTGGCGACCGGCAATGTAATTAGCATGCCGAATATTACGTGAAGAGTGAATTGGAACGAAATCGCCAATAGATAAGACCCATTTTACAATTTGGGCCCAAGTTAGAAACAGAGCCCTGAGGTGTAAATTATCGATAGTCCATATCTCGGAAACTATAAGAGATAATGCAATTTGGCAACCGGCAATGTAATTTGCATGCCGAATATTACTTGGAAAGTGAATTGGAACGAAATCGCCAATAGATAAGACCATTTTTACAATTTGGCCCAAGTTAGAAGCAGAGCCTAAGGTGTAAATTATCGATAGTCCATATCTCGGAAACTATAAGAGATAATGCAATTTCGCAACCGGCAATGTAATTAGCATGCCGAATATTACTTGGAATGTGAATTGGGACGAAATCGCCAATAGATAAGACCATTTTACAATTTGGGCCCAAGTTAGAAGCAGAGCCTAAGGTGTAAATTATCGATAGTCCATATCTCGGAAACTATAAGAGATAATGCAATTTGGCAACCGGCAATGTAATTAGCATGCCGAATATTACTTGGAATGTGAATTGGAATGAAATCGCCAATAGATAAGACCATTTTACAATTTGGGCCCAAGTTAGAAGCAGAGCCTAAGGTGTAAATTATCGATAGTCCATATCTCGGAAACTATAAGAGATAATGCAATTTGGCAACCGGCAATGTAATTAGCATGCCGAATATTACTTGGAATGTGAATTGGAACGAAATCGGCAATAGATAAGACCATTTTTACAATTTGTGGCCCAAGTTAGAAGCAGAGCCTAAGGTGTAAATTAACGATAGTCCACTATCTCGGAAACTATATGAGTAATGCAATTTGGCAACCGGCAATGTAATTAGCATGCCGAATATTACTTGGAATGTGAATTGGAACGAAATCGCCAATAGATAAGACCATTTTACAATTTGGGCACCAAGTTAGAAGCAGAGCCTAAGGTGTAAATTATCGATAGTCCATATCTCGGAAACTATAAGAGATAATGCAATTTGGCAACCGGCAATGTAATTAGCATGCCGAATACTACTTGGAATGTGAATTGGAACGAAATCGCCAATAGATAAGACCATTTTACAATTTGGGCCCAAGTTAGAAGCAGAGCCTAAGGTGTAAATTATCGATAGTCCATATCTCGGAAACTATAAGAGATAATTCAATTTGGCAACCGGCAATGTAATTAGCATGCCGAATATTACTTGGAATGTGAATTGGAACGAAATCGCCAATAGATAAGACGATTTTACAATTTGGGGCCCAAGTTAGAAGCAGAGCCTAAGGTGTAAATTATCGATAGTCCATATCTCGGAAACTATAAGAGATAATGCAATTTGGCAACCGGCAATGTAATTAGCATGCCGAATATTACTTGGAATGTGAATTGGAACGAAATCGCCAATAGATAAGACCATTTTACAATTTGGGCCCAAGTTAGAAGCAGAGCCTAAGGTGTAAATTATCGATAGTCCATATCTCGGAAACTATAAGAGATAATGCAATTTGGCAACCGGCATGTAATTAGCATGCCGAATATTACTTGGAATGTGAATTGGAACGAAATCGCCAATAGATAAGACCATTTTACAATTTGGGCCCAAGTTAGAAGCAGAGCCTAAGGTGTAAATTATCGATAGTCCATATCTCGGAAACTATAAGAGATAATGCAATTTGGCAACCGGCAATGTAATTAGCATGGCCGAATATTACTTGGAATGTGAATTGGAATGAAATCGCCAATAGATAAGACCATTTTACAATTTGGGCCCAAGTTAGAAGCAGAGCCTAAGGTGTAAATTATCGATAGTCCATATCTCGGAAACTATAAGAGATAATGCAATTTGGCAACGGGCAATGTTAATTAGCATGCCGAATATTACTTGGAATGTGAATTGGAACGAAATCGGCAATAGATAAGACCATTTTACAATTTGGGCCCAAGTTAGAAGCAGAGCCTAAGGTGTAAATTAACGATAGTCCATATCTCGGAAACTATAAGAGATAATGCAATTTGGCAACCGGCAATGTAATTAGCATGCCGAATATTACTTGGAATGTGAATTGGAACGAAATCGCCAATAGATAAGACCATTTTACAATTTGGGCCCAAGTTAGAAGCAAGAGCCTAAGATGTAAATTATCGATAGTCCATATCTCGGAAACTATAAGAGATAATGCAATTTGGCAACCGCAATGTAATTAGCATGCCGAATATTACTTGGACTGTGAATTGGAACGAAATCGCCAATAGATAAGACCATTTTACAATTTGGGCCCAAGTTAGAAGCAGAGCCTAAGGTGTAAATTATCGATAGTCCCATATCTCGGAAACTATAAGAGATAATGGAATTTGGCAACCGGCAATGTAATTAGCATGCCGAATATTACTTGGAATGTGAATTGGAACGAAATCGCCAATAGGTAAGACCATTTTACAATTTGGGCCCAAGTTAGAAGCAGAGCCTAAGGTGTAAATTATCGATTGTCCATATCTCGAAACTATAAGAGATAATTCAATTTGGCAACCGGCAATGTAATTAGCATGCCGGATATTACTTGGAATGTGAATTGGAACGAAATCGCCAATAGATAAGACCATTTTACAATTTGGGCCCAAGTTAGAAGCAGAGCCTATGGTGTAAATTATCGATAGTCCATATCTCGGAAACTATAAGAGATAATGCAATTTGGCAACCGGCAATGTAATTAGCATGCCGAATATTACTTGGAATGTGAATTGGAACGAAATCGCCAATAGATAAGACGATTTTACATTTGGGCCAAGTTAGAAGCAGAGCCTAAGGTGTAAATTATCGATAGTCCATATCTCGGAAACTATAAGAGATAATGCAATTTGGCAACCGGCAATGTAATTAGCATCCCGAATATTACTTGGAATGTGAATTGGAACGAAATCGCCAATAGATAAGACCATTTTACAATTTGGGCCCAAGTTAGAAGCAGAGCCTAAGGTGTAAATTATCGATAGTCCATATCTCGGAAACTATAAGAGATAATGCAATTTGGCAACCGGCAATGTAATTAGCATGCCGAATATTACTTGGAATGTGAATTGGAATGAAATCGCCTATAGATAAGACCATTTTACAATTTGGGCCCAAGTTAGAAGCAGAGCCTAAGGTGTAAATTATCGATAGTCCCATATCTCGGAAACTATAAGAGATAATGCAATTTGGCAACCGGCAATGTAATTAGCATGCCGAATATTACTTGGAATGTGAATTGGAACGAAATCGGCAATAGATAAGACCATTTTACAATTTGGCCCCAAGTTAGAAGCAGAGCCTAAGGTGTAAATTATCGATAGTCCATATCTCGGAAACTATAAGAGATAATGCAATTTGGCAACCGGCAATGTAATTAGCATGCCGAATATTACTTGGAATGTGTATTGGAACGAAATCGCCAATAGATAAGACCATTTTACAATTTGGGCCCAAGTTAGAAGCAGAGCCTAAGGTGTAAATTATCGATGGTCCATATCTCGGAAAACTATAAGAGATAATGCAATTTGGCAACCGGCAATGTAATTAGCATGCCGAATATTACTTGGAATGTGAATTGGAACGAAATCGGCAATAGATAAGACCATTTTACAATTTGGGCCCAAGTTAGAAGCAGAGCCTAAGGTGTAAATTATCGATAGTCCATATCTCGGAAACTATAAGAGATAATGCAATTTGGCAACGGCAATGTAATTAGCATGCCGAATATTACTTGGAATGTGAATTGGAACGAAATCGCCAATAGATAAGACCATTTTACAATTTGGGCCAAGTTAGAAGCAGAGCCTAAGGTGTAAATTATCGATAGTCCATATCTCGGAAACTATAAGAGATAATGCAATTTGGCAACCGGCAATGTAATTAGCATGCCGAATACTACTTGGAATGTGAATTGGAACGAAATCGCCAATAGATAAGACCATTTTACAATTTGGGCCCAAGTTAGAAGCAGAGCCTGAGGTTGTAAATTATCGATAGTCCATATCTCGGAAACTATAAGAGATAATGCAATTTGGCAACCGGCAATGTAATTAGCATGCCGAATATTACTTGGAATGTGAATTGCAACGAAATCGCCAATAGATAAGACCATTTTACAATTTGGGCCCAAGTTAGAAGCAGAGCCTAAGGTGTAAATTATCGATAGTTCATATCTCGGAAACTATAAGAGATAATGCAATTTGGCAACCGGCAATGTAATTAGCATGCCGAATATTACTTGGAATGTGAATTGGAACGAAATTCGCCAATAGATAAGACCATTTTACAATTTGGGCCCAAGTTAGAAGCAGAGCCTAAGATGTAAATAATCGATAGTCCATATCTCAGAAACTATAAGAGATAATGCAATTTGGCAACCGGCAATGTAATTAGCATGCGAATATTACTTGGAATGTCAATTGGAACGAAATCGCCAATAGATAAGACCATTTTACAATTTGGGCCCAAGTTAGAAGCAGAGCCTAAGGTGTAAATTATTGAGTAGTCCATATCTCGGAAACTATAAGAGATAATGCAATTTCGCAACCGGCAATGTAATTAGCATGCCGGATATTACTTGGAATGTGAATTGAGGAACGAAATCGCCAATAGATAAGACCATTTTACAATTTGGGCCCAAGTTTAGAAGCAGAGCCTAAGGTGTAAATTATCGATAGGTCCATATCTCGGAAACTATAAGAGATAATGCAATTTGGCAACCGGCAATGTAATTAGCATGCCGAATATTACTTGGAATGTGAATTGGAACGAAATCGCCAATAGATAAGACGATTTTACAATTTGGGCCCAAGTTAGAAGCAGAGCCTAAGGTGTAAATTATCGATAGTCCATATCTCGGAAACTATAAGAGATAATGCAATTTGGCAACCGGCAATGTAATTAGCATCCCGAATATTATTTGGAATGTGAATTGGAACGAAATCGCCAATAGATAAGACCAATTTACAATTTGGGGCCCAAGTTAGAAGCAGAGCCTAAGGTGTAAATTATCGATAGTCCATATCTCGGAAACTATAAGAGATAATGCAATTTGGCAACCGGCAATGTAATTAGCATGCCGAATATTACTTGGAATGTGAATTGGAATGAAATCGCCTATAGATAAGACCATTTTACAATTTGGGCCCAAGTTAGAAGCAGAGCCTAAGGTGTAAATTATCGATAGTCCATATCTCGGAAACTATAAGAGATAATGCAATTTGGCAACCGGCAATGTAATTAGCATGCCGAATATTACTTGGAATGTGAATTGGAACGAAATCGGCAATAGATAAGACCATTTTACAATTTGGCCCCAAGTTAGAAGCAGAGCCTAAGGTGTAAATTATCGATAGTCCATATCTCGGAAACTATAAGAGATAATGCAATTTGGCAACCGGCAATGTAATTAGCATGCCGAATATTACTTGGAATGTGAATTGGAACGAAATCGCCAATAGATAAGACCATTTTACAATTTGGGCCCAAGTTAGAAGCAGAGCCTAAGGTGTAAATTATCGATAGTCCATATCTCGGAAACTATAAGAGATAATGCAATTTGGCAACCGGCAATGTAATTAGCATGCCGAATATTACTTGGAATGTGAATTGGAAACGAAATCGGCAATAGATAAGACCATTTTACAATTTGGCCCCAAGTTAGAAGCAGAGCCTAAGGTGTAAATTATCGATAGTCCATATCTCGGAAACTATAAGAGATAATGCAATTTGGCAACCGCAATGTAATTAGCATGCCGAATATTACTTGGAATGTGAATTGGAACGAAATCGCCAATAGATAAGACCATTTTACAATTTGGGCCCAAGTTAGAAGCAGAGCCTAAGGTGTAAATTATCGATAGTCCATATCTCGGAAACTATAAGAGATAATGCAATTTGGCAACCGGCAATGTAATTAGGCATGCCGAATACTACTTGGAATGTGAATTGGAACGAAATCGCCAATAGATAAGACCATTTTACAATTTGGGCCCAAGTTAGAAGCAGAGCCTGAGGTGTAAATTATCGATAGTCCATATCTCGGAAACTATAAGAGATAATGCAATTTGGCAACCGGCAATGTAATTAGCATGCCGAATATTACTTGGAATGTGAATTGCAACGAAATCGCCAATAGATAAGACCATTTTACAATTTGGGCCCAAGTTAGAAGCAGAGCCTAAGGTGTAAATTATCGATAGTTCATATCTCGGAAACTATAAGAGATAATGCAATTTGGCAACCGGCAATGTAATTAGCATGCCGAATATTACTTGGAATGTGAATTGGAACGAAATCGCCAATAGATAAGACCATTTTACAATTTGGGCCCAAGTTAGAAGCAGAGCCTAAGATGTAAATAATCTATAGTCCATATCTCAGAAACTATAAGAGATAATGCAATTTGGCAACCGGCAATGTAATTAGCATGCCGAATATTACTTGGAATGTCAATTGGAACGAAATCGCCAATAGATAAGACCATTTTACAATTTGGGCCCAAGTTAGAAGCAGAGCCTAAGGTGTAAATTATTGATAGTCCATATCTCGGAAACTATAAGAGATAATGCAATTTCGCAACCGGCAATATAATTAGCATGCCGAATATTACTTGGGAGTGTGAATTGGAACGAAATCGCCAATAGATAAGACCATTTTACAATTTGGGCCCAAGTTAGAAGCAGAGCCTAAGGTGTAAATTATCGATAGTCCATATCTCGGAAACTATAAGAGATAATGCAATTTGGCAACCAGCAATGTAATTAGCATGCCGAATATTTCTTGGAATGTGAATTGGAACGAAATCGCCAATAGATAAGACCATTTTACAATTTGGGCCCAAGTTAGAAGCAGAGCCTAAGGTGTAAATTATCGATAGTCCATATCTCGGGGAACTATAAGAGATAATGCAATTTTGGCAACCGGCAATGTAATTAGCATGCCGAATATTACTTGGAATGTGAATTGGAACGAAATCGCCAATAGATAAGACCATTTTACAATTTGGGCCCAAGTTAGAAGCAGAGCCTAAGGTGTAAATTATCGATAGTCCATATCTCGGAAACTATAAGAGATAATGCAATTTGGCAACCGGCAATGTAATTAGCATGCCGAATATTACTTGGAATGTGAATTGGAACGAAATCGCCAATAGATAAGACCATTTTTACAATTTGGGCCCAAGTTAGAAGCAGAGCCTAAGGTGTAAATTATCGATAGTCCATATCTCGGAAACTATAAGAGATAATGCAATTTGGCAACCGGCAATGTAATTAGCATGCCGAATATTACATGGAATGTGAATTGGAACGAAATCGCCAATAGGTAAGACCATTTTACAATTTGGGCCCAAGTTAGAAGCAGAGCCTAAGGTGTAAATTATCGATAGTCCATATCTCGGAAACTAAAAGAGATAATGCAATTTGGCAACGGCAATGTAATTAGCATGCCGAATATTACTTGGAATGTGAATTGGAACGAAATCGCCAATAGATAAGACCATTTTACAATTTGGGCCCAAGTTAGAAGCAGAGCCTAAGGTGTAATTTATCGATAGTCCATATCTCGGAAACTATAAGAGATAATGCAATTCGCAACCGGCAATGTAATTAGCATGCCGAATATTACTTGGATGTGAATTGGAACGAAATCGCCAATAGATAAGACCATTTTACAATTTGGGCCCAAGTTAGAAGCAGAGCCTAAGGTGTAAATTATCGATAGTCCATATCTCGGAAACTATAAGAGATAATGCAATTTGGCAACCGGCAATGTAATTAGCATGCCGAATAATTACTTGGAATGTGAATTGGAACGAAATCGCCAATAGATAAGACCATTTTACAATTTGGGCCCAAGTTAGAAGCAGAGCCTAAGGTGTAAATTATCGATAGTCCATATCTCGGAAACTATAAGAGATAATGCAATTTGGCAACCGGCAATGTAATTAGCATGCCGAATATTACTTGGAATGTGAATTGGAACGAAATCGCCAATAGATAAGACCATTTTACAATTTGGGCCCAAGTTAGAAGCAGAGCCTAAGGTGTAAATTATCGATAGTCCATATCTCGGAAACTATAAGAGATAATGCAATTTGGCAACCGGCAATGTAATTAGCATGCCGAATATTACTTGGAATGTGAATTGGAACGAAATCGCCAATAGATAAGACCATTTTACAATTTGGGCCCAAGTTAGAAGCAGAGCCTAAGGTGTAAATTATCGATAGTCCATATCTCGGAAACTTTAAGAGATAATGCAATTTGGCAACCGGCAATGTAATTAGAATGCCGAATATTACATGGAATGTGAATTGGAACGAAATCGCCAATAGGTAAGACCATTTTACAATTTGGGCCCAAGTTAGAAGCAGAGCCTAAGGTGTAAATTATCGATAGTCCATATCTCGGAAACTATAAGAGATAAAGCAATTTCGCAACCGGCAATGTAATTAGCATGCCGAATATTACTTGGAATGTGAATTGGGACGAAATCGCCAATAGATAAGACCATTTTACAATTTGGGCCCAAGTTAGAAGCAGAGCCTAAGGTGTAAATTATCGATAGTCCATATCTCGGAAACTATAAGAGATAATGCAATTTGGCAACCGGCAATGTAATTAGCATGCCGAATATTACTTGGAATGTGAATTGGAACGAAATCGCCAATAGATAAGACCATTTTACAATTTGGGCCCAAGTTAGAAGCAGAGCCTAAGGTGTAAATTATCGATAGTCCATATCTCGGAAACTATAAGAGATAATGCAATTTGGCAACCGGCAATGTAATTAGCATGCCGAATACTACTTGGAATGTGAATTGGAACGAAATCGACAATAGATAAGACCATTTTACAATTTGGGCCCAAGTTAGAAGCAGAGCCTAAGGTGTAAATTATCGATAGTCCATATCTCGGAAACTATAAGAGATAATTCAATTTGGCAACCGGCAATGTAATTAGCATGCCGAATATTACTTGGAATGTGAATTGGAACGAAATCGCCAATAGATAAGACCATTTTACAATTTGGGCCCAAGTTAGAAGCAGAGCCTAAGGTGTAAATTATCGATAGTCCATATCTCGGAAACTATAAGAGATAATGCAATTTGGCAACCGGCAATGTAATTAGCATGCCGAATATTACTTGGAATGTGAATTGGAACGAAATCGCCAATAGATAAGACGATTTTACAATTTGGGCCCAAGTTAGAAGCAGAGCCTAAGGTGTAAATTATCGATAGTCCATATCTCGGAAACTATAAGAGATAATGCAATTTGGCAACCGGCAATGTAATTAGCATGCCGAATATTACTTGGAATGTGAATTGGAACGAAATCGCCAATAGATAAGACCATTTTACAATTTGGGCCCAAGTTAGAAGCAGAGCCTAAGGTGTAAATTATCGATAGTCCATATCTAGGAAACTATAAGAGATAATACAATTTGGCAACCGGCAATGGAATTAGCATGCCGAATATTACTTGGAATGTGAATTGGAACGAAATCGCCAATAGATAAGACCATTTTACAATTTGGGCCCAAGTTAGAAGCAGAGCCTAAGGTGTAAAATTATCGATAGTCCATATCTCGGAAACTATAAGAGATAATGCAATTTGGCAACCGGCAATGTAATTAGCATGCCGAATATTACTTGGAATGTGAATTGGAATGAAATCGCCAATAGATAAGACCATTTTACAATTTGGGCCCAAGTTAGAAGCAGAGCCTAAGGTGTAAATTATCGATAGTCCATATCTCGGAAACTATAAGAGATAATGCAATTTGGCAACCGGCAATGTAATTAGCATGCCGAATATTACTTGGAATGTGAATTGGAACGAAATCGGCAATAGATAAGACCATTTTACAATTTGGGCCCAAGTTAGAAGCAGAGCCTAAGGTGTAAATTATCGATAGTCCATATCTCGGAAACTATAAGAGATAATGCAATTTGGCAACCGGCAATGTAATTAGCATGCCGAATATTACTTGGAATGTGAATTGGAACGAAATCGCCAATAGATAAGACCATTTTACAATTTGGGCCCAAGTTAGAAGCAGAGCCTAAGATGTAAATAATCGATAGTCCATATCTCGGAAACTATAAGAGATAATGCAATTTGGCAACCGGCAATGTAATTAGCATGCCGAATATTACTTGGAATGTGAATTGGAACGAAATCGCCAATAGATAAGACCATTTTACAATTTGGGCCCAAGTTAGAAGCAGAGCCTAAGGTGTAAATTATCGATAGTCCATATCTCGGAAACTATAAGAGATAATGCAATTTGGCAACCGGCAAAGTAATTAGCATGCCGAATATTACTTGGAATGTGAATTGGAACGAAATCGCCAATAGGTAAGACCATTTTACAATTTGAGCCCAAGTTAGAAGCAGAGCCTAAGGTGTAAATTATCGATAGTCCATATCTCGGAAACTATAAGAGATAATGCAATTTGGCAACCGGCAATGTAATTAGCATGCCGAATACTACTTGGAATGTGAATTGGAACGAAATCGCCAATAGATAAGACGATTTTACAATTTGGGCCCAAGTTAGAAGCAGAGCCTAAGGTGTAAATTATCGATAGTCCATATCTCGGAAACTATAAGAGATAATGCAATTTGGCAACCGGCAATGTAATTAGCATGCCGAATATTACTTGGAATGTGAATTGGAACGAAATCGCCAATAGATAAGACCATTTTACAATTTGGGCCCAAGTTAGAAGCAGAGCCTAAGGTGTAAATTATCGATAGTCCATATCTAGGAAACTATAAGAGATAATGCAATTTGGCAACCGGCAATGGAATTAGCATGCCGAATATTACTTGGAATGTGAATTGGAACGAAATCGCCAATAGATAAGACCATTTTACAATTTGGGCCCAAGTTAGAAGCAGAGCCTAAGGTGTAAATTATCGATAGTCCATATCTCGGAAACTATAAGAGATAATGCAATTTGGCAACCGGCAATGTAATTAGCATGCCGAATATTACTTGGAATGTGAATTGGAATGAAATCGCCAATAGATAAGACCATTTTACAATTTGGGCCCAAGTTAGAAGCAGAGCCTAAGGTGTAAATTATCGATAGTCCATATCTCGGAAACTATAAGAGATAATGCAATTTGGCAACCGGCAATGTAATTAGCATGCCGAATATTACTTGGAATGTGAATTGGAACGAAATCGGCAATAGATAAGACCATTTTACAATTTGGGCCCAAGTTAGAAGCAGAGCCTAAGGTGTAAATTATCGATAGTCCATATCTCGGAATCTATAAGAGATAATGCAATTTGGCAACCGGCAATGTAATTAGCATGCCGAATATTACTTGGAATGTGAATTGGAACGAAATCGCCAATAGATAAGACCATTTTACAATTTGGGCCCAAGTTAGAAGCAGAGCCTAAGATGTAAATAATCGATAGTCCATATCTCGGAAACTATAAGAGATAATGCAATTTGGCAACCGGCAATGTAATTAGCATGCCGAATATTACTTGGAATGTGAATTGGAACGAAATCGCCAATAGATAAGGCCATTTTACAATTTGGGCCCAAGTTAGAAGCAGAGCCTAAGGTGTAAATTATCGATAGTCCATATCTCGGAAACTATAAGAGATAATGCAATTTGGCAACCGGCAAAGTAATTAGCATGCCGAATATTACTTGGAATGTGAATTGGAACGAAATCGCCAATAGGTAAGACCATTTTACAATTTGGGCCCAAGTTAGAAGCAGAGCCTAAGGTGTAAATTATCGATAGTCCATATCTCGGAAACTATAAGAGATAATGCAATTTGGCAACCGGCAATGTAATTAGCATGCCGAATATTACTTGGAATGTGAATTGGAACGAAATCGCCAATAGATAAGACCTCGGAAACTATAAGAGATAATGCAATTTGGCAACCGGCAATGTAATTAGCATGCCGAATATTACTTGGAATGTGAATTGGAACGAAATCGCCAATAGGTAAGACCATTTTACAATTTGGGCCCAAGTTAGAAGCAGAGCCTAAGGTGTAAATTATCGATAGTCCATATCTCAGAAACTATAAGAGATAATTCAGTTTGGCAACCGGCAATGTAATTAGCATGCCGGATATTACTTGGAATGTGAATTGGAGCGAAATCGCCAATAGATAAAACCATTTTACAATTTGGGCCCAAGTTAGAAGCAGAGCCTAAGGTGTAAATTACCGATAGTCCATATCTCGGAAACTATTAGAGATAATGCAATTTGGCAACCGGCAATGTAATTAGCATGCCGAATATTACTTGGAATGTGAATTGGAACGAAATCGCCAATAGATAAGACGATTTTACAATTTGGGCCCAAGTTAGAAGCAGAGCCTAAGGTGTAAATTATCGATAGTCCATATCTCGGAAACAATAAGAGATAATGCAATTTGGCAACCGGCAATGTAATTAGCATGCCGAATATTACTTGGAATGTGAATTGGAACGAAATCGCCAATAGATAAGACCATTTTACAATTTGGGCCCAAGTTAGAAGCAGAGCCTAAGGTGTAAATTATCGATAGTCCATATCTCGGAAACTATAAGAGATAATGCAATTTGGCAACCGGCAATGTAATGAGCATGCCGAATATTACTTGGAATGTGAATTGGAACGAAATCGCCAATAGATAAGACCATTTTACAATTTGGGCCCAAGTTAGAAGCAGAGCCTAAGGTGTAAATTATCCATAGTCCATATCTCGGAAACTATAAGAGATAATGCAATTTGGCAACCGGCAATGTAATTAGCATGCCGAATATTACGTGAAGAGTGAATTGGAACGAAATCGCCAATAGATAAGACCATTTTACAATTTGGGCCCAAGTTAGAAACAGAGCCTGAGGTGTAAATTATCGATAGTCCATATCTCGGAAACTATAAGAGATAATGCAATTTGGCAACCGGCAATGTAATTTGCATGCCGAATATTACTTGGAAAGTGAATTGGAACGAAATCGCCAATAGATAAGACCATTTTACAATTTGGGCCCAAGTTAGAAGCAGAGCCTAAGGTGTAAATTATCGATAGTCCATATCTCGGAAACTATAAGAGATAATGCAATTTGGCAACCGGCAATGTAATTAGCATGCCGAATATTACTTGGAATGTGAATTGGAACGAAATCGCCAATAGATAAGACCATTTTACAATTTGGGCCCAAGTTAGAAGCAGAACCTTAGGTGTAAATTATCGATAGTCCATATCTCGGAAACTATAAGAGATAATGCAATTTGGCAACCGGGAATGTAATTAGCATGCCGAATATTACTTGGAATGTGAATTGGAACGAAATCGCCAATAGATAAGACCATTTTACAATTTGGGCCCAAGTTAGAAGCAGAGCCTAAGATGTAAATTATCGATAGTCCATATCTCGGAAACTATAAGAGATAATGCAATTTGGCAACCGGCAATGTAATTAGCATGCCGAATATTACTTGGAATGTGAATTGGAACGAAATCGCCAATAGATAAGACCATTTTACAATTTGGGCCCAAGTTAGAAGCAGAGCCTAAGGTGTAAATTATCGATAGTCCATATCTCGGAAACTATAAGAGATAATTCAATTTGGCAACCGGCAATGTAATTAGCATGCCGAATATTACTTGGAGTGTGAATTGGAACGAAATCGCCAATAGATAAGACCATTTTACAATTTGGGCCCAAGTTAGAAGCAGAGCCTAAGGTGTAAATTATCGATAGTCCATATCTCGGAAACTATAAGAGATAATGCAATTTGGCAACCGGCAATGTAATTAGCATGCCGAATATTACTTGGAATGTGAATTGGAACGAGATCGCCAATAGATAAGACCATTTTACAATTTGGGCCCAAGTTAGAAGCAGAGCCTAAGATGTAAATTATCGATAGTCCATATCTCGGAAACTATAAGAGATAATGCAATTTGGCAACCGGCAATGTAATTAGCATGCCGAATATTACTTGGAATGTGAATTGGAACGAAATCGCCAATAGATAAGACCATTTTACAATTTGGGCCCAAGTTAGAAGCAGAGCCAAAGATGTAAATAATCGATAGTCCATATCTCGGAAACTATAAGAGATAATGCAATTTCGCAACCGGCAATGTAATTAGCATGCCGAATATTACTTGGAATGTGAATTGGAACGAAATCGCCAATAGATAAGACCATTTTACAATTTGGGCCCAAGTTAGAAGCAGAGCCTAAGGTGTAAATTATCGATAGTCCATATCTCGGAAACTATAAGAGATAATGCAATTTGGCAACCGGCAATGTAATTAGCATGCCGAATATTACTTGGAATGTGAATTGGAACGAAATCGCCAATAGGTAAGACCATTTTACAATTTGGGCCCAAGTTAGAAGCAGAGCCTAAGGTGTAAATTATCGATAGTCCATATCTCGGAAACTATAAGAGATAATGCAATTTGGCAACCGGCAATGTAATTAGCATGCCGAATATTACTTGGAATGTGAATTGGAACGAAATCGCCAATAGATAAGGCGATTTTACAATTTGGGCCCAAGTTAGAAGCAGAGCCTAAGGTGTAAATTATCGATAGTCCATATCTCGGAAACTACAAGAGATAATGCAATTTGGCAACCGGCAATGTAACTAGCATGCCGAATATTACTTGGAATGTGAATTGGAACGAAATCGCCAATAGATAAGACCATTTTACAATTTGGGCCCAAGTTAGAAGCAGAGCCTAAGGTGTAAATTATCGATAGCCCATATCTCGGAAACTATAAGAGATAATGCAATTTGGCAACCGGCAATGTAATTAGCATGCCGAATATTACTTGAAATGTGAATTGGAATGAAATCGCCAATAGATAAGACCATTTTACAATTTGGGCCCAAGTTAGAAGTAGAGCCTAAGGTGTAAATTATCGATAGTCCATATCTCGGAAACTATAAGAGATAATGCAATTTGGCAACCGGCAATGTAATTAGCATGCCGAATATTACTTGGAATGTGAATTGGAACGAAATCGGCTATAGATAAGACCATTTTACAATTTGGGCCCAAGTTAGAAGCAGAGCCTAAGGTGTAAATTATCGATAGTCCATATCTCGGAAACTATAAGAGATAATGCAATTTGGCAACCGGCAATGCAATTAGCATGCCGAATATTACTTGGAATGTGAATTGGAACGAAATCGCCAATAGATAAGACCATTTTACAATTTGGGCCCAAGTTAGAAGCAGAGCCTAAGGTGTAAATTACCGATAGTCCATATCTCGGAAACTATTAGAGATAATGCAATTTGGCAACCGGCAATGTAATTAGCATGCCGAATATTACTTGGAATGTGAATTGGAACGAAATCGCCAATAGATAAGACGATTTTACAATTTGGGCCCAAGTTAGAAGCAGAGCCTAAGGTGTAAATTATCGATAGTCCATATCTCGGAAACTATAAGAGATAATGCAATTTGGCAACCGGCAATGTAATTAGCATGCCGAATATTACTTGGAATGTGAATTGGAACGAAATCGCCAATAGATAAGACCATTTTACAATTTGGGCCCAAGTTAGAAGCAAAGCCTAAGGTGTAAATTATCGATAGTCCATATCTCGGAAACTATAAGAGATAATGCAATTTGGCAACCGGCAATGTATTTAGCATGCCGAATATTACTTGGAATGTGAATTGGAACGAAATCGCCAATAGATAAGACCATTTTACAATTTGGGCCCAAGTTAGAAGCAGAGCCTAAGGTGTAAATTATCCATAGTCCATATCTCGGAAACTATAAGAGATAATGCAATTTGGCAACCGGCAATGTAATTAGCATGCCGAATATTACTTGGAATGTGAATTGGAACGAAATCGCCAATAGATAAGACCATTTTACAATTTGGGCCCAAGTTAGAAGCAGAGCCTAAGGTGTAAATTATGGATAGTCCATATCTCGGAAACTATAAGAGATAATGCAATTTCGCAACCGGCAATGTAATTAGCATGCCGAATATTACTTGGAGTGTGAATTGGAACGAAATCGCCAATAGATAAGACCATTTTACAATTTGGGCCCAAGTTAGAAGCAGAGCCTAAGGTGTAAATTATTGATAGTCCATATCTCGGAAACTATAAGAGATATTGCAATTTGGCAACCGGCAATGTAATTAGCATGCCGAATATTACTTGGAATGTAAATTGGAACGAAATCGCCAATAGATAAGACCATTTTACAATTTGGGCCCAAGTTAGAAGCAGAGCCTAAGGTGTAAATTATCGATAGTCCATATCTCGGAAACTGTAAGAGATAATGCAATTTGGCAACCGGCAATGTAATTAGCATGCCGAATATTACTTGGAATGTGAATTGGAACGAAATTGCCAATAGATAAGACCATTTTACAATTTGGGCCCAAGTTAGAAGCAGAGCCTAAGGTCTAAATTATCGATAGTCCATATCTCGGAAACTATAAGAGATAATGCAATTTGGCAACCGGCAATGTAATTAGCATGCCGAATATTACTTGGAATGTGAATTGGAACGAAATCGCCAATAGATAAGACCATTTTACAATTTGGGCCCAAGTTAGAAGCAGAGCCTAAGGTGTAAATTATCGATAGTCCATATATCGGAAACTATAAGGGATAATGCAATTTGGCAACCGGCAATGTAATTAGCATGCCGAATATTACTTGGAATGTGAATTGGAACGAAATCGCCAATAGATAAGACCATATTACAATTTGGGCCCAAGTTAGAAGCAGAGCCTAAGGTGTAAATTATCGATAGTCCATATCTCGGAAACTATAAGAGATAATGCAATTTGGCAACCGGCAATGTAATTAGCATGCCGAATATTACTTGGAATGTGAATTGGAACGAAATCGCCAATAGATAAGACCATTTTACAATTTGGGCCCAAGTTAGAAGCAGAGCCTAAGGTGTAAATTATCGATAGTCCATATCTCGGAAACTATAAGAGATAATGCAATTTGGCAACCGGCAATGTAATTAGCATGCCGAATATTACTTGGAATGTGAATTGGAACGAAATCGCCAATAGGTAAGACCATTTTACAATTTGGGCCCAAGTTAGAAGCAGAGCCTAAGGTGTAAATTATCGATAGTCCATATCTCGGAAACTATAAGAGATAATTCAATTTGGCCACCGGCAATGTAATTAGCATGCCGAATATTACTTGGAATGTGAATTGGAACGAAATCGCCAATAGATAAGACCATTTTACAATTTGGGCCCAAGTTAGAAGCAGAGCCTAAGGTGTAAATTATCGATAGTCCATATCTCGGAAACTATAAGAGATAATGCAATTTGGCAACCGGCAATTTAATTAGCATGCCGAATATTACTTGGAATGTGAATTGGAACGAAATCGCCTATTGATAAGGCCATTTTACAATTTGGGCCCAAGTTAGAAGCAGAGCCTAAGGTGTAAATTATCGATAGTCCATATCTCGGAAACTATAAGAGATAATGCAATTTGGCAACCGGCAATGTAATTAGCATGCCGAATATTACTTGGAATGTGAATTGGAACGAAATCGCCAATAGATAAGACCATTTTACAATTTGGGCCCAAGTTAGATACAGAGCCTAAGGTGTAAATTATCGATAGTCCATATCTCGGAAACTAAAAGATGTAATGCAATTTGGCAACCGGCAATGTAATTAGCATGCCGAATATTACTTGGAATGTGAATTGGAACGAAATCGCCAATAGATAAGAACATTTTACAATTTGGGCCCAAGTTAGAAGCAGAGCCTAAGGTGTAAATTATCGATAGTCCATATCTCGGAAACTATAAGAGATAATGCAATTTCGCAACCGGCAATGTAATTAGCATGCCGAATATTACTTGGAATGTGAATTGGGACGAAATCGCCAATAGATAAGACCATTTTACAATTTGGGCCCAAGTTAGAAGCAGAGCCTAAGGTGTAAATTATCGATAGTCCATATCTCGGAAACTATAAGAGATAATGCAATTTGGCAACCGGCAATGTAATTAGCATGCCGAATATTACTTGGAGTGTGAATTGGAACGAAATCGCCAATAGATAAGACCATTTTACAATTTGGGCCCAAGTTAGAAGCAGAGCCTAAGGTGTAAATTATCGATAGTCCATATCTCGGAAACTATAAGAGATAATGCAATTTGGCAACCGGCAATGTAATTAGCATGCCGAATACTACTTGGAATGTGAATTGGAACGAAATCGCCAATAGATAAGACCATTTTACAATTTTTGCCCAAGTTAGAAGCAGAGCCTAAGGTGTAAATTATCGATAGTCCATATCTCGGAAACTATAAGAGATAATTCAATTTGGCAACCGGCAATGTAATAAGCATGCCGAATATTACTTGGAATGTGAATTGGAACGAAATCGCCAATAGATAAGACCATTTTACAATTTGGGCCCAAGTTAGAAGCAGAGCCGAAGGTTAAAAATAATCGATAGTCCATATCTCGGAAACTATAAGAGATAATGCAATTTGGGAACCGGCAATGTAATAAGCATGCCGAATATTACTTGGAATGTGAATTGGAACGAAATCGCCAATAGATAAGACCATTTTACAATTTGGGCCCAAGTTAGAAGCAGAGCCTAAGGTGTAAATTATCGATAGTCCATATCTCGGAAACTATAAGAGATAATGCAACTTGGCCACCGGCAATGTAATTAGCATGCCGAATATTACTTGGAATGTGAATTGGAACGAAATCGCCAATAGGTAAGACCATTTTACAATTTGGGCCCAAGTTAGAAGCAAAGCCTAAGGTGTAAATTATCGATAGTCCATATCTCGGAAACTATAAGAGATAATTCAATTTGGCAACCGGCAATGTAATTAGCATGCCGAATATTACTTGGAATGTGAATTGGAACGAAATCGCCAATAGATAAGACCATTTTACAATTTGGGCCCAAGTTAGAAGCAGAGCCTAAGGTGTAAATTATCGATAGTCCATATCTCGGAAACTATAAGAGATAATGCAATTTGGCAACCGGCAATGTAATTAGCATGCCGAATATTACTTGGAATGTGAATTGGAACGAAATCGCCAATAGATAAGACGATTTTACAATTTGGGCCCAAGTTAGAAGCAGAGCCTAAGGTGTAAATTATCGATAGTTCATATCTCGGAAACTATAAGAAATAATGCAATTTGGCAACTGGCAATGTAATTAGCATGCCGAATATTACTTGGAATGTGAATTGGAACGAAATCGCCAATAGATAAGGCCATTTTACAATTTGGGCCCAAGTTAGAAGCAGAGCCTAAGGTGTAAATTATCGATAGTCCATATCTCGGAAACTATAAGAGATAATTCAATTTGGCAACCGGCAATGTAATTAGCATGCCGAATATTACTTGGAATGTGAATTGGAACGAAATCGCCAATAGATAAGACCATTTTACAATTTGGGCCTAAGTTAGAAGCAGAGCCTAAGGTGTAAATTATCGATAGTCCATATCTCGGAAACTATAAGAGATAATGCAATTTGGCAACCGGCAATGTAATTAGCATGCCGAATATTACTTGGAATGTGAATTGGAACGAAATCGCCAATAGATAAGACGATTTTACAATTTGGGCCCAAGTTAGAAGCAGAGCCTAAGGTGTAAATTATCGATAGTTCATATCTCGGAAACTATAAGAAATAATGCAATTTGGCAACTGGCAATGTAATTAGAATGCCGAATATTACTTGGAATGTGAATTGGAACGAAATCGGCAATAGGTAAGACCATTTTACAATTTGGGCCCAAGTTAGAAGCAGAGCCTAAGGTGTAAATTATCCATAGTCCATATCTCGGAAACTATAAGAGATAATGCAATTTGGCAACTGGCAATGTCATTAGTATGCCGAATATTACTTGGAATGTGAATTGGAACGAAATCGCCAATAGATAAGACCATTTTACAATTTGGGCCCAAGTTAGAAGCAGAGTCTAAGGTGTAAATTATCGATAAACCATATCTCGGAAACTATAAGAGATAATTCAATTTGGCCACCGGCAATGTAATTAGCATGCCGAATATTACTTGGAATGTGAATTGGAACGAAATCGCCAATAGATAAGACCATTTTACAATTTGGGCCCAAGTTAGAAGCAGGGCCTAAGGTGTAAATTATCGATAGTCCATATCTCGGAAACTATAAGAGATAATGCAATTTGGCAACCGGCAATGTAATTAGCATGCCGAATATTACTTGGAATGTGAATTGGAACGAAATCGCCAATAGATAAGGCCATTTTACAATTTGGGCCCAAGTTAGAACCAGAGCCTAAGGTGTAAATTATCGATAGTCCATATCTCGGAAGCTATAAGAGATAATGCAATTTGGCAACCGGCAATGTAATTAGCATGCCGAATATTACTTGGAATGTGAATTGGAACGAAATCGCCAATAGATAAGACCATTTTACAATTTGGGCCCAAGTTAGAAGCAGAGCCTAAGGTGTAAATTATCGATAGTCCATATCTCGGAAACTAAAAGAGATAATGCAATTTGGCAACCGGCAATGTAATTAGCATGCCGAATATTACTTGGAATGTGAATTGGAACGAAATCGCCAATAGATAAGACCATTTTACAATTTGGGCCCAAGTTAGAAGCAGAGCCTAAGGTGTAAATTATCGATAGTCCATATCTCGGAAACTATAAGATATAATGCAATTTGGCAACCGGCAATATAATTAGCATGCCGAATATTACTTGGAATGTGAATTGGAACGAAATCGCCAATAGATAAGACCATTTTACAATTTGGGCCCAAGTTAGAAGCAGAGCCTAAGGTGTAAATTATCGATAGTCCATATCTCGGAAACTATAAGAGATACTGCAATTTGGCAACCGGCAATGTAATTAGCATGCCGAATACTACTTGGAATGTGAATTGAAACGAAATCGCCAATAGATAAGACCATTTTACAATTTGGGCCCAAGTTAGAAGCAGAGCCTGAGGTGTAAATTATCGATAGTCCATATCTCGGAAACTATAAGTGATAATGCAATTTGGCAACCGGCAATGTAATTAGCATGCCGAATACTACTTGGAATGTGAATTGGAACGAAATCGCCAATAGATAAGACCATTTTACAATTTGGGCCCAAGTTAGAAGCAGAGCCTAAGGTGTAAATTATCGATAGTCCATATCTCGGAAACTATAAGAGATAATGCAATTTGGCAACCGGCAATGTAATTAGCATGCCGAATACTACTTGGAATGTGAATTGGAACGAAATTGCCAATAGATAAGACCATTTTACAGTTTGGGCCCAAGTTAGAAGCAGAGCCTAAGGTTAAAAATAATCGATAGTCCATATCTCGGAAACTATAAGAGATAATGCAATTTGGGAACCGGCAATGTAATTAGCATGCCGAATATTACTTGGAATGTGAATTGGAACGAAATCGCCAATAGATAAGACCATTTTACAATTTGGGCCCAAGTTAGAAGCAGAGCCTAAGGTGTAAATTATCGATAGTCCATATCTCGGAAACTATAAGAGATAATGCAACTTGGCCACCGGCAATGTAATTAGCATGCCGAATATTACTTGGAATGTGAATTGGAACGAAATCGCCAATAGAGAAGACCATTTTACAATTTGGGCCCAAGTTAGAAGCAGAGCCTAAGGTGTAAATTATCGATAGTCCATATCTCGGAAACTATAAGAGATAATGCAATTTCGCAACCGGCAATGTAATTAGCATGTCGAATATTACTTGGAATGTGAATTGGAACGAAATCGCCAATAGGTAAGACCATTTTACAATTTGGGCCCAAGTTAGAAGCAGAGCCTAAGGTGTAAATTATCGATAGTCCATATCTCGGAAACTATAAGAGATAATTCAATTTGGCCACAGGCAATGTAATTAGCATGCCGAATATTACTTGGAATGTGAATTGGAACGAAATCGCCAATAGATAAGACCATTTTACAATTTGGGCCCAAGTTAGAAGCAGGGCCTAAGGTGTAAATTATCGATAGTCCATATCTCGGAAACTATAAGAGATAATGCAATTTGGCAAACGGCAATGTAATTAGCATGCCGAATATTACTTGGAATGTGAATTGGAACGAAATCGGCAATAGGTAAGACCATTTTACAATTTGGGCCCAAGTTAGAAGCAGAGCCTAAGGTGTAAATTATCGATAGTCCATATCTCGGAAACTATAAGAGATAATGCAATTTGGCAAAAGGCAATGTAATTAGCATGCCGAATATTACTTGGAATGTGAATTGGAACGAAATCGCCAATAGATAAGACCATTTTACAATTTGGGCCCAAGTTAGAAGCAGAGCCTAAGGTGTAAATTATCGATAGTTCATATCTCGGAAACTATAAGAAATAATGCAATTTGGCAACTGGCAATGTAATTAGCATGCCGAATATTACTTGGAATGTGAATTGGAACGAAATCGCCTATTGATAAGGCCATTTTACAATTTGGGCCCAAGTTAGAAGCAGAGCCTAAGGTGTAAATTATCGATAGTCCATATCTCGGAAACTATAAGAGATAATGCAATTTGGCAAAAGGCAATGTAATTAGCATGCCGAATATTACTTGGAATGTGAATTGGAACGAAATCTCCAATAGATAAGACCATTTTACAATTTGGGCCCAAGTTAGAAGCAGAGCCTAAGGTGTAAATTATCGATAGTCCATATCTCGGAAACTATAAGAGATAATGCAATTTGGCAACCGGCAATTTAATTAGCATGCCGAATATTACTTGGAATGTGAATTGGAACGAAATCGCCTATTGATAAGGCCATTTTACAATTTGGGCCCAAGTTAGAAGCAGAGCCTAAGGTGTAAATTATCGATAGTCCATATCTCGGAAACTATAAGAGATAATGCAATTTGGCAACCGGCAATGTAATTAGCATGCCGAATATTACTTGGAATGTGAATTGGAACGAAATCGCCAATAGATAAGAACATTTTACAATTTGGGCCCAAGTTAGAAGCAGAGCCTAAGGTGTAAATTATCGATAGTCCATATCTCGGAAACTATAAGAGATAATGCAATTTGGCAACCGGCAATGTAATTAGCATGCCGAATATTACTTGGAATGTGAATTGGAACGAAATCGCCAATAGATAAGACCATTTTACAATTTGGGCCCAAGTTAGATACAGAGCCTAAGGTGTAAATTATCGATAGTCCATATCTCGGAAACTAAAAGATGTAATGCAATTTGGCAACCGGCAATGTAATTAGCATGCCGAATATTACTTGGAATGTGAATTGGAACGAAATCGCCAATAGATAAGAACATTTTACAATTTGGGCCCAAGTTAGAAGCAGAGCCTAAGGTGTAAATTATCGATAGTCCATATCTCGGAAACTATAAGAGATAATGCAATTTCGCAACCGGCAATGTAATTAGCATGCCGAATATTACTTGGAATGTGAATTGGGACGAAATCGCCAATAGATAAGACCATTTTACAATTTGGGCCCAAGGTAGAAGCAGAGCCTAAGGTGTAAATTATCGATAGTCCATATCTCGGAAACTATAAGAGATAATGCAATTTGGCAACCGGCAATGTAATTAGCATGCCGAATATTACTTGGAGTGTGAATTGGAACGAAATCGCCAATAGATAAGACCATTTTACAATTTGGGCCAAAGTTAGAAGCAGAGCCTAAGGTGTAAATTATCGATAGTCCATATCTCGGAAACTATAAGAGATAATGCAATTTGGCAACCGGCAATGTAATTAGCATGCCGAATACTACTTGGAATGTGAATTGGAACGAAATCGCCAATAGATAAGACCATTTTACAATTTTTGCCCAAGTTAGAAGCAGAGCCTAAGGTGTAAATTATCGATAGTCCATATCTCGGAAACTATAAGAGATAATTCAATTTGGCAACCGGCAATGTAATTAGCATGCCGAATATTACTTGGAATGTGAATTGGAACGAAATCGTCAATAGATAAGACCATTTTACAATTTGGGCCCAAGTTAGAAGCAGAGCCGAAGGTTAAAAATAATCGATAGTCCATATCTCGGAAACTATAAGAGATAATGCAATTTGGGAACCGGCAATGTAATAAGCATGCCGAATATTACTTGGAATGTGAATTGGAACGAAATCGCCAATAGATAAGACCATTTTACAATTTGGGCCCAAGTTAGAAGCAGAGCCTAAGGTGTAAATTATCGATAGTCCATATCTCGGAAACTATAAGAGATAATGCAACTTGGCCACCGGCAATGTAATTAGCATGCCGAATATTACTTGGAATGTGAATTGGAACGAAATCGCCAATAGGTAAGACCATTTTACAATTTGGGCCCAAGTTAGAAGCAGAGCCTAAGGTGTAAATTATCGATAGTCCATATCTCGGAAACTATAAGAGATAATTCAATTTGGCAACCGGCAATGTAATTAGCATGCCGAATATTACTTGGAATGTGAATTGGAACGAAATCGCCAATAGATAAGACCATTTTACAATTTGGGCCCAAGTTAGAAGCAGAGCCTAAGGTGTAAATTATCGATAGTCCATATCTCGGAAACTATAAGAGATAATGCAATTTGGCAACCGGCAATGTAATTAGCATGCCGAATATTACTTGGAATGTGAATTGGAACGAAATCGCCAATAGATAAGACGATTTTACAATTTGGGCCCAAGTTAGAAGCAGAGCCTAAGGTGTAAATTATCGATAGTTCATATCTCGGAAACTATAAGAAATAATGCAATTTGGCAACTGGCAATGTAATTAGCATGCCGAATATTACTTGGAATGTGAATTGGAACGAAATCGCCAATAGATAAGGCCATTTTACAATTTGGGCCCAAGTTAGAAGCAGAGCCTAAGGTGTAAATTATCGATAGTCCATATCTCGGAAACTATAAGAGATAATTCAATTTGGCAACCGGCAATGTAATTAGCATGCCGAATATTACTTGGAATGTGAATTGGAACGAAATCGCCAATAGATAAGACCATTTTACAATTTGGGCCCAAGTTAGAAGCAGAGCCTAAGGTGTAAATTATCGATAGTCCATATCTCGGAAACTATAAGAGATAATGCAATTTGGCAACCGGCAATGTAATTAGCATGCCGAATATTACTTGGAATGTGAATTGGAACGAAATCGCCAATAGATAAGACGATTTTACAATTTGGGCCCAAGTTAGAAGCAGAGCCTAAGGTGTAAATTATCGATAGTTCATATCTCGGAAACTATAAGAAATAATGCAATTTGGCAACTGGCAATGTAATTAGAATGCCGAATATTACTTGGAATGTGAATTGGAACGAAATCGGCAATAGGTAAGACCATTTTAGAATTTGGGCCCAAGTTAGAAGCAGAGCCTAAGGTGTAAATTATCCATAGTCCATATCTCTGAAACTATAAGAGATAATGCAATTTGGCAACTGGCAATGTCATTAGTATGCCGAATATTACTTGGAATGTGAATTGGAACGAAATCGCCAATAGATAAGACCATTTTACAATTTGGGCCCAAGTTAGAAGCAGAGTCTAAGGTGTAAATTATCGATAAACCATATCTCGGAAACTATAAGAGATAATTCAATTTGGCCACCGGCAATGTAATTAGCATGCCGAATATTACTTGGAATGTGAATTGGAACGAAATCGCCAATAGATAAGACCATTTTACAATTTGGGCCCAAGTTAGAAGCAGGGCCTAAGGTGTAAATTATCGATAGTCCATATCTCGGAAACTATAAGAGATAATGAAATT
Organism: Rhynchophorus ferrugineus; assembly: GCF_030347505.1. Classification (NCBI taxonomy): domain Eukaryota; kingdom Metazoa; phylum Arthropoda; class Insecta; order Coleoptera; family Curculionidae; genus Rhynchophorus; species Rhynchophorus ferrugineus. Next base: position 382,532 of record NW_027472704.1, on the reverse strand, counting down.
TGGCAACCGGCAATGTAATTAACATGCCGAATATTACTTGGAATGTGAATTGGAACGAAATCGCCAATAGATAAGGCCATTTTACAATTTGGGCCCAAGTTAGAAGCAGAGCCTAAGGTGTAAATTATCGATAGTCCATATCTCGGAAGCTATAAGAGATAATGCAATTTGGCAACCGGCAATGTAATTAGCATGCCGAATATTACTTGGAATGTGAATTGGAACGAAATCGCCAATAGATAAGACCATTTTACAATTTGGGCCCAAGTTAGAAGCAGAGCCTAAGGTGTAAATTATCGATAGTCCATATCTCGGAAACTAAAAGAGATAATGCAATTTGGCAACCGGCAATGTAATTAGCATGCCGAATATTACTTGGAATGTGAATTGGAACGAAATCGCCAATAGATAAGACCATTTTACAATTTGGGCCCAAGTTAGAAGCAGAGCCTAAGGTGTAAATTATCGATAGTCCATATCTCGGAAACTATAAGATATAATGCAATTTGGCAACCGGCAATATAATTAGCATGCCGAATATTACTTGGAATGTGAATTGGAACGAAATCGCCAATAGATAAGACCATTTTACAATTTGGGCCCAAGTTAGAAGCAGAGCCTAAGGTGTAAATTATCGATAGTCCATATCTCGGAAACTATAAGAGATACTGCAATTTGGCAACCGGCAATGTAATTAGCATGCCGAATACTACTTGGAATGTGAATTGAAACGAAATCGCCAATAGATAAGACCATTTTACAATTTGGGCCCAAGTTAGAAGCAGAGCCTGAGGTGTAAATTATCGATAGTCCATATCGCGGAAACTATAAGAGATAATGCAATTTGGCAACCGGCAATGTAATTAGCATGCCGAATACTACTTGGAATGTGAATTGGAACGAAATCGCCAATAGATAAGACCATTTTACAATTTGGGCCCAAGTTAGAAGCAGAGCCTAAGGTGTAAATTATCGATAGTCCATATCTCGGAAACTATAAGAGATAATGCAATTTGGCAACCGGCAATGTAATTAGCATGCCGAATACTACTTGGAATGTGAATTGGAACGAAATTGCCAATAGATAAGACCATTTTACAGTTTGGGCCCAAGTTAGAAGCAGAGCCTAAGGTTAAAAATAATCGATAGTCCATATCTCGGAAACTATAAGAGATAATGCAATTTGGGAACCGGCAATGTAATTAGCATGCCGAATATTACTTGGAATGTGAATTGGAACGAAATCGCCAATAGATAAGACCATTTTACAATTTGGGCCCAAGTTAGAAGCAGAGCCTAAGGTGTAAATTATCGATAGTCCATATCTCGGAAACTATAAGAGATAATGCAACTTGGCCACCGGCAATGTAATTAGCATGCCGAATATTACTTGGAATGTGAATTGGAACGAAATCGCCAATAGAGAAGACCATTTTACAATTTGGGCCCAAGTTAGAAGCAGAGCCTAAGGTGTAAATTATCGATAGTCCATATCTCGGAAACTATAAGAGATAATGCAATTTGGCAACCGGCAATGTAATTAGCATGCCGAATATTACTTGGAATGTGAATTGGAACGAAATCGCCAATAGGTAAGACCATTTTACAATTTGGGCCCAAGTTAGAAGCAGAGCCTAAGGTGTAAATTATCGATAGTCCATATCTCGGAAACTATAAGAGATAATTCAATTTGGCCACAGGCAATGTAATTAGCATGCCGAATATTACTTGGAATGTGAATTGGAACGAAATCGCCAATAGATAAGACCATTTTACAATTTGGGCCCAAGTTAGAAGCAGGGCCTAAGGTGTAAATTATCGATAGTCCATATCTCGGAAACTATAAGAGATAATGCAATTTGGCAAACGGCAATGTAATTAGCATGCCGAATATTACTTGGAATGTGAATTGGAACGAAATCGGCAATAGGTAAGACCATTTTACAATTTGGGCCCAAGTTAGAAGCAGAGCCTAAGGTGTAAATTATCGATAGTCCATATCTCGGAAACTATAAGAGATAATGCAATTTGGCAAAAGGCAATGTAATTAGCATGCCGAATATTACTTGGAATGTGAATTGGAACGAAATCGCCAATAGATAAGACCATTTTACAATTTGGGCCCAAGTTAGAAGCAGAGCCTAAGGTGTAAATTATCGATAGTTCATATCTCGGAAACTATAAGAAATAATGCAATTTGGCAACTGGCAATGTAATTAGCATGCCGAATATTACTTGGAATGTGAATTGGAACGAAATCGCCAATAGATAAGGCCATTTTACAATTTGGGCCCAAGTTAGAAGCAGAGCCTAAGGTGTAAATTATCGATAGTCCATATCTCGGAAACTATAAGAGATAATGCAATTTGGCAACCGGCAATGTAATTAGCATGCCGAATATTACTTGGAATGTGAATTGGAACGAAATCGGCAATAGGTAAGACCATTTTACAATTTGGGCCCAAGTTAGAAGCAGAGCCTAAGGTGTAAATTATCCATAGTCCATATCTCGGAAACTATAAGAGATAATGCAATTTGGCAACTGGCAATGTCATTAGTATGCCGAATATTACTTGGAATGTGAATTGGAACGAAATCGCCAATAGATAAGACCATTTTACAATTTGGGCCCAAGTTAGAAGCAGAGTCTAAGGTGTAAATTATCGATAGACCATATCTCGGAAACTATAAGAGATAATTCAATTTGGCCACCGGCAATGTAATTAGCATGCCGAATATTACTTGGAATGTGAATTGGAACGAAATCGCCAATAGATAAGACCATTTTACAATTTGGGCCCAAGTTAGAAGCAGGGCCTAAGGTGTAAATTATCGATAGTCCATATCTCGGAAACTATAAGAGATAATGCAATTTGGCAACCGGCAATGTAATTAGCATGCCGAATATTACTTGGAATGTGAATTGGAACGAAATCGCCAATAGATAAGGCCATTTTACAATTTGGGCCCAAGTTAGAAGCAGAGCCTAAGGTGTAAATTATCGATAGTCCATATCTCGGAAGCTATAAGAGATAATGCAATTTGGCAACCGGCAATGTAATTAGCATGCCGAATATTACTTGGAATGTGAATTGGAACGAAATCGCCAATAGATAAGACCATTTTACAATTTGGGCCCAAGTTAGAAGCAGAGCCTAAGGTGTAAATTATCGATAGTCCATATCTCGGAAACTAAAAGAGATAATGCAATTTGGCAACCGGCAATGTAATTAGCATGCCGAATATTACTTGGAATGTGAATTGGAACGAAATCGCCAATAGATAAGACCATTTTACAATTTGGGCCCAAGTTAGAAGCAGAGCCTAAGGTGTAAATTATCGATAGTCCATATCTCGGAAACTATAAGATATAATGCAATTTGGCAACCGGCAATGTAATTAGCATGCCGAATATTACTTGGAATGTGAATTGGAACGAAATCGCCAATAGATAAGACCATTTTACAATTTGGGCCCAAGTTAGAAGCAGAGCCTAAGGTGTAAATTATCGATAGTCCATATCTCGGAAACTATAAGAGATAATGCAATTTGGCAACCGGCAATGTAATTAGCATGCCGAATACTACTTGGAATGTGAATTGAAACGAAATCGCCAATAGATAAGACCATTTTACAATTTGGGCCCAAGTTAGAAGCAGAGCCTGAGGTGTAAATTATCGATAGTCCATATCTCGGAAACTATAAGAGATAATGCAATTTGGCAACCGGCAATGTAATTAGCATGCCGAATACTACTTGGAATGTGAATTGGAACGAAATCGCCAATAGATAAGACCATTTTACAATTTGGGCCCAATTTAGAAGCAGAGCCTAAGGTGTAAATTATCGATAGTCCATATCTCGGAAACTATAAGAGATAATGCAATTTGGCAACTGGCAATGTATTTAGCATGCCGAATACTACTTGGAATGTGAATTGGAACGAAATTGCCAATAGATAAGACCATTTTACAGTTTGGGCCCAAGTTAGAAGCAGAGCCTAAGGTTAAAAATAATCGATAGTCCATATCTCGGAAACTATAAGAGATAATGCAATTTGGGAACCGGCAATGTAATTAGCATGCCGAATATTACTTGGAATGTGAATTGGAACGAAATCGCCAATAGATAAGACCATTTTACAATTTGGGCCCAAGTTAGAAGCAGAGCCTAAGGTGTAAATTATCGATAGTCCATATCTCGGAAACTATAAGAGATAATGCAACTTGGCCACCGGCAATGTAATTAGCATGCCGAATATTACTTGGAATGTGAATTGGAACGAAATCGCCAATAGAGAAGACCATTTTACAATTTGGGCCCAAGTTAGAAGCAGAGCCTAAGGTGTAAATTATCGATAGTCCATATCTCGGAAACTATAAGAGATAATGCAATTTGGCAACCGGCAATGTAATTAGCATGCCGAATATTACTTGGAATGTGAATTAGAACGAAATCGCCAATAGGTAAGACCATTTTACAATTTGGGCCCAAGTTAGAAGCAGAGCCTAAGGTGTAAATTATCGATAGTCCATATCTCGGAAACTATAAGAGATAATTCAATTTGGCCACAGGCAATGTAATTAGCATGCCGAATATTACTTGGAATGTGAATTGGAACGAAATCGCCAATAGATAAGACCATTTTACAATTTGGGCCCAAGTTAGAAGCAGGGCCTAAGGTGTAAATTATCGATAGTCCATATCTCGGAAACTATAAGAGATAATGCAATTTGGCAAACGGCAATGTAATTAGCATGCCGAATATTACTTGGAATGTGAATTGGAACGAAATCGCCAATAGATAAGGCCATTTTACAATTTGGGCCCAAGTTAGAAGCAGAGCCTAAGGTGTAAATTATCGATAGTCCATATCTCGGAAACTATAAGAGATAATGCAATTTGGCAACCGGCAATGTAATTAGCATGCCGAATATTACTTGGAATGTGAATTGGAACGAAATCGGCAATAGGTAAGACCATTTTACAATTTGGGCCCAAGTTAGAAGCAGAGCCTAAGGTGTAAATTATCGATAGTCCATATCTCGGAAACTATAAGAGATAATGCAATTTGGCAAAAGGCAATGTAATTAGCATGCCGAATATTACTTGGAATGTGAATTGGAACGAAATCGCCAATAGATAAGACCATTTTACAATTTGGGCCCAAGTTAGAAGCAGAGCCTAAGGTGTAAATTATCGATAATCCATATCTCGGAAACTATAAGAGATAATGCAATTTGGCAACCGGCAATGTAATTAGCATGCCGAATACTACTTGGAATGTGAATTGGAACGAAATCGCCAATAGATAAGACCATTTTACAATTTGGGCCCAAGTTAGAAGCAGAGCCTAAGGTGTAAATTATCCATAGTCCATATCTCGGAAACTATAAGAGATAATGCAATTTGGCAACCGGCAATGTAATTAGCATGCCGAATATTACTTGGAATGTGAATTGGAACGAAATCGCCAATAGATAAGACCATTTTACAATTTGGGCCCAAGTTAGAAGCAGAGCCTAAGGTGTAAATTATCGATAGTCCATATCTCGGAAACTAAAAGAGATAATGCAATTTGGCAACCGGCAATGTAATTAGCATGCCGAATATTACTTGGAATGTGAATTGGAATGAAATCGCCAATAGATAAGACCATTTTACAATTTGGGCCCAAGTTAGAAGCAGAGCCTAAGGTGTAAATTATCGATAGTCCATATCTCGGAAACTATAAGAGATAATGCAATTTGGCAACCGGCAATGTAATTAGCATGCCGAATATTACTTGGAATGTGAATTGGAACGAAATCGCCAATAGATAAGACCATTTTACAATTTGGGCCCAAGTTAGAAGCAGAGCCTAAGGTGTAAATTATCGATAGTCCATATCTCGGAAACTATAAGAGATAATGCAATTTGACAACCGGCAATGTAATGAGCATGCCGATTATTACTTGGAATGTGAATTGGAACGAAATCGGCAATAGATAAGACCATTTTACAATTTGGGCCCAAGTTAGAAGCAGAGCCTAAGGTGTAAATTATCGATAGTCCATATCTCGGAAACTATAAGAGATAATGCAATTTGGCAACCGGCAATGTAATTAGCATGCCGAATATTACTTGGAATGTGAATTGGAACGAAATCGCCAATAGATAAGACGATTTTACAATTTGGGCCCAAGTTAGAAGCAGAGCCTAAGGTGTAAATTATCGATAGTCCATATCTCGGAAACTATAAGAGATAATGCAATTTGGCAACCGGCAATGTAATTAGCATGCCGAATATTACTTGGAATGTGAATTGGAACGAAATCGCCAATAGATAAGACCATTTTACAATTTGGGCCCAAGTTAGAAGCAGAGCCTAAGGTGTAAATTATCGATAGTCCATATCTCGGAAACTATAAGAGATAATGCAATTTGGCAACCGGCAATGTAATTAGCATGCCGAATATTACTTGGAATGTGAATTGGAACGAAATCGGCAATAGATAAGACCATTTTACAATTTGGGCCCAAGTTAGAAGCAGAGCCTAAGGTGTAAATTATCCATAGTCCATATCTCGGAAACTATAAGACATAATGCAATTTGGCAACTGGCAATGTAATTAGCATGCCGAATATTACTTGGAATGTGAATTGGAACGAAATCGCCAATAGATAAGACCATTTTACAATTTGGGCCCAAGTTAGAAGCAGAGCCTAAGGTGTAAATTATCGATAGTCCATATCTCGGAAACTATAAGAGATAATGCAACTTGGCAACCGGCAATGTAATTAGCATGCCGAATACTACTTGGAATGTGAATTGGAACGAAATCGCCAATAGATAAAACCATTTTACAGTTTGGGCCCAAGTTAGAAGCAGAGCCTAAGGTTAAAAATAATCGATAGTCCATATCTCGGAAACTATAAGAGATAATGCAATTTGGGAACCGGCAATGCAATTAGCATGCCGAATATTACTTGGAATGTGAATTGGAACGAAATCGCCTATAGATAAGACCATTTTACAATTTGGGTCCAAGTTAGAAGCAGAGCCTAAGGTGTAAATTATCGATAGTCCATATCTCGGAAACTATAAGAGATAATGCAACTTGGCCTCCGGCAATGTAATTAGCATGCCGAATATTACTTGGAATGTGAATTGGAACGAAATCGCCAATAGGTAAGACCATTTTACAATTTGGGCCCAAGTTAGAAGCAGAGCCTAAGGTGTAAATTATCGATAGTCCATATCTCGGAAACTATAGGAGATAATTCAATTTGGCAACCGGCAATGTAATTAGCATGCCGAATATTACTTGGAATGTGAATTGGAACGAAATCGCCAATAGATAAGACCATTTTAGAATTTGGGCCCAAGTTAGAAGCAGAGCCTAAGGGGTAAATTATCGATAGTCCATATCTCGGAAACTATAAGAGATAATGCAATTTGGCAACCGGCAATGTAATTAGCATGCCGAATATTACTTGGAAAGTGAATTGGAACGAAATCGCCAATAGATAAGACGATTTTACAATTTGGGCCCAAGTTAGAAGCAGAGCCTAAGGTGTAAATTATCGATAGTCCATATCTCGGAAACTATAAGAGATAATGCAATTTGGCAACCGGCAATTTAATTAACATGCCGAATATTACTTGGAATGTGAATTGGAACGAAATCGCCAATAGAAAAGACCATTTTACAATTTGGGCCCAAGTTAGAAGCAGAGCCTAAGGTGTAAATTATCGATAGTCCATATCTCGGAAACTATAAGAGATAATGCAATTTGGCAACCGGCAATGTAATTAGCATGCCGAATATTACTTGGAATGTGAATTGGAACGAAATCGCCAATAGATAAGACCATTTTACAATTTGGGCCCAAGTTAGAAGCAGAGCCTAAGGTGTAAATTATCGATAGTCCATATCTCGGAAACTATAAGAGATAATGCAATTTGGCAACCGGCAATGCAATTAGCATGCCGAATATTACTTGGAACGTGAATTGGAACGAAATCGCCAATAGATAAGACCATTTTACAATTTGGGCCCAAGTTAGAAGCAGAGCCTAAGGTGTAAATTACCGATAGTCCATATCTCGGAAACTATTAGAGATAATGCAATTTGGCAACCGGCAATGTAATTAGCATGCCGAATATTACTTGGAATGTGAATTGGAACGAAATCGCCAATAGATAAGACGATTTTACAATTTGGGCCCAAGTTAGAAGCAGAGCCTAAGGTGTAAATTATCGATAGTCCATATCTCGGAAACTATAAGAGATAATGCAATTTGGCAACCGGCAATGTAATTAGCATGCCGAATATTACTTGGAATGTGAATTGGAACGAAATCGCCAATAGATAAGACCATTTTACAATTTGGTCCCAAGTTAAAAGCAGAGCCTAAGGTGTAAATTATCGATAGTCCATATCTCGGAAACTATAAGAGATAATGCAATTTGGCAACCGGCAATGTATTTATCATGCCGAATATTACTTGGAATGTGAATTGGAACGAAATCGCCAATAGATAAGACCATTTTACAATTTGGGCCCAAGTTAGAAGCAGAGCCTAAGGTGTAAATTATCGATAGTCCATATCTCGGAAACTATAAGAGATAATGCAATTTGGCAACCGGCAATGTAATTAGCATGCCGAATATTACTTGGAATGTGAATTGGAACGAAATTGCCAATAGATAAGACCATTTTACAATTTGGGCCCAAGTTAGAAGCAGAGCCTAAGGTGTAAAATATCGATAGTCCATATCTCGGAAACTATAAGAGATAATGCAATTTGGCAACCGGCAATGTATTTAGCATGCCGAATATTACTTGGAATGTGAATTGGAACGAAATCGCCAATAGATAAGACCATTTTACAATTTGGGCCCAAGTTAGAAGCAGAGCCTAAGGTGTAAATTATCGATAGTCCATATCTCGGAAACTATAAGAGATAATGCAATTTCGCAACCGGCAATGTAATTAGCATGCCGAATATTACTTGGAATGTGAATTGGAACGAAATTGCCAATAGATAAGACCATTTTACAATTTGGGCCCAAGTTAGAAGCAGAGCCTAAGGTGTAAAATATCGATAGTCCATATCTCGGAAACTATAAGAGATAATGCAATTTGGCAACCGGCAATGTAATTAGCATGCCGAATATTACTTGGAATGTGAATTGGAACGAAATCGCCAATAGATAAGACCATTTTACAATTTGGGCCCAAGTTAGAAGCAGAGACTAAGGTGTAAATTATCGATAGTCCATATCTCGGAAACTATAAGAGATAATGCAATTTGGCAACCGGCAATGTAATTAGCATGCCGAATATTACTTGGAGTGTGAATTGGAACGAAATCGCCAATAGATAAGACCATTTTACAATTTGGGCCCAAGTTAGAAGCAGAGCCTAAGGTGTAAATTATCGATAGTCCATATCTCGGAAACTATAAGAGATAATGCAATTTGGCAACCGGCAATGTAATTAGCATGCCGAATATTACTTGGAATGTGAATTGGAACGAAATTGCCAATAGATAAGACCATTTTACAATTTGGGCCCAAGTTAGAAGCAGAGCCTAAGGTGTAAAATATCGATAGTCCATATCTCGGAAACTATAAGAGATAATGCAATTTGGCAACCGGCAATGTAATTAGCATGCCGAATATTACTTGGAATGTGAATTGGAACGAAATCGCCAATAGATAAGACCATTTTACAATTTGGGCCCAAGTTAGAAGCAGAGCCTAAGGTGTAAATTATCGATAGTCCATATCTCGGAAACTATAAGAGATAATGCAATTTGGCAACCGGCAATGTAATTAGCATGCCGAATATTACTTGGAATGTGAATTGGAACGAAATCGCCAATAGATAAGACCATTTTACAATTTGGGCCCAAGTTAGAAGCAGAGCCTAAGGTGTAAATTATCGATAGTCCATATCTCGGAAACTATAAGAGATAATGCAATTTGGCAACCGGCAATGTAATTAGCATGCCGAATATTACTTGGAATGTGAATTGGAACGAAATCGCCAATAGATAAGACCATTTTACAATTTGGGCCCAAGTTAGAAGCAGAGCCTAAGGTGTAAATTATCGATAGTCCATATCTCGGAAACTATAAGAGATAATGCAATTTGGCAACCGGCAATGTAATTAGCATGCCGAATATTACTTGGAATGTGAATTGGAACGAAATCGCCAATAGATAAGACCATTTTACAATTTGGGCCCAAGTTAGAAGCAGAGCCTAAGGTGTAAATTATCGATAGTCCATATCTCGGAAACTATAAGAGATAATGCAATTTGGCAACCGGCAATGTAATTAGCATGCCGAATATTACTTGGAATGTGAATTGGAACGAAATCGGCAATAGATAAGACCATTTTACATTTTGGGCCCAAGTTAGAAGCAGAGCCTAAGGTGTAAATTATCCATAGTCCATATCTCGGAAACTATAAGAGATAATGCAATTTGGCAACTGGCAATGTAATTAGCATGCCGAATATTACTTGGAATGTGAATTGGAACGAAATCGCCAATAGATAAGACCATTTTACAATTTGGGCCCAAGTTAGAAGCAGAGCCTAAGGTGTAAATTATCGATAGTCCATATCTCGGAAACTATAAGAGATAATGCAATTTGGCAACCGGCAATGTAATTAGCATGCCGAATACTACTTGGAATGTGAATTGGAACGAAATCGCCAATAGATAAAACCATTTTACAGTTTGGGCCCAAGTTAGAAGCAGAGCCTAAGGTTAAAAATAATCGATAGTCCATATCTCGGAAACTATAAGAGATAATGCAATTTGGGAACCGGCAATGCAATTAGCATGCCGAATATTACTTGGAATGTGAATTGGAACGAAATCGCCTATAGATAAGACCATTTTACAATTTGGGTCCAAGTTAGAAGCAGAGCCTAAGGTGTAAATTATCGATAGTCCATATCTCGGAAACTATAAGAGATAATGCAACTTGGCCACCGGCAATGTAATTAGCATGCCGAATATTACTTGGAATGTGAATTGGAACGAAATCGCCAATAGGTAAGACCATTTTACAATTTGGGCCCAAGTTAGAAGCAGAGCCTAAGGTGTAAATTATCGATAGTCCATATCTCGGAAACTATAGGAGATAATTTAATTTGGCAACCGGCAATGTAATTAGCATGCCGAATATTACTTGGAATGTGAATTGGAACGAAATCGCCAATAGATAAGACCATTTTAGAATTTGGGCCCAAGTTAGAAGCAGAGCCTAAGGTGTAAATTATCGATAGTCCATATCTCGGAAACTATAAGAGATAATGCAATTTGGCAACCGGCAATGTAATTAGCATGCCGAATATTACTTGGAAAGTGAATTGGAACGAAATCGCCAATAGATAAGACGATTTTACAATTTGGGCCCAAGTTAGAAGCAGAGCCTAAGGTGTAAATTATCGATAGTCCATATCTCGGAAACTATAAGAGATAATGCAATTTGGCAACCGGCAATTTAATTAACATGCCGAATATTACTTGGAATGTGAATTGGAACGAAATCGCCAATAGAAAAGACCATTTTACAATTTGGGCCCAAGTTAGAAGCAGAGCCTAAGGTGTAAATTATCGATAGTCCATATCTCGGAAACTATAAGAGATAATGCAATTTGGCAACCGGCAATGTAATTAGCATGCCGAATATTACTTGGAATGTGAATTGGAACGAAATCGCCAATAGATAAGACCATTTTACAATTTGGGCCCAAGTTAGAAGCAGAGCCTAAGGTGTAAATTATCGATAGTCCATATCTCGGAAACTATAAGAGATAATGCAATTTGGCAACCGGCAATGCAATTAGCATGCCGAATATTACTTGGAACGTGAATTGGAACGAAATCGCCAATAGATAAGACCATTTTACAATTTGGGCCCAAGTTAGAAGCAGAGCCTAAGGTGTAAATTACCGATAGTCCATATCTCGGAAACTATTAGAGATAATGCAATTTGGCAACCGGCAATGTAATTAGCATGCCGAATATTACTTGGAATGTGAATTGGAACGAAATCGCCAATAGATAAGACGATTTTACAATTTGGGCCCAAGTTAGAAGCAGAGCCTAAGGTGTAAATTATCGATAGTCCATATCTCGGAAACTATAAGAGATAATGCAATTTGGCAACCGGCAATGTAATTAGCATGCCGAATATTACTTGGAATGTGAATTGGAACGAAATCGCCAATAGATAAGACCATTTTACAATTTGGGCCCAAGTTAGAAGCAGAGCCTAAGGTGTAAATTATCGATAGTCCATATCTCGGAAACTATAAGAGATAATGCAATTTGGCAACCGGCAATGTATTTAGCATGCCGAATATTACTTGGAATGTGAATTGGAACGAAATCGCCAATAGATAAGACCATTTTACAATTTGGGCCCAAGTTAGAAGCAGAGCCTAAGGTGTAAATTATCCATAGTCCATATCTCGGAAACTATAAGAGATAATGCAATTTGGCAACCGGCAATGTAATTAGCATGCCGAATATTACTTGGAATGTGAATTGGAACGAAATCGCCAATAGATAAGACCATTTTACAATTTGGGCCCAAGTTAGAAGCAGAGCCTAAGGTGTAAATTATGGATAGTCCATATCTCGGAAACTATAAGAGATAATGCAATTTCGCAACCGGCAATGTAATTAGCATGCCGAATGTTACTTGGAGTGTGAATTGGAACGAAATCGCCAATAGATAAGACCATTTTACAATTTGGGCCCAAGTTAGAAGCAGAGCCTAAGGTGTAAATTATTGATAGTCCATATCTCGGAAACTATAAGAGATAATGCAATTTGGCAACTGGCAATGTAATTAGCATGCCGAATATTACTTGGAATGTAAATTGGAACGAAATCGCCAATAGATAAGACCATTTTACAATTTGGGCCCAAGTTAGAAGCAGAGCCTAAGGTGTAAATTATCGATAGTCCATATCTCGGAAACTGTAAGAGATAATGCAATTTGGCAACCGGCAATGTAATTAGCATGCCGAATATTACTTGGAATGTGAATTGGAACGAAATTGCCAATAGATAAGACCATTTTACAATTTGGGCCCAAGTTAGAAGCAGAGCCTAAGGTGTAAATTATCGATAGTCCATATCTCGGAAACTATAAGAGATAATGCAATTTGGCAACCGGCAATGTAATTAGCATGCCAAATATTACTTGGAATGTGAATTGGAACGAAATCGCCAATAGATAAGGCCATTTTACAATTTGGGCCCAAGTTAGAAGCAGAGACTAAGGTGTAAATTATCGATAGTCCATATCTCGGAAACTATAAGGGATAATGCAATTTGGCAACCGGCAATGTAATTAGCATGCCGAATATTACTTGGAATGTGAATTGGAACGAAATCGCCAATAGATAAGACCATATTACAATTTGGGCCCAAGTTAGAAGCAGAGCCTAAGGTGTAAATTATCGATAGTCCATATCTCGGAAACTATAAGAGATAATGCAATTTGGCAACCGGCAATGTAATTAGCATGCCGAATATTACTTGGAATGTGAATTGGAACGAAATCGCCAATAGATAAGACCATTTTACAATTTGGGCCCAAGTTAGAAGCAGAGCCTAAGGTGTAAATTATCGATAGTCCATATCTCGGAAACTATAAGAGATAATGCAATTTGGCAACCGGCAATGTAATTAGCATGCCGAATATTACTTGGAATGTGAATTGGAACGAAATCGCCAATAGGTAAGACCATTTTACAATTTGGGCCCAAGTTAGAAGCAGAGCCTAAGGTGTAAATTATCGATAGTCCATATCTCGGAAACTATAAGAGATAATTCAATTTGGCCACCGGCAATGTAATTAGCATGCCGAATATTACTTGGAATGTGAATTGGAACGAAATCGCCAATAGATAAGACCATTTTACAATTTGGGCCCAAGTTAGAAGCAGAGCCTAAGGTGTAAATTATCGATAATCCATATCTCGGAAACTATAAGAGATAATGCAATTTGGCAACCGGCAATTTAATTAGCATGCCGAATATTACTTGGAATGTGAATTGGAACGAAATCGCCTATTGATAAGGCCATTTTACAATTTGGGCCCAAGTTAGAAGCAGAGCCTAAGGTGTAAATTATCGATAGTCCATATCTCGGAAACTATAAGAGATAATGCAATTTGGCAACCGGCAATGTAATTAGCATGCCGAATATTACTTGGAATGTGAATTGGAACGAAATCGCCAATAGATAAGACCATTTTACAATTTGGGCCCAAGTTAGAAGCAGAGCCTAAGGTGTAAATTATCGATAGGCCATATCTCGGAAACTATAAGAGATAATGCAATTTGGCAACCGGCAATGTAATTAGCATGCCGAATATTACTTGGAATGTGAATTGGAACGAAATCGCCAATAGATAAGACCATTTTACAATTTGGGCCCAAATTAGAAGCAGAGCCTAAGGTGTAAATTATCGATAGTCCATATCTCGGAAACTATAAGAGATAATGCAATTTGGCAACCGGCAATGTAATTAGCATGCCGAATATTATTTGGAATGTGAATTGGAATGAAATCGCCAATAGATAAGACCATTTTACAATTTGGGCCCAAGTTAGAAGCAGAGCCTAAGGTGTAAATTATCGATAGTCCATATCTCGGAAACTATAAGAGATAATGCAATTTGGCAACCGGCAATGTAATTAGCATGCCTAATATTACTTGGAATGTGAATTGGAACGAAATCGGCAATAGATAAGACCATTTTACAATTTGGGCCCAAGTTAGAAGCAGAGCCTAAGGTGTAAATTATCCATAGTCCATATCTCGGAAACTATAAGAGATAATGCAATTTGGCAACCGGCAATGTAATTAGCATGCCGAATATTACTTGGAATGTGAATTGGAACGAAATCGCCAATAGATAAGACCATTTTACAATTTGGGCCCAAATTAGAAGCAGAGCCTAAGGTGTAAATTATCGATAGTCCATATCTCGGAAACTATAAGAGATAATGCAATTTGGCAACCGGCAATGTAATTAGCATGCCGAATACTACTTGGAATGTGAATTGGAACGAAATCGCCAATAGATAAGACCATTTTACAATTTGGGCCCAAGTTAGAAGCAGAGCCGAAGGTTAAAAATAATCGATAGTCCATATCTCGGAAACTATAAGAGATAATGCAATTTGGGAACCGGCAATGTAATAAGCATGCCGAATATTACTTGGAATGTGAATTGGAACGAAATCGCCAATAGATAAGACCATTTTACAATTTGGGCCCAAGTTAGAAGCAGAGCCTAAGGTGTAAATTATCGATAGTCCATATCTCGGAAACTATAAGAGATAATGCAACTTAGCCACCGGCAATGTAATTAGCATGCCGAATATTACTTGGAATGTGAATTGGAACGAAATCGCCAATAGATAAGACCATTTTACAATTTGGGCCCAAGTTAGAAGCAGAGCCTAAGGTGTAAATTATCGATAGTCCATATCTCGGAAACTATAAGAGATAATGCAATTTGGCAACTGGCAATGTAATTAGCATGCCGAATATTACTTGGAATGTGAATTGGAACGAAATCGCCAATAGATAAGACCATTTTACAATTTGGGCCCAAGTTAGAAGCAGAACCTAAGGTGTAAATTATCGATAGTCCATATCTCGTAAACTATAAGAGATAATGCAATTTGGCAACCGGCAATGTAATTAGCATGCCGAATACTACTTGGAATGTGAATTGGAACGAAATCGCCAATAGATAAGACCATTTTACAGTTTGGGCCCAAGTTAGAAGCAGAGCCGAAGGTTAAAAATAATCGATAGTCCATATCTCGGAAACTATAAGAGATAATGCAATTTGGGAACCGGCAATGTAATAAGCATGCCGAATATTACTTGGAATGTGAATTGGAACGAAATCGCCAATAGATAAGACCATTTTACAATTTGGGCCCAAGTTAGAAGCAGAGCCTAAGGTGTAAATTATCGATAGTCCATATCTCGGAAACTATAAGAGATAATGCAACTTAGCCACCGGCAATGTAATTAGCATGCCGAATATTACTTGGAATGTGAATTGGAACGAAATCGCCAATAGGTAAGACCATTTTACAATTTGGGCCCAAGTTAGAAGCAGAGCCTAAGGTGTAAATTATCGATAGTCCATATCTCGGAAACTATAAGAGATAATTCAATTTGGCAACCGGCAATGTAATTAGCATGCCGAATATTACTTGGAATGTGAATTGGAACGAAATCGCCAATAGATAAGACCATTTTACAATTTGGGCCCAAGTTAGAAGCAGAGCCTAAGGTGTAAATTATCGATAGTCCATATCTCGGAAACTATAAGAGATAATGCAATTTGGCAACCGGCAATGTAATTAGCATGCCGAATATTACTTGGAATGTGAATTGGAATGAAATCGCCAATAGATAAGACGATTTTACAATTTGGGCCCAAGTTAGAAGCAGAGCCTAAGGTGTAAATTATCGATAGTTCATATCTCGGAAACTATAAGAAATAATGCAATTTGGCAACTGGCAATGTAATTAGCATGCCGAATATTACTTGGAATGTGAATTGGAACGAAATCGCCAATAGATAAGGCCATTTTACAATTTGGGCCCAAGTTAGAAGCAGAGCCTAAGGTGTAAATTATCGATAGTCCATATCTCGGAAACTATAAGAGATAATGCAATTTGGCAACCGGCAATGTAATTAGAATGCCGAATATTACTTGGAATGTGAATTGGAACGAAATCGGCAATAGGTAAGACCATTTTACAATTTGGGCCCAAGTTAGAAGCAGAGCCTAAGGTGTAAATTATCCATAGTCCATATCTCGGAAACTATAAGAGATAATGCAATTTGGCAACTGGCAATGTCATTAGTATGCCGAATATTACTTGGAATGTGAATTGGAACGAAATCGCCAATAGATAAGACCATTTTACAATTTGGGCCCAAGTTAGTAGCAGAGTCTAAGGTGTAAATTATCGATAGACCATATCTCGGAAACTATAAGAGATAATTCAATTTGGCCACCGGCAATGTAATTAGCATGCCGAATATTACTTGGAATGTGAATTGGAACGAAATCGCCAATAGATAAGACCATTTTACAATTTGGGCCCAAGTTAGAAGCAGGGCCTAAGGTGTAAATTATCGATAGTCCATATCTCGGAAACTATAAGAGATAATGCAATTTGGCAACCGGCAATGTAATTAGCATGCCGAATATTACTTGGAATGTGAATTGGAACGAAATCGCCAATAGATAAGGCCATTTTACAATATGGGCCCAAGTTAGAAGCAGAGCCTAAGGTGTAAATTATCGATAGTCCATATCTCGGAAGCTATAAGAGATAATGCAATTTGGCAACCGGCAATGTAATTAGCATGCCGAATATTACTTGGAATGTGAATTGGAACGAAATCGCCAATAGATAAGACCATTTTACAATTTGGGCCCAAGTTAGAAGCAGAGCCTAAGGTGTAAATTATCGATAGTCCATATCTCGGAAACTAAAAGAGATAATGCAATTTGGCAACCGGCAATGTAATTAGCATGCCGAATATTACTTGGAATGTGAATTGGAACGAAATCGCCAATAGATAAGACCATTTTACAATTTGGGCCCAAGTTAGAAGCAGAGCCTAAGGTGTAAATTATCGATAGTCCATATCTCGGAAACTATAAGATATAATGCAATTTGGCAACCGGCAATGTAATTAGCATGCCGAATATTACTTGGAATGTGAATTGGAACGAAATCGCCAATAGATAAGACCATTTTACAATTTGGGCCCAAGTTAGAAGCAGAGCCTAAGGTGTAAATTATCGATAGTCCATATCTCGGAAACTATAAGAGATAATGCAATTTGGCAACCGGCAATGTAATTAGCATGCCGAATACTACTTGGAATGTGAATTGAAACGAAATCGCCAATAGATAAGACCATTTTACAATTTGGGCCCAAGTTAGAAGCAGAGCCTGAGGTGTAAATTATCGATAGTCCATATCTCGGAAACTATAAGAGATAATGCAATTTGGCAACCGGCAATGTAATTAGCATGCCGAATACTACTTGGAATGTGAATTGGAACGAAATCGCCAATAGATAAGACCATTTTACAATTTGGGCCCAAGTTAGAAGCAGAGCCTAAGGTGTAAATTATCGATAGTCCATATCTCGGAAACTATAAGAGATAATGCAATTTGGCAACCGGCAATGTAATTAGCATGCCTAATACTACTTGGAATGTGAATTGGAACGAAATTGCCAATAGATAAGACCATTTTACAGTTTGGGCCCAAGTTAGAAGCAGAGCCTAAGGTTAAAAATAATCGATAGTCCATATCTCGGAAACTATAAGAGATAATGCAATTTGGGAACCGGCAATGTAATTAGCATGCCGAATATTACTTGGAATGTGAATTGGAACGAAATCGCCAATAGATAAGACCATTTTACAATTTGGGCCCAAGTTAGAAGCAGAGCCTAAGGTGTAAATTATCGATAGTCCATATCTCGGAAACTATAAGAGATAATGCAACTTGGCCACCGGCAATGTAATTAGCATGCCGAATATTACTTGGAATGTGAATTGGAACGAAATCGCCAATAGAGAAGACCATTTTACAATTTGGGCCCAAGTTAGAAGCAGAGCCTAAGGTGTAAATTATCGATAGTCCATATCTCGGAAACTATAAGAGATAATGCAATTTGGCAACCGGCAATGTAATTAGCATGCCGAATATTACTTGGAATGTGAATTGGAACGAAATCGCCAATAGGTAAGACCATTTTACAATTTGGGCCCAAGTTAGAAGCAGAGCCTAAGGTGTAAATTATCGATAGTCCATATCTCGGAAACTATAAGAGATAATTCAATTTGGCCACAGGCAATGTAATTAGCATGCCGAATATTACTTGGAATGTGAATTGGAACGAAATCGCCAATAGATAAGGCCATTTTACAATTTGGGCCCAAGTTAGAAGCAGAGCCTAAGGTGTAAATTATCGATAGTCCATATCTCGGAAACTATAAGAGATAATGCAATTTGGCAACCGGCAATGTAATTAGAATGCCGAATATTACTTGGAATGTGAATTGGAACGAAATCGGCAATAGGTAAGACCATTTTACAATTTGGGCCCAAGTTAGAAGCAGAGCCTAAGGTGTAAATTATCCATAGTCCATATCTCGGAAACTATAAGAGATAATGCAATTTGGCAACTGGCAATGTCATTAGTATGCCGAATATTACTTGGAATGTGAATTGGAACGAAATCGCCAATAGATAAGACCATTTTACAATTTGGGCCCAAGTTAGTAGCAGAGTCTAAGGTGTAAATTATCGATAGACCATATCTCGGAAACTATAAGAGATAATTCAATTTGGCCACCGGCAATGTAATTAGCATGCTGAATATTACTTGGAATGTGAATTGGAACGAAATCGCCAATAGATAAGACCATTTTACAATTTGGGCCCAAGTTAGAAGCAGGGCCTAAGGTGTAAATTATCGATAGTCCATATCTCGGAAACTATAAGAGATAATGCAATTTGGCAACCGGCAATGTAATTAGCATGCCGAATATTACTTGGAATGTGAATTGGAACGAAATCGCCAATAGATAAGGCCATTTTACAATTTGGGCCCAAGTTAGAAGCAGAGCCTAAGGTGTAAATTATCGATAGTCCATATCTCGGAAGCTATAAGAGATAATGCAATTTGGCAACCGGCAATGTAATTAGCATGCCGAATATTACTTGGAATGTGAATTGGAACGAAATCGCCAATAGATAAGACCATTTTACAATTTGGGCCCAAGTTAGAAGCAGAGCCTAAGGTGTAAATTATCGATAGTCCATATCTCGGAAACTAAAAGAGATAATGCAATTTGGCAACCGGCAATGTAATTAGCATGCCGAATATTACTTGGAATGTGAATTGGAACGAAATCGCCAATAGATAAGACCATTTTACAATTTGGGCCCAAGTTAGAAGCAGAGCCTAAGGTGTAAATTATCGATAGTCCATATCTCGGAAACTATAAGATATAATGCAATTTGGCAACCGGCAATGTAATTAGCATGCCGAATATTACTTGGAATGTGAATTGGAACGAAATCGCCAATAGATAAGACCATTTTACAATTTGGGCCCAAGTTAGAAGCAGAGCCTAAGGTGTAAATTATCGATAGTCCATATCTCGGAAACTATAAGAGATAATGCAATTTGGCAACCGGCAATGTAATTAGCATGCCGAATACTACTTGGAATGTGAATTGAAACGAAATCGCCAATAGATAAGACCATTTTACAATTTGGGCCCAAGTTAGAAGCAGAGCCTGAGGTGTAAATTATCGATAGTCCATATCTCGGAAACTATAAGAGATAATGCAATTTGGCAACCGGCAATGTAATTAGCATGCCGAATACTACTTGGAATGTGAATTGGAACGAAATCGCCAATAGATAAGACCATTTTACAATTTGGGCCCAAGTTAGAAGCAGAGCCTAAGGTGTAAATTATCGATAGTCCATATCTCGGAAACTATAAGAGATAATGCAATTTGGCAACCGGCAATGTAATTAGCATGCCGAATACTACTTGGAATGTGAATTGGAACGAAATTGCCAATAGATAAGACCATTTTACAGTTTGGGCCCAAGTTAGAAGCAGAGCCTAAGGTTAAAAATAATCGATAGTCCATATCTCGGAAACTATAAGAGATAATGCAATTTGGGAACCGGCAATGTAATTAGCATGCCGAATATTACTTGGAATGTGAATTGGAACGAAATCGCCAATAGATAAGACCATTTTACAATTTGGGCCCAAGTTAGAAGCAGAGC
This sequence comes from Rhynchophorus ferrugineus, assembly GCF_030347505.1. Lineage (NCBI taxonomy): Eukaryota > Metazoa > Arthropoda > Insecta > Coleoptera > Curculionidae > Rhynchophorus > Rhynchophorus ferrugineus. The sequence continues at coordinate 361,625 of NW_027472704.1, read as the reverse complement.
CTAAGGTGTAAATTATCGATAGTCCATATCTCGGAAACTATAAGAGATAATGCAACTTGGCCACCGGCAATGTAATTAGCATGCCGAATATTACTTGGAATGTGAATTGGAACGAAATCGCCAATAGAGAAGACCATTTTACAATTTGGGCCCAAGTTAGAAGCAGAGCCTAAGGTGTAAATTATCGATAGTCCATATCTCGGAAACTATAAGAGATAATGCAATTTGGCAACCGGCAATGTAATTAGCATGCCGAATATTACTTGGAATGTGAATTGGAACGAAATCGCCAATAGATAAGACCATTTTACAATTTGGGCCCAAGTTAGAAGCAGAGCCTAAGGTGTAAATTATCGATAGTCCATATCTCGGAAACTATAAGAGATAATTCAATTTGGCCACAGGCAATGTAATTAGCATGCCGAATATTACTAGGAATGTGAATTGGAACGAAATCGCCAATAGATAAGACCATTTTACAATTTGGGCCCAAGTTAGAAGCAGAGTCTAAGGTGTAAATTATCCATAGTCCATATCTCGGAAACTATAAGAGATAATGCAATTTGGCAACTGGCAATGTAATTAGCATGCCGAATATTACTTGGAATGTGAATTGGAACGAAATCGCCAATAGATAAGACCATTTTACAATTTGGGCCCAAGTTAGAAGCAGAACCTAAGGTGTAAATTATCGATAGTCCATATCTCGTAAACTATAAGAGATAATGCAATTTGGCAACCGGCAATGTAATTAGCATGCCGAATACTACTTGGAATGTGAATTGGAACGAAATCGCCAATAGATAAGACCATTTTAGAGTTTGGGCCCAAGTTAGAAGCAGAGCCGAAGGTTAAAAATAATCGATATTCCATATCTCGGAAACTATAAGAGATAATGCAATTTGGGAACCGGCAATGTAATAAGCATGCCGAATATTACTTGGAATGTGAATTGGAACGAAATCGCCAATAGATAAGACCATTTTACAATTTGGGCCCAAGTTAGAAGCAGAGCCTAAGGTGTAAATTATCGATAGTCCATATCTCGGAAACTATAAGAGATAATGCAACTTGGCCACCGGCAATGTAATTAGCATGCCGAATATTACTTGGAATGTGAATTGGAACGAAATCGCCAATAGGTAAGACCATTTTACAATTTGGGCCCAAGTTAGAAGCAGAGCCTAAGGTGTAAATTATCGATAGTCCATATCTCGGAAACTATAAGAGATAATTCAATTTGGCAACCGGCAATGTAATTAGCATGCCGAATATTACTTGGAATGTGAATTGGAACGAAATCGCCAATAGATAAGACCATTTTACAATTTGGGCCCAAGTTAGAAGCAGAGCCTAAGGTGTAAATTATCGATAGTCCATATCTCGGAAACTATAAGAGATAATGCAATTTGGCAACCGGCAATGTAATTAGCATGCCGAATATTACTTGGAATGTGAATTGGAACGAAATCGCCAATAGATAAGACGATTTTACAATTTGGGCCCAAGTTAGAAGCAGAGCCTAAGGTGTAAATTATCGATAGTTCATATCTCGGAAACTATAAGAAATAATGCAATTTGGCAACTGGCAATGTAATTAGCATGCCGAATATTACTTGGAATGTGAATTGGAACGAAATCGCCAATAGATAAGGCCATTTTACAATTTGGGCCCAAGTTAGAAGCAGAGCCTAAGGTGTAAATTATCGATAGTCCATATCTCGGAAACTATAAGAGATAATGCAATTTGGCAACCGGCAATGTAATTAGAATGCCGAATATTACTTGGAATGTGAATTGGAACGAAATCGGCAATAGGTAAGACCATTTTACAATTTGGGCCCAAGTTAGAAGCAGAGCCTAAGGTGTAAATTATCCATAGTCCATATCTCGGAAACTATAAGAGATAATGCAATTTGGCATCTGGCAATGTCATTAGTATGCCGAATATTACTTGGAATGTGAATTGGAACGAAATCGCCAATAGATAAGACCATTTTACAATTTGGGCCCAAGTTAGAAGCAGAGTCTAAGGTGTAAATCATCGATAGACCATATCTCGGAAACTATAAGAGATAATTCAATTTGGCCACCGGCAATGTAATTAGCATGCCGAATATTACTTGGAATGTGAATTGGAACGAAATCGCCAATAGATAAGACCATTTTACAATTTGGGCCCAAGTTAGAAGCAGGGCCTAAGGTGTAAATTATCGATAGTCCATATCTCGGAAACTATAAGAGATAATGCAATTTGGCAACCGGCAATGTAATTAGCATGCCGAATATTACTTGGAATGTGAATTGGAACGAAATCGCCAATAGATAAGGCCATTTTACAATTTGGGCCCAAGTTAGAAGCAGAGCCTAAGGTGTAAATTATCGATAGTCCATATCTCGGAAGCTATAAGAGATAATGCAATTTGGCAACCGGCAATGTAATTAGCATGCCGAATATTACTTGGAATGTGAATTGGAACGAAATCGCCAATAGATAAGACCATTTTACAATTTGGGCCCAAGTTAGAAGCAGAGCCTAAGGTGTAAATTATCGATAGTCCATATCTCGGAAACTAAAAGAGATAATGCAATTTGGCAACCGGCAATGTAATTAGCATGCCGAATATTACTTGGAATGTGAATTGGAACGAAATCGCCAATAGATAAGACCATTTTACAATTTGGGCCCAAGTTAGAAGCAGAGCCTAAGGTGTAAATTATCGATAGTCCATATCTCGGAAACTATAAGATATAATGCAATTTGGCAACCGGCAATGTAATTAGCATGCCGAATATTACTTGGAATGTGAATTGGAACGAAATCGCCAATAGATAAGACCATTTTACAATTTGGGCCCAAGTTAGAAGCAGAGCCTAAGGTGTAAATTATCGATAGTCCATATCTCGGAAACTATAAGAGATAATGCAATTTGGCAACCGGCAATGTAATTAGCATGCCGAATACTACTTGGAATGTGAATTGAAACGAAATCGCCAATAGATAAGACCATTTTACAATTTGGGCCCAAGTTAGAAGCAGAGCCTGAGGTGTAAATTATCGATAGTCCATATCTCGGAAACTATAAGAGATAATGCAATTTGGCAACCGGCAATGTAATTAGCATGCCGAATACTACTTGGAATGTGAATTGGAACGAAATCGCCAATAGATAAGACCATTTTACAATTTGGGCCCAAGTTAGAAGCAGAGCCTAAGGTGTAAATTATCGATAGTCCATATCTCGGAAACTATAAGAGATAATGCAATTTGGCAACCGGCAATGTAATTAGCATGCCGAATACTACTTGGAATGTGAATTGGAACGAAATTGCCAATAGATAAGACCATTTTACAGTTTGGGCCCAAGTTAGAAGCAGAGCCTAAGGTTAAAAATAATCGATAGTCCATATCTCGGAAACTATAAGAGATAATGCAATTTGGGAACCGGCAATGTAATTAGCATGCCGAATATTACTTGGAATGTGAATTGGAACGAAATCGCCAATAGATAAGACCATTTTACAATTTGGGCCCAAGTTAGAAGCAGAGCCTAAGGTGTAAATTATCGATAGTCCATATCTCGGAAACTATAAGAGATAATGCAACTTGGCCACCGGCAATGTAATTAGCATGCCGAATATTACTTGGAATGTGAATTGGAACGAAATCGCCAATAGAGAAGACCATTTTACAATTTGGGCCCAAGTTAGAAGCAGAGCCTAAGGTGTAAATTATCGATAGTCCATATCTCGGAAACTATAAGAGATAATGCAATTTGGCAACCGGCAATGTAATTAGCATGCCGAATATTACTTGGAATGTGAATTGGAACGAAATCGCCAATAGGTAAGACCATTTTACAATTTGGGCCCAAGTTAGAAGCAGAGCCTAAGGTGTAAATTATCGATAGTCCATATCTCGGAAACTATAAGAGATAATTCAATTTGGCCACAGGCAATGTAATTAGCATGCCGAATATTACTTGGAATGTGAATTGGAACGAAATCGCCAATAGATAAGACCATTTTACAATTTGGGCCCAAGTTAGAAGCAGGGCCTAAGGTGTAAATTATCGATAGTCCATATCTCGGAAACTATAAGAGATAATGCAATTTGGCAAACGGCAATGTAATTAGCATGCCGAATATTACTTGGAATGTGAATTGGAACGAAATCGCCAATAGATAAGGCCATTTTACAATTTGGGCCCAAGTTAGAAGCAGAGCCTAAGGTGTAAATTATCGATAGTCCATATCTCGGAAACTATAAGAGATAATGCAATTTGACAACCGGCAATGTAATTAGCATGCCGAATATTACTTGGAATGTGAATTGGAACGAAATCGGCAATAGGTAAGACCATTTTACAATTTGGGCCCAAGTTAGAAGCAGAGCCTAAGGTGTAAATTATCGATAGTCCATATCTCGGAAACTATAAGAGATAATGCAATTTGGCAAAAGGCAATGTAATTAGCATGCCGAATATTACTTGGAATGTGAATTGGAACGAAATCGCCAATAGATAAGACCATTTTACAATTTGGGCCCAAGTTAGAAGCAGAGCCTAAGGTGTAAATTATCGATAGTTCATATCTCGGAAACTATAAGAAATAATGCAATTTGGCAACTGGCAATGTAATTAGCATGCCGAATATTACTTGGAATGTGAATTGGAACGAAATCGCCAATAGATAAGGCCATTTTACAATTTGGGCCCAAGTTAGAAGCAGAGCCTAAGGTGTAAATTATCGATAGTCCATATCTCGGAAACTATAAGAGATAATGCAATTTGGCACCCGGCAATGTAATTAGCATGCCGAATATTACTTGGAATGTGAATTGGAACGAAATCGGCAATAGGTAAGACCATTTTACAATTTGGGCCCAAGTTAGAAGCAGAGCCTAAAGTGTAAATTATCCATAGTCCATATCTCGGAAACTATAAGAGATAATGCAATTTGGCAACTGGCAATGTCATTAGTATGCCGAATATTACTTGGAATGTGAATTGGAACGAAATCGCCAATAGATAAGACCATTTTACAATTTGGGCCCAAGTTAGAAGCAGAGTCTAAGGTGTAAATTATCGATAGACCATATCTCGGAAACTATAAGAGATAATTCAATTTGGCCACCGGCAATGTAATTAGCATGCCGAATATTACTTGGAATGTGAATTGGAACGAAATCGCCAATAGATAAGACCATTTTACAATTTGGGCCCAAGTTAGAAGCAGGGCCTAAGTGTAAATTATCGATAGTCCATATCTCGGAAACTATAAGAGATAATGCAATTTGGCAACCGGCAATGTAATTAGCATGCCGAATATTACTTGGAATGTGAATTGGAACGAAATCGCCAATAGATAAGGCCATTTTACAATTTGGGCCCAAGTTAGAAGCAGAGCCTAAGGTGTAAATTATCGATAGTCCATATCTCGGAAGCTATAAGAGATAATGCAATTTGGCAACCGGCAATGTAATTAGCATGCCGAATATTACTTGGAATGTGAATTGGAACGAAATCGCCAATAGATAAGACCATTTTACAATTTGGGCCCAAGTTAGAAGCAGAGCCTAAGGTGTAAATTATCGATAGTCCATATCTCGGAAACTAAAAGAGATAATGCAATTTGGCAACCGGCAATGTAATTAGCATGCCGAATATTACTTGGAATGTGAATTGGAACGAAATCGCCAATAGATAAGAAAATTTTACAATTTGGGCCCAAGTTAGAAGCAGAGCCTAAGGTGTAAAGTATCGATAGTCCATATCTCGGAAACTATAAGAGATAATGCAATTTGGCAACCGGCAATGTAATTAGCATGCCGAATACTACTTAGAATGTGAATTGGAACGAAATTGCCAATAGATAAGACCATTTTACAGTTTGGGCCCAAGTTAGAAGCAGAGCCTAAGGTGTAAATTATCGATAGTCCATATCTCGGAAACTATAAGAGATAATGCAATTTGGCAAACGGCAATGTAATTAGCATGCCGAATATTACTTGGAATGTGAATTGGAACGAAATCGCCAATAGATAAGGCCATTTTACAATTTGGGCCCAAGTTAGAAGCAGAGCCTAAGGTGTAAATTATCGATAGTCCATATCTCGGAAACTATAAGAGATAATGCAATTTGGCAACCGGCAATGTAATTAGCATGCCGAATATTACTTGGAATGTGAATTGGAACGAAATCGGCAATAGGTAAGACCATTTTACAATTTGGGCCCAAGTTAGAAGCAGAGCCTAAGGTGTAAATTATCGATAGTCCATATCTCGGAAACTATAAGAGATAATGCAATTTGGCAAAAGGCAATGTAATTAGCATGCCGAATATTACTTGGAATGTGAATTGGAACGAAATCGCCAATAGATAAGACCATTTTACAATTTGGGCCCAAGTTAGAAGCAGAGCCTAAGGTGTAAATTATCGATAGTTCATATCTCGGAAACTATAAGAAATAATGCAATTTGGCAACTGGCAATGTAATTAGCATGCCGAATATTACTTGGAATGTGAATTGGAACTAAATCGCCAATAGATAAGGCCATTTTACAATTTGGGCCCAAGTTAGAAGCAGAGCCTAAGGTGTAAATTATCGATAGTCCATATCTCGGAAACTATAAGAGATAATGCAATTTGGCACCCGGCAATGTAATTAGCATGCCGAATATTACTTGGAATGTGAATTGGAACGAAATCGGCAATAGGTAAGACCATTTTACAATTTGGGCCCAAGTTAGAAGCAGAGCCTAAAGTGTAAATTATCCATAGTCCATATCTCGGAAACTATAAGAGATAATGCAATTTGGCAACTGGCAATGTCATTAGTATGCCGAATATTACTTGGAATTTGAATTGGAACGAAATCGCCAATAGATAAGACCATTTTACAATTTGGGCCCAAGTTAGAAGCAGAGTCTAAGGTGTAAATTATCGATAGACCATATCTCGGAAACTATAAGAGATAATTCAATTTGGCCACCGGCAATGTAATTAGCATGCCGAATATTACTTGGAATGTGAATTGGAACGAAATCGCCAATAGATAAGACCATTTTACAATTTGGGCCCAAGTTAGAAGCAGGGCCTAAGGTGTAAATTATCGATAGTCCATATCTCGGAAACTATAAGAGATAATGCAATTTGGCAACCGGCAATGTAATTAGCATGCCGAATATTACTTGGAATGTGAATTGGAACGAAATCGCCAATAGATAAGGCCATTTTACAATTTGGGCCCAAGTTAGAAGCAGAGCCTAAGGTGTAAATTATCGATAGTCCATATCTCGGAAGCTATAAGAGATAATGCAATTTGGCAACCGGCAATGTAATTAGCATGCCGAATATTACTTGGAATGTGAATTGGAACGAAATCGCCAATAGATAAGAAAATTTTACAATTTGGGCCCAAGTTAGAAGCAGAGCCTAAGGTGTAAATTATTGATAGTCCATATCTCGGAAACTATAAGAGATAATGCAATTTGGCAACCGGCAATGTAATTAGCATGCCGAATACTACTTGGAATGTGAATTGGAACGAAATTGCCAATAGATAAGACCATTTTACAGTTTGGGCCCAAGTTAGAAGCAGAGCCTAAGGTTAAAAATAATCGATAGTCCATATCTCGGAAACTATAAGAGATAATGCAATTTGGGAACCGGCAATGTAATTAGCATGCCGAATATTACTTGGAATGTGAATTGGAACGAAATCGCCAATAGGTAAGACCATTTTACAATTTGGGCCCAAGTTAGAAGCAGAGCCTAAGGTGTAAATTATCGATAGTCCATATCTCGGAAACTATAAGAGATAATTCAATTTGGCCACAGGCAATGTAATTAGCATGCCGAATATTACTTGGAATGTGAATTGGAACGAAATCGCCAATAGATAAGACCATTTTACAATTTGGGCCCAAGTTAGAAGCAGGGCCTAAGGTGTAAATTATCGATAGTCCATATCTCGGAAACTATAAGAGATAATGCAATTTGGCAAACGGCAATGTAATTAGCATGCCGAATATTACTTGGAATGTGAATTGGAACGAAATCGCCAATAGATAAGGCCATTTTACAATTTGGGCCCAAGTTAGAAGCAGAGCCTAAGGTGTAAATTATCGATAGTCCATATCTCGGAAACTATAAGAGATAATGCAATTTGGCAACCGGCAATGTAATTAGCATGCCAAATATTACTTGGAATGTGAATTGGAACGAAATCGCCAATAGATAAGACCATTTTACAATTTGGGCCCAAGTTAGAAGCAGAGCCTAAGGTGTAAATTATCGATAATCCATATCTCGGAAACTATAAGAGATAATGCAATTTGGCAACCGGCAATGTAATTAGCATGCCGAATACTACTTGGAATGTGAATTGGAACGAAATCGCCAATAGATAAGACCATTTTACAATTTGGGTCCAAGTTAGAAGCAGAGCCTAAGGTGTAAATTATCGATAGTCCATATCTCGGAAACTATAAGAGATAATGCAACTTGGCCACCGGCAATGTAATTAGAATGCCGAATATTACTTGGAATGTGAATTGGAACGAAATCGCCAATAGGTAAGACCATTTTACAATTTGGGCCCAAGTTAGAAGCAGAGCCTAAGGTGTAAATTATCGATAGTCCATATCTCGGAAACTATAGGAGATAATTCAATTTGGCAACCGGCAATGTAATTAGCATGCCGAATATTACTTGGAATGTGAATTCGAACGAAATCGCCAATAGATAAGACCATTTTAGAATTTGGGCCCAAGTTAGAAGCAGAGCCTAAGGTGTAAATTATCGATAGTCCATATCTCGGAAACTATAAGAGATAATGCAATTTGGCAACCGGCAATGTAATTAGCATGCCGAATATTACTTGGAAAGTGAATTGGAACGAAATCGCCAATAGATAAGACGATTTTACAATTTGGGCCCAAGTTAGAAGCAGATCCTAAGGTGTAAATTATCGATAGTCCATATCTCGGAAACTATAAGAGATAATGCAATTTGGCAACCGGCAATTTAATTAACATGCCGAATATTACTTGGAATGTGAATTGGAACGAAATCGCCAATAGAAAAGACCATTTTACAATTTGGGCCCAAGTTAGAAGCAGAGCCTAAGGTGTAAATTATCGATAGTCCATATCTCGGAAACTATAAGAGATAATGCAATTTGGCAACCGGCAATGTAATTAGCATGCCGAATATTACTTGGAATGTGAATTGGAACGAAATCGCCAATAGATAAGACCATTTTACAATTTGGGCCCAAGTTAGAAGCAGAGCCTAAGGTGTAAATTATCGATAGTCCATATCTCTGAGACTATAAGAGATAATGCAATTTGGCAACCGGCAATGTAATCAGCATGCCGAGTATTACTTGGAATGTGAATTGGAACGAAATCGCCAATAGATAAGGCCATTTTACAATTTGGGCCCAAGTTAGAAGCAGAGCCTAAGGTGTAAATTATCGATAGTCCATATCTCGGAAACTATAAGAGATAATGCAATTTGGCAACCGGCAATGTAATTAGCATGCCGAATATTACTTGGAATGTGAATTGGAACGAAATCGCCAATAGATAAGGCCATTTTACAATTTGGGCACAAGTTAGAAGCAGAGCCTAAGGTGTAAATTATCCATAGTCCATATCTCGGAAACTATTAGAGATAATGCAATTTGGCAACTGGCAATGTAACTAGCATGCCGAATATTACTTGGAATGTGAATTGGAACGAAATCGATAATAGATAAGACCATTTTACAATTTGGGCCCAAGTTAGAAGCAGAGCCTAAGGTGTAAATTATCGATAGTCCATATCTCGGAAACTATAAGAGATAATGCAATTTGGCAACCGGCAATGTAATTAGCATGCCGAATATTACTTGGAATGTGAATTGGAACGAAATCGCCAATAGATAAGACCATTTTACAATTTGGGCCCAAGTTAGAAGCAGAGCCTAAGGTGTAAATTATCGATAGTCCATATCTCGGAAACTATAAGAGATAATGCAATTTGGCAACCGGCAATGTAATTAGCATGCCGAATATTACTTGGAATGTGAATTGGAACGCAATCGCCAATAGATAAGACCATTTTACAATTTGGGCCCAAGTTAGAAGCAGAGCCTAAGGTGTAAATTATCGATAGTCCATATCTCGGAAACTATAAGTGATAATGCAATTTGGCAACCGGCAATGTAATTATCATGCCGAATATTACTTGGAATGTGAATTGGAACGAAATCGCCAATAGATAAGATCATTTTACAATTTGGGCCCAAGTAAGAAGCAGAGCCTAAGGTGTAAATTATCGATAGTCCATATCTCGGAAACTATAAGAGATAATGCAATTTAGCAACCGGCAATGTAATTAGCATGCCGAATATTACTTGGAATGTGAATTGGAACGAAATCGGCAATAGATAAGGCCATTTTACAATTTGGGCCCAAGTTAGAAGCAGAGCCTAAGGTGTAAATTATCCATAGTCCATATCTCGGAAACTATAAGAGATAATGCAATTTGGCAACTGGCAATGTAATTAGCATGCCGAATATTACTTGGAATGTGAATTGGAACGAAATCGCCAATAGATAAGACCATTTTACAATTTGGGCCCAAGTTAGAAGCAGAGCCTAAGGTGTAAATTATCGATAGTCCATATCTCGGAAACTATAAGAGATAATGCAATTTGGCAACCGGCAATGTAATTAGCATGCCGAATACTACTTGGAATGTGAATTGGAACGAAATCGACAATAGATAAGACCATTTTACAGTTTGGGCCCAAGTTAGAAGCAGAGCCTAAGGTTAAAAATAATCGATAGTCCATATCTCGGAAACTATAAGAGATAATGCAATTTGGGAACCGGCAATGTAATTAGCATGCCGAATATTACTTGGAATGTGAATTGGAACGAAATCGCCAATAGATAAGACCATTTTACAATTTGGGCCCAAGTTAGAAGCAGAGCCTAAGGTGTAAATTATCGATAGTCCATATCTCGGAAACTATAAGAGATAATGCAACTTGGCCACCGGCAATGTAATTAGCATGCCGAATATTACTTGGAATGTGAATTGGAACGAAATCGCCAATAGATAAGACCATTTTACAATTTGGGCCCAAGTTAGAAGCAGAACCTAAGGTGTAAATTATCGATAGTCCATATCTCGGAAACTATAAGAGATAAAGCAATTTCGCAACCGGCAATGTAATTAGCATGCCGAATATTACTTGGAATGTGAATTGGGATGAAATCGCCAATAGATAAGACCATTTTACAATTTGGGCCCAAGTTAGAAGCAGAGCCTAAGGTGTAAATTATCGATAGTCCATATCTCGGAAACTATAAGAGATAATGCAATTTGGCAACCGGCAATGTAATTAGCATGCCGAATACTACTTGGAATGTGAATTGGAACGAAATCGCCAATAGATAAGACCATTTTACAGTTTGGGCCCAAGTTAGAAGCATAGCCTAGGGTTAAAAATAATCGATAGTCCATATCTCGGAAACTATAAGAGATAATGCAATTTGGGAACCGGCAATGTAATTAGCATGCCGAATATTACTTGGAATGTGAATTGGAACGAAATCGCCAATAGATAAGACCATTTTACAATTTGGGCCCAAGTTAGAAGCAGAGCCTAAGGTGTAAATTATCGATAGTCCATATCTCGGAAACTATAAGAGATAATGCAACTTGGCCACCGGCAATGTAATTAGCATGCCGAATATTACTTGGAATGTGAATTGGAACGAAATCGCCAATAGGTAAGACCATTTTACAATTTGGGCCCAAGTTAGAAGCAGAGCCTAAGGTGTAAATTATCGATAGTCCATATCTCGGAAACTATAGGAGATAATTCAATTTGGCAACCGGCAATGTAATTAGCATGCCGAATATTACTTGGAATGTGAATTGGAACGAAATCGCCAATAGATAAGACCATTTTACAATTTGGGCCCAAGTTAGAAGCAGAGCCTAAGGTGTAAATTATCGATAGTCCATATCTCGGAAACTATAAGAGATAATGCAATTTGGCAACCGGCAATGTAATTAGCATGCCGAATATTACTTGGAATGTGAATTGGAACGAAATCGCCAATAGATAAGACCATTTTACAATTTGGGCCCAAGTTAGAAGCAGGGCCTAAGGTGTAAATTATCGATAGTCCATATCTCGGAAACTATAAGAGATAATGCAATTTGGCAAACGGCAATGTAATTAGCATGCCGAATATTACTTGGAATGTGAATTGGAACGAAATCGCCAATAGATAAGGCCATTTTACAATTTGGGCCCAAGTTAGAAGCAGAGCCTAAGGTGTAAATTATCGATAGTCCATATCTCGGAAACTATAAGAGATAATGCAATTTGGCAACCGGCAATGTAATTAGCATGCCGAATATTACTTGGAATGTGAATTGGAACGAAATCGGCAATAGGTAAGACCATTTTACAATTTGGGCCCAAGTTAGAAGCAGAGCCTAAGGTGTAAATTATCGATAGTCCATATCTCGGAAACTATAAGAGATAATGCAATTTGGCAAAAGGCAATGTAATTAGCATGCCGAATATTACTTGGAATGTGAATTGGAACGAAATCGCCAATAGATAAGACCATTTTACAATTTGGGCCCAAGTTAGAAGCAGAGCCTAAGGTGTAAATTATCGATAGTTCATATCTCGGAAACTATAAGAAATAATGCAATTTGGCAACTGGCAATGTAATTAGCATGCCGAATATTACTTGGAATGTGAATTGGAACGAAATCGCCAATAGATAAGGCCATTTTACAATTTGGGCCCAAGTTAGAAGCAGAGCCTAAGGTGTAAATTATCGATAGTCCATATCTCGGAAACTATAAGAGATAATGCAATTTGGCACCCGGCAATGTAATTAGCATGCCGAATATTACTTGGAATGTGAATTGGAACGAAATCGGCAATAGGTAAGACCATTTTACAATTTGGGCCCAAGTTAGAAGCAGAGCCTAAAGTGTAAATTATCCATAGTCCATATCTCGGAAACTATAAGAGATAATGCAATTTGGCAACTGGCAATGTCATTAGTATGCCGAATATTACTTGGAATGTGAATTGGAACGAAATCGCCAATAGATAAGACCATTTTACAATTTGGGCCCAAGTTAGAAGCAGAGTCTAAGGTGTAAATTATCGATAGACCATATCTCGGAAACTATAAGAGATAATTCAATTTGGCCACCGGCAATGTAATTAGCATGCCGAATATTACTTGGAATGTGAATTGGAACGAAATCGCCAATAGATAAGACCATTTTACAATTTGGGCCCAAGTTAGAAGCAGGGCCTAAGTGTAAATTATCGATAGTCCATATCTCGGAAACTATAAGAGATAATGCAATTTGGCAACCGGCAATGTAATTAGCATGCCGAATATTACTTGGAATGTGAATTGGAACGAAATCGCCAATAGATAAGGCCATTTTACAATTTGGGCCCAAGTTAGAAGCAGAGCCTAAGGTGTAAATTATCGATAGTCCATATCTCGGAAGCTATAAGAGATAATGCAATTTGGCAACCGGCAATGTAATTAGCATGCCGAATATTACTTGGAATGTGAATTGGAACGAAATCGCCAATAGATAAGACCATTTTACAATTTGGGCCCAAGTTAGAAGCAGAGCCTAAGGTGTAAATTATCGATAGTCCATATCTCGGAAACTAAAAGAGATAATGCAATTTGGCAACCGGCAATGTAATTAGCATGCCGAATATTACTTGGAATGTGAATTGGAACGAAATCGCCAATAGATAAGAAAATTTTACAATTTGGGCCCAAGTTAGAAGCAGAGCCTAAGGTGTAAATTATCGATAGTCCATATCTCGGAAACTATAAGAGATAATGCAATTTGGCAACCGGCAATGTAATTAGCATGCCGAATACTACTTAGAATGTGAATTGGAACGAAATTGCCAATAGATAAGACCATTTTACAGTTTGGGCCCAAGTTAGAAGCAGAGCCTAAGGTGTAAATTATCGATAGTCCATATCTCGGAAACTATAAGAGATAATGCAATTTGGCAAACGGCAATGTAATTAGCATGCCGAATATTACTTGGAATGTGAATTGGAACGAAATCGCCAATAGATAAGGCCATTTTACAATTTGGGCCAAGTTAGAAGCAGAGCCTAAGGTGTAAATTATCGATAGTCCATATCTCGGAAACTATAAGAGATAATGCAATTTGGCAACCGGCAATGTAATTAGCATGCCGAATATTACTTGGAATGTGAATTGGAACGAAATCGGCAATAGGTAAGACCATTTTACAATTTGGGCCCAAGTTAGAAGCAGAGCCTAAGGTGTAAATTATCGATAGTCCATATCTCGGAAACTATAAGAGATAATGCAATTTGGCAAAAGGCAATGTAATTAGCATGCCGAATATTACTTGGAATGTGAATTGGAACGAAATCGCCAATAGATAAGACCATTTTACAATTTGGGCCCAAGTTAGAAGCAGAGCCTAAGGTGTAAATTATCGATAGTTCATATCTCGGAAACTATAAGAAATAATGCAATTTGGCAACTGGCAATGTAATTAGCATGCCGAACTTGGAATGTGAATTGGAACGAAATCGCCAATAGATAAGGCCATTTTACAATTTGGGCCCAAGTTAGAAGCAGAGCCTAAGGTGTAAATTATCGATAGTCCATATCTCGGAAACTATAAGAGATAATGCAATTTGGCACCCGGCAATGTAATTAGCATGCCGAATATTACTTGGAATGTGAATTGGAACGAAATCGGCAATAGGTAAGACCATTTTACAATTTGGGCCCAAGTTAGAAGCAGAGCCTAAAGTGTAAATTATCCATAGTCCATATCTCGGAAACTATAAGAGATAATGCAATTTGGCAACTGGCAATGTCATTAGTATGCCGAATATTACTTGGAATTTGAATTGGAACGAAATCGCCAATAGATAAGACCATTTTACAATTTGGGCCCAAGTTAGAAGCAGAGTCTAAGGTGTAAATTATCGATAGACCATATCTCGGAAACTATAAGAGATAATTCAATTTGGCCACCGGCAATGTAATTAGCATGCCGAATATTACTTGGAATGTGAATTGGAACGAAATCGCCAATAGATAAGACCATTTTACAATTTGGGCCCAAGTTAGAAGCAGGGCCTAAGGTGTAAATTATCGATAGTCCATATCTCGGAAACTATAAGAGATAATGCAATTTGGCAACCGGCAATGTAATTAGCATGCCGAATATTACTTGGAATGTGAATTGGAACGAAATCGCCAATAGATAAGGCCATTTTACAATTTGGGCCCAAGTTAGAAGCAGAGCCTAAGGTGTAAATTATCGATAGTCCATATCTCGGAAGCTATAAGAGATAATGCAATTTGGCAACCGGCAATGTAATTAGCATGCCGAATATTACTTGGAATGTGAATTGGAACGAAATCGCCAATAGATAAGACCATTTTACAATTTGGGCCCAAGTTAGAAGCAGAGCCTAAGGTGTAAATTATCGATAGTCCATATCTCGGAAACTATAGGAGATAATTCAATTTGGCAACCGGCAATGTAATTAGCATGCCGAATATTACTTGGAATGTGAATTCGAACGAAATCGCCAATAGATAAGACCATTTTAGAATTTGGGCCCAAGTTAGAAGCAGAGCCTAAGGTGTAAATTATCGATAGTCCATATCTCGGAAACTATAAGAGATAATGCAATTTGGCAACCGGCAATGTAATTAGCATGCCGAATATTACTTGGAAAGTGAATTGGAACGAAATCGCCAATAGATAAGACGATTTTACAATTTGGGCCCAAGTTAGAAGCAGATCCTAAGGTGTAAATTATCGATAGTCCATATCTCGGAAACTATAAGAGATAATGCAATTTGGCAACCGGCAATTTAATTAACATGCCGAATATTACTTGGAATGTGAATTGGAACGAAATCGCCAATAGAAAAGACCATTTTACAATTTGGGCCCAAGTTAGAAGCAGAGCCTAAGGTGTAAATTATCGATAGTCCATATCTCGGAAACTATAAGAGATAATGCAATTTGGCAACCGGCAATGTAATTAGCATGCCGAATATTACTTGGAATGTGAATTGGAACGAAATCGCCAATAGATAAGACCATTTTACAATTTGGGCCCAAGTTAGAAGCAGAGCCTAAGGTGTAAATTATCGATAGTCCATATCTCTGAGACTATAAGAGATAATGCAATTTGGCAACCGGCAATGTAATCGGCATGCCGAGTATTACTTGGAATGTGAATTGGAACGAAATCGCCAATAGATAAGGCCATTTTACAATTTGGGCCCAAGTTAGAAGCAGAGCCTAAGGTGTAAATTATCGATAGTCCATATCTCGGAAACTATAAGAGATAATGCAATTTGGCAACCGGCAATGTAATTAGCATGCCGAATATTACTTGGAATGTGAATTGGAACGAAATAGCCAATAGATAAGGCCATTTTACAATTTGGGCACAAGTTAGAAGCAGAGCCTAAGGTGTAAATTATCCATAGTCCATATCTCGGAAACTATTAGAGATAATGCAATTTGGCAACTGGCAATGTAACTAGCATGCCGAATATTACTTGGAATGTGAATTGGAACGAAATCGATAATAGATAAGACCATTTTACAATTTGGGCCCAAGTTAGAAGCAGAGCCTAAGGTGTAAATTATCGATAGTCCATATCTCGGAAACTATAAGAGATAATGCAATTTGGCAACCGGCAATGTAATTAGCATGCCGAATATTACTTGGAATGTGAATTGGAACGAAATCGCCAATAGATAAGACCATTTTACAATTTGGGCCCAAGTTAGAAGCAGAGCCTAAGGTGTAAATTATCGATAGTCCATATCTCGGAAACTATAAGAGATAATGCAATTTGGCAACCGGCAATGTAATTAGCATGCCGAATATTACTTGGAATGTGAATTGGAACGCAATCGCCAATAGATAAGACCATTTTACAATTTGGGCCCAAGTTAGAAGCAGAGCCTAAGGTGTAAATTATCGATAGTCCATATCTCGGAAACTATAAGTGATAATGCAATTTGGCAACCGGCAATGTAATTATCATGCCGAATATTACTTGGAATGTGAATTGGAACGAAATCGCCAATAGATAAGACCATTTTACAATTTGGGCCCAAGTAAGAAGCAGAGCCTAAGGTGTAAATTATCGATAGTCCATATCTCGGAAACTATAAGAGATAATGCAATTTAGCAACCGGCAATGTAATTAGCATGCCGAATATTACTTGGAATGTGAATTGGAACGAAATCGGCAATAGATAAGGCCATTTTACAATTTGGGCCCAAGTTAGAAGCAGAGCCTAAGGTGTAAATTATCCATAGTCCATATCTCGGAAACTATAAGAGATAATGCAATTTGGCAACTGGCAATGTAATTAGCATGCCGAATATTACTTGGAATGTGAATTGGAACGAAATCGCCAATAGATAAGACCATTTTACAATTTGGGCCCAAGTTAGAAGCAGAGCCTAAGGTGTAAATTATCGATAGTCCATATCTCGGAAACTATAAGAGATAATGCAATTTGGCAACCGGCAATGTAATTAGCATGCCGAATACTACTTGGAATGTGAATTGGAACGAAATCGACAATAGATAAGACCATTTTACAGTTTGGGCCCAAGTTAGAAGCAGAGCCTAAGGTTAAAAATAATCGATAGTCCATATCTCGGAAACTATAAGAGATAATGCAATTTGGGAACCGGCAATGTAATTAGCATGCCGAATATTACTTGGAATGTGAATTGGAACGAAATCGCCAATAGATAAGACCATTTTACAATTTGGGCCCAAGTTAGAAGCAGAGCCTAAGGTGTAAATTATCGATAGTCCATATCTCGGAAACTATAAGAGATAATGCAACTTGGCCACCGGCAATGTAATTAGCATGCCGAATATTACTTGGAATGTGAATTGGAAAGAAATCGCCAATAGATAAGACCATTTTACAATTTGGGCCCAAGTTAGAAGCAGAACCTAAGGTGTAAATTATCGATAGTCCATATCTCGGAAACTATAAGAGATAATGCAACTTGGCCACCGGCAATGTAATTAGAATGCCGAATATTACTTGGAATGTGAATTGGAACGAAATCGCCAATAGGTAAGACCATTTTACAATTTGGGCCCAAGTTAGAAGCAGAGCCTAAGGTGTAAATTATCGATAGTCCATATCTCGGAAACTATAGGAGATAATTCAATTTGGCAACCGGCAA
Source organism: Rhynchophorus ferrugineus (assembly GCF_030347505.1). Classification (NCBI taxonomy): domain Eukaryota; kingdom Metazoa; phylum Arthropoda; class Insecta; order Coleoptera; family Curculionidae; genus Rhynchophorus; species Rhynchophorus ferrugineus. Next base: position 343,305 of record NW_027472704.1, on the reverse strand, counting down.
TGTAATTAGCATGCCGAATATTACTTGGAATGTGAATTCGAACGAAATCGCCAATAGATAAGACCATTTTAGAATTTGGGCCCAAGTTAGAAGCAGAGCCTAAGGTGTAAATTATCGATAGTCCATATCTCGGAAACTATAAGAGATAATGCAATTTGGCAACCGGCAATGTAATTAGCATGCCGAATATTACTTGGAAAGTGAATTGGAACGAAATCGCCAATAGATAAGACGATTTTACAATTTGGGCCCAAGTTAGAAGCAGATCCTAAGGTGTAAATTATCGATAGTCCATATCTCGGAAACTATAAGAGATAATGCAATTTGGCAATCGGCAATTTAATTAACATGCCGAATATTACTTGGAATGTGAATTGGAACGAAATCGCCAATAGAAAAGACCATTTTACAATTTGGGCCCAAGTTAGAAGCAGAGCCTAAGGTGTAAATTATCGATAGTCCATATCTCGGAAACTATAAGAGATAATGCAATTTGGCAACCGGCAATGTAATTAGCATGCCGAATATTACTTGGAATGTGAATTGGAACGAAATCGCCAATAGATAAGACCATTTTACAATTTGGGCCCAAGTTAGAAGCAGAGCCTAAGGTGTAAATTATCGATAGTCCATATCTCTGAGACTATAAGAGATAATGCAATTTGGCAACCGGCAATGTAATCAGCATGCCGAGTATTACTTGGAATGTGAATTGGAACGAAATCGCCAATAGATAAGGCCATTTTACAATTTGGGCCCAAGTTAGAAGCAGAGCCTAAGGTGTAAATTATCGATAGTCCATATCTCGGAAACTATAAGAGATAATGCAATTTGGCAACCGGCAATGTAATTAGCATGCCGAATATTACTTGGAATGTGAATTGGAACGAAATCGCCAATAGATAAGGCCATTTTACAATTTGGGCACAAGTTAGAAGCAGAGCCTAAGGTGTAAATTATCCATAGTCCATATCTCGGAAACTATTAGAGATAATGCAATTTGGCAACTGGCAATGTAACTAGCATGCCGAATATTACTTGGAATGTGAATTGGAACGAAATCGATAATAGATAAGACCATTTTACAATTTGGGCCCAAGTTAGAAGCAGAGCCTAAGGTGTAAATTATCGATAGTCCATATCTCGGAAACTATAAGAGATAATGCAATTTGGCAACCGGCAATGTAATTAGCATGCCGAATATTACTTGGAATGTGAATTGGAACGAAATCGCCAATAGATAAGACCATTTTACAATTTGGGCCCAAGTTAGAAGCAGAGCCTAAGGTGTAAATTATCGATAGTCCATATCTCGGAAACTATAAGAGATAATGCAATTTGGCAACCGGCAATGTAATTAGCATGCCGAATATTACTTGGAATGTGAATTGGAACGCAATCGCCAATAGATAAGACCATTTTACAATTTGGGCCCAAGTTAGAAGCAGAGCCTAAGGTGTAAATTATCGATAGTCCATATCTCGGAAACTATAAGTGATAATGCAATTTGGCAACCGGCAATGTAATTATCATGCCGAATATTACTTGGAATGTGAATTGGAACGAAATCGCCAATAGATAAGACCATTTTACAATTTGGGCCCAAGTAAGAAGCAGAGCCTAAGGTGTAAATTATCGATAGTCCATATCTCGGAAACTATAAGAGATAATGCAATTTAGCAACCGGCAATGTAATTAGCATGCCGAATATTACTTGGAATGTGAATTGGAACGAAATCGGCAATAGATAAGGCCATTTTACAATTTGGGCCCAAGTTAGAAGCAGAGCCTAAGGTGTAAATTATCCATAGTCCATATCTCGGAAACTATAAGAGATAATGCAATTTGGCAACTGGCAATGTAATTAGCATGCCGAATATTACTTGGAATGTGAATTGGAACGAAATCGCCAATAGATAAGACCATTTTACAATTTGGGCCCAAGTTAGAAGCAGAGCCTAAGGTGTAAATTATCGATAGTCCATATCTCGGAAACTATAAGAGATAATGCAATTTGGCAACCGGCAATGTAATTAGCATGCCGAATATTACTTGGAATGTGAATTGGAACGAAATCGACAATAGATAAGACCATTTTACAGTTTGGGCCCAAGTTAGAAGCAGAGCCTAAGGTTAAAAATAATCGATAGTCCATATCTCGGAAACTATAAGAGATAATGCAATTTGGGAACCGGCAATGTAATTAGCATGCCGAATATTACTTGGAATGTGAATTGGAACGAAATCGCCAATAGATAAGACCATTTTACAATTTGGGCCCAAGTTAGAAGCAGAGCCTAAGGTGTAAATTATCGATAGTCCATATCTCGGAAACTATAAGAGATAATGCAACTTGGCCATCGGCAATGTAATTAGCATGCCGAATATTACTTGGAATGTGAATTGGAACGAAATCGCCAATAGATAAGACCATTTTACAATTTGGGCCCAAGTTAGAAGCAGAACCTAAGGTGTAAATTATCGATAGTCCATATCTCGGAAACTATAAGAGATAAAGCAATTTCGCAACCGGCAATGTAATTAGCATGCCGAATATTACTTGGAATGTGAATTGGGATGAAATCGCCAATAGATAAGACCATTTTACAATTTGGGCCCAAGTTAGAAGCAGAGCCTAAGGTGTAAATTATCGATAGTCCATATCTCGGAAACTATAAGAGATAATGCAATTTGGCAACCGGCAATGTAATTAGCATGCCGAATACTACTTGGAATGTGAATTGGAACGAAATCGCCAATAGATAAGACCATTTTACAGTTTGGGCCCAAGTTAGAAGCATAGCCTAGGGTTAAAAATAATCGATAGTCCATATCTCGGAAACTATAAGAGATAATGCAATTTGGGAACCGGCAATGTAATTAGCATGCCGAATATTACTAGGAATGTGAATTGGAACGAAATCGCCAATAGATAAGACCATTTTACAATTTGGGCCCAAGTTAGAAGCAGAGCCTAAGGTGTAAATTATCGATAGTCCATATCTCGGAAACTATAAGAGATAATGCAACTTGGCCACCGGCAATGTAATTAGCATGCCGAATATTACTTGGAATGTGAATTGGAACGAAATCGCCAATAGGTAAGACCATTTTACAATTTGGGCCCAAGTTAGAAGCAGAGCCTAAGGTGTAAATTATCGATAGTCCATATCTCGGAAACTATAGGAGATAATTCAATTTGGCAACCGGCAATGTAATTAGCATGCCGAATATTACTTGGAATGTGAATTGGAACGAAATCGCCAATAGATAAGACCATTTTACAATTTGGGCCCATGTTAGAAGCAGAGCCTAAGGTGTAAATTATCGATAGTCCATATCTCGGAAACTATAAGAGATAATGCAATTTGGCAACCGGCAATGTAATTAGCATGCCGAATATTACTTGGAATGTGAATTGGAACGAAATCGCCAATAGATAAGACCATTTTACAATTTGGGCCCAAGTTAGAAGCAGGGCCTAAGGTGTAAATTATCGATAGTCCATATCTCGGAAACTATAAGAGATAATGCAATTTGGCAAACGGCAATATAATTAGCATGCCGAATATTACTTGGAATGTGAATTGGAACGAAATCGCCAATAGATAAGGCCATTTTACAATTTGGGCCCAAGTTAGAAGCAGAGCCTAAGGTGTAAATTATCGATAGTCCATATCTCGGAAACTATAAGAGATAATGCAATTTGGCAACCGGCAATGTAATTAGCATGCCGAATATTACTTGGAATGTGAATTGGAACGAAATCGGCAATAGGTAAGACCATTTTACAATTTGGGCCCAAGTTAGAAGCAGAGCCTAAGGTGTAAATTATCGATAGTCCATATCTCGGAAACTATAAGAGATAATGCAATTTGGCAAAAGGCAATGTAATTAGCATGCCGAATATTACTTGGAATGTGAATTGGAACGAAATCGCCAATAGATAAGACCATTTTACAATTTGGGCCCAAGTTAGAAGCAGAGCCTAAGGTGTAAATTATCGATAGTTCATATCTCGGAAACTATAAGAAATAATGCAATTTGGCAACTGGCAATGTAATTAGCATGCCGAATATTACTTGGAATGTGAATTGGAACGAAATCGCCAATAGATAAGGCCATTTTACAATTTGGGCCCAAGTTAGAAGCAGAGCCTAAGGTGTAAATTATCGATAGTCCATATCTCGGAAACTATAAGAGATAATGCAATTTGGCACCCGGCAATGTAATTAGCATGCCGAATATTACTTGGAATGTGAATTGGAACGAAATCGGCAATAGGTAAGACCATTTTACAATTTGGGCCCAAGTTAGAAGCAGAGCCTAAAGTGTAAATTATCCATAGTCCATATCTCGGAAACTATAAGAGATAATGCAATTTGGCAACTGGCAATGTCATTAGTATGCCGAATATTACTTGGAATGTGAATTGGAACGAAATCGCCAATAGATAAGACCATTTTACAATTTGGGCCCAAGTTAGAAGCAGAGTCTAAGGTGTAAATTATCGATAGACCATATCTCGGAAACTATAAGAGATAATTCAATTTGGCCACCGGCAATGTAATTAGCATGCCGAATATTACTTGGAATGTGAATTGGAACGAAATCGCCAATAGATAAGACCATTTTACAATTTGGGCCCAAGTTAGAAGCAGGGCCTAAGTGTAAATTATCGATAGTCCATATCTCGGAAACTATAAGAGATAATGCAATTTGGCAACCGGCAATGTAATTAGCATGCCGAATATTACTTGGAATGTGAATTGGAACGAAATCGCCAATAGATAAGGCCATTTTACAATTTGGGCCCAAGTTAGAAGCAGAGCCTAAGGTGTAAATTATCGATAGTCCATATCTCGGAAGCTATAAGAGATAATGCAATTTGGCAACCGGCAATGTAATTAGCATGCCGAATATTACTTGGAATGTGAATTGGAACGAAATCGCCAATAGATAAGACCATTTTACAATTTGGGCCCAAGTTAGAAGCAGAGCCTAAGGTGTAAATTATCGATAGTCCATATCTCGGAAACTAAAAGAGATAATGCAATTTGGCAACCGGCAATGTAATTAGCATGCCGAATATTACTTGGAATGTGAATTGGAACGAAATCGCCAATAGATAAGAAAATTTTACAATTTGGGCCCAAGTTAGAAGCAGAGCCTAAGGTGTAAATTATCGATAGTCCATATCTCGGAAACTATAAGAGATAATGCAATTTGGCAACCGGCAATGTAATTAGCATGCCGAATACTACTTAGAATGTGAATTGGAACGAAATTGCCAATAGATAAGACCATTTTACAGTTTGGGCCCAAGTTAGAAGCAGAGCCTAAGGTGTAAATTATCGATAGTCCATATCTCGGAAACTATAAGAGATAATGCAATTTGGCAAACGGCAATGTAATTAGCATGCCGAATATTACTTGGAATGTGAATTGGAACGAAATCGCCAATAGATAAGGCCATTTTACAATTTGGGCCCAAGTTAGAAGCAGAGCCTAAGGTGTAAATTATAGATAGTCCATATCTCGGAAACTATAAGAGATAATGCAATTTGGCAACCGGCAATGTAATTAGCATGCCGAATATTACTTGGAATGTGAATTGGAACGAAATCGGCAATAGGTAAGACCATTTTACAATTTGGGCCCAAGTTAGAAGCAGAGCCTAAGGTGTAAATTATCGATAGTCCATATCTCGGAAACTATAAGAGATAATGCAATTTGGCAAAAGGCAATGTAATTAGCATGCCGAATATTACTTGGAATGTGAATTGGAACGAAATCGCCAATAGATAAGACCATTTTACAATTTGGGCCCAAGTTAGAAGCAGAGCCTAAGGTGTAAATTATCGATAGTTCATATCTCGGAAACTATAAGAAATAATGCAATTTGGCAACTGGCAATGTAATTAGCATGCCGAACTTGGAATGTGAATTGGAACGAAATCGCCAATAGATAAGGCCATTTTACAATTTGGGCCCAAGTTAGAAGCAGAGCCTAAGGTGTAAATAATCGATAGTCCATATCTCGGAAACTATAAGAGATAATGCAATTTGGCACCCGGCAATGTAATTAGCATGCCGAATATTACTTGGAATGTGAATTGGAACGAAATCGGCAATAGGTAAGACCATTTTACAATTTGGGCCCAAGTTAGAAGCAGAGCCTAAAGTGTAAATTATCCATAGTCCATATCTCGGAAACTATAAGAGATAATGCAATTTGGCAACTGGCAATGTCATTAGTATGCCGAATATTACTTGGAATTTGAATTGGAACGAAATCGCCAATAGATAAGACCATTTTACAATTTGGGCCCAAGTTAGAAGCAGAGTCTAAGGTGTAAATTATCGATAGACCATATCTCGGAAACTATAAGAGATAATTCAATTTGGCCACCGGCAATGTAATTAGCATGCCGAATATTACTTGGAATGTGAATTGGAACGAAATCGCCAATAGATAAGACCATTTTACAATTTGGGCCCAAGTTAGAAGCAGGGCCTAAGGTGTAAATTATCGATAGTCCATATCTCGGAAACTATAAGAGATAATGCAATTTGGCAACCGGCAATGTAATTAGCATGCCGAATATTACTTGGAATGTGAATTGGAACGAAATCGCCAATAGATAAGGCCATTTTACAATTTGGGCCCAAGTTAGAAGCAGAGCCTAAGGTGTAAATTATCGATAGTCCATATCTCGGAAGCTATAAGAGATAATGCAATTTGGCAACCGGCAATGTAATTAGCATGCCGAATATTACTTGGAATGTGAATTGGAACGAAATCGCCAATAGATAAGACCATTTTACAATTTGGGCCCAAGTTAGAAGCAGAGCCTAAGGTGTAAATTATCGATAGTCCATATCTCGGAAACTATAGGAGATAATTCAATTTGGCAACCGGCAATGTAATTAGCATGCCGAATATTACTTGGAATGTGAATTCGAACGAAATCGCCAATAGATAAGACCATTTTAGAATTTGGGCCCAAGTTAGAAGCAGAGCCTAAGGTGTAAATTATCGATAGTCCATATCTCGGAAACTATAAGAGATAATGCAATTTGGCAACCGGCAATGTAATTAGCATGCCGAATATTACTTGGAAAGTGAATTGGAACGAAATCGCCAATAGATAAGACGATTTTACAATTTGGGCCCAAGTTAGAAGCAGATCCTAAGGTGTAAATTATCGATAGTCCATATCTCGGAAACTATAAGAGATAATGCAATTTGGCAACCGGCAATTTAATTAACATGCCGAATATTACTTGGAATGTGAATTGGAACGAAATCGCCAATAGAAAAGACCATTTTACAATTTGGGCCCAAGTTAGAAGCAGAGCCTAAGGTGTAAATTATCGATAGTCCATATCTCGGAAACTATAAGAGATAATGCAATTTGGCAACCGGCAATGTAATTAGCATGCCGAATATTACTTGGAATGTGAATTGGAACGAAATCGCCAATAGATAAGACCATTTTACAATTTGGGCCCAAGTTAGAAGCAGAGCCTAAGGTGTAAATTATCGATAGTCCATATCTCGGAGACTATAAGAGATAATGCAATTTGGCAACCGGCAATGTAATCAGCATGCCGAGTATTACCTGGAATGTGAATTGGAACGAAATCGCCAATAGATAAGGCCATTTTACAATTTGGGCCCAAGTTAGAAGCAGAGCCTAAGGTGTAAATTATCGATAGTCCATATCTCGGAAACTATAAGAGATAATGCAATTTGGCAACCGGCAATGTAATTAGCATGCCGAATATTACTTGGAATGTGAATTGGAACGAAATCGCCAATAGATAAGGCCATTTTACAATTTGGGCACAAGTTAGAAGCAGAGCCTAAGGTGTAAATTATCCATAGTCCATATCTCGGAAACTATTAGAGATAATGCAATTTGGCAACTGGCAATGTAACTAGCATGCCGAATATTACTTGGAATGTGAATTGGAACGAAATCGATAATAGATAAGACCATATTACAATTTGGGCCCAAGTTAGAAGCAGAGCCTAAGGTGTAAATTATCGATAGTCCATATCTCGGAAACTATAGGAGATAATTCAATTTGGCAACCGGCAATGTAATTAGCATGCCGAATATTACTTGGAATGTGAATTCGAACGAAATCGCCAATAGATAAGACCATTTTAGAATTTGGGCCCAAGTTAGAAGCAGAGCCTAAGGTGTAAATTATCGATAGTCCATATCTCGGAAACTATAAGAGATAATGCAATTTGGCAACCGGCAATGTAATTAGCATGCCGAATATTACTTGGAAAGTGAATTGGAACGAAATCGCCAATAGATAAGACGATTTTACAATTTGGGCCCAAGTTAGAAGCAGATCCTAAGGTGTAAATTATCGATAGTCCATATCTCGGAAACTATAAGAGATAATGCAATTTGGCAACCGGCAATTTAATTAACATGCCGAATATTACTTGGAATGTGAATTGGAACGAAATCGCCAATAGAAAAGACCATTTTACAATTTGGGCCCAAGTTAGAAGCAGAGCCTAAGGTGTAAATTATCGATAGTCCATATCTCGGAAACTATAAGAGATAATGCAATTTGGCAACCGGCAATGTAATTAGCATGCCGAATATTACTTGGAATGTGAATTGGAACGAAATCGCCAATAGATAAGACCATTTTACAATTTGGGCCCAAGTTAGAAGCAGAGCCTAAGGTGTAAATTATCGATAGTCCATATCTCTGAGACTATAAGAGATAATGCAATTTGGCAACCGGCAATGTAATCGGCATGCCGAGTATTACTTGGAATGTGAATTGGAACGAAATCGCCAATAGATAAGGCCATTTTACAATTTGGGCCCAAGTTAGAAGCAGAGCCTAAGGTGTAAATTATCGATAGTCCATATCTCGGAAACTATAAGAGATAATGCAATTTGGCAACCGGCAATGTAATTAGCATGCCGAATATTACTTGGAATGTGAATTGGAACGAAATCGCCAATAGATAAGGCCATTTTACAATTTGGGCACAAGTTAGAAGCAGAGCCTAAGGTGTAAATTATCCATAGTCCATATCTCGGAAACTATTAGAGATAATGCAATTTGGCAACTGGCAATGTAACTAGCATGCCGAATATTACTTGGAATGTGAATTGGAACGAAATCGATAATAGATAAGACCATTTTACAATTTGGGCCCAAGTTAGAAGCAGAGCCTAAGGTGTAAATTATCGATAGTCCATATCTCGGAAACTATAAGAGATAATGCAATTTGGCAACCGGCAATGTAATTAGCATGCCGAATATTACTTGGAATGTGAATTGGAACGAAATCGCCAATAGATAAGACCATTTTACAATTTGGGCCCAAGTTAGAAGCAGAGCCTAAGGTGTAAATTATCGATAGTCCATATCTCGGAAACTATAAGAGATAATGCAATTTGGCAACCGGCAATGTAATTAGCATGCCGAATATTACTTGGAATGTGAATTGGAACGCAATCGCCAATAGATAAGACCATTTTACAATTTGGGCCCAAGTTAGAAGCAGAGCCTAAGGTGTAAATTATCGATAGTCCATATCTCGGAAACTATAAGTGATAATGCAATTTGGCAACCGGCAATGTAATTATCATGCCGAATATTACTTGGAATGTGAATTGGAACGAAATCGCCAATAGATAAGACCATTTTACAATTTGGGCCCAAGTAAGAAGCAGAGCCTAAGGTGTAAATTATCGATAGTCCATATCTCGGAAACTATAAGAGATAATGCAATTTAGCAACCGGCAATGTAATTAGCATGCCGAATATTACTTGGAATGTGAATTGGAACGAAATCGGCAATAGATAAGGCCATTTTACAATTTGGGCCCAAGTTAGAAGCAGAGCCTAAGGTGTAAATTATCCATAGTCCATATCTCGGAAACTATAAGAGATAATGCAATTTGGCAACTGGCAATGTAATTAGCATGCCGAATATTACTTGGAATGTGAATTGGAACGAAATCGCCAATAGATAAGACCATTTTACAATTTGGGCCCAAGTTAGAAGCAGAGCCTAAGGTGTAAATTATCGATAGTCCATATCTCGGAAACTATAAGAGATAATGCAATTTGGCAACCGGCAATGTAATTAGCATGCCGAATACTACTTGGAATGTGAATTGGAACGAAATCGACAATAGATAAGACCATTTTACAGTTTGGGCCCAAGTTAGAAGCAGAGCCTAAGGTTAAAAATAATCGATAGTCCATATCTCGGAAACTATAAGAGATAATGCAATTTGGGAACCGGCAATGTAATTAGCATGCCGAATATTACTTGGAATGTGAATTGGAACGAAATCGCCAATAGATAAGACCATTTTACAATTTGGGCCCAAGTTAGAAGCAGAGCCTAAGGTGTAAATTATCGATAGTCCATATCTCGGAAACTATAAGAGATAATGCAACTTGGCCACCGGCAATGTAATTAGCATGCCGAATATTACTTGGAATGTGAATTGGAACGAAATCGCCAATAGATAAGACCATTTTACAATTTGGGCCCAAGTTAGAAGCAGAACCTAAGGTGTAAATTATCGATAGTCCATATCTCGGAAACTATAAGAGATAAAGCAATTTCGCAACCGGCAATGTAATTAGCATGCCGAATATTACTTGGAATGTGAATTGGGATGAAATCGCCAATAGATAAGACCATTTTACAATTTGGGCCCAAGTTAGAAGCAGAGCCTAAGGTGTAAATTATCGATAGTCCATATCTCGGAAACTATAAGAGATAATGCAATTTGGCAACCGGCAATGTAATTAGCATGCCGAATACTACTTGGAATGTGAATTGGAACGAAATCGCCAATAGATAAGACCATTTTACAGTTTGGGCCCAAGTTAGAAGCATAGCCTAGGGTTAAAAATAATCGATAGTCCATATCTCGGAAACTATAAGAGATAATGCAATTTGGGAACCGGCAATGTAATTAGCATGCCGAATATTACTTGGAATGTGAATTGGAACGAAATCGCCAATAGATAAGACCATTTTACAATTTGGGCCCAAGTTAGAAGCAGAGCCTAAGGTGTAAATTATCGATAGTCCATATCTCGGAAACTATAAGAGATAATGCAACTTGGCCACCGGCAATGTAATTAGCATGCCGAATATTACTTGGAATGTGAATTGGAACGAAATCGCCAATAGGTAAGACCATTTTACAATTTGGGCCCAAGTTAGAAGCAGAGCCTAAGGTGTAAATAATCGATAGTCCATATCTCGGAAACTATAGGAGATAATTCAATTTGGCAACCGGCAATGTAATTAGCATGCCGAATATTACTTGGAATGTGAATTGGAACGAAATCGCCAATAGATAAGACCATTTTACAATTTGGGCCCAAGTTAGAAGCAGAGCCTAAGGTGTAAATTATCGATAGTCCATATCTCGGAAACTATAAGAGATAATGCAATTTGGCAACCGGCAATGTAATTAGCATGCCGAATATTACTTGGAATGTGAATTGGAACGAAATCGCCAATAGATAAGACCATTTTACAATTTGGGCCCAAGTTAGAAGCAGGGCCTAAGGTGTAAATTATCGATAGTCCATATCTCGGAAACTATAAGAGATAATGCAATTTGGCAAACGGCAATGTAATTAGCATGCCGAATATTACTTGGAATGTGAATTGGAACGAAATCGCCAATAGATAAGGCCATTTTACAATTTGGGCCCAAGTTAGAAGCAGAGCCTAAGGTGTAAATTATCGATAGTCCATATCTCGGAAACTATAAGAGATAATGCAATTTGGCAACCGGCAATGTAATTAGCATGCCGAATATTACTTGGAATGTGAATTGGAACGAAATCGGCAATAGGTAAGACCATTTTACAATTTGGGCCCAAGTTAGAAGCAGAGCCTAAGGTGTAAATTATCGATAGTCCATATCTCGGAAACTATAAGAGATAATGCAATTTGGCAAAAGGCAATGTAATTAGCATGCCGAATATTACTTGGAATGTGAATTGGAACGAAATCGCCAATAGATAAGACCATTTTACAATTTGGGCCCAAGTTAGAAGCAGAGCCTAAGGTGTAAATTATCGATAGTTCATATCTCGGAAACTATAAGAAATAATGCAATTTGGCAACTGGCAATGTAATTAGCATGCCGAATATTACTTGGAATGTGAATTGGAACGAAATCGCCAATAGATAAGGCCATTTTACAATTTGGGCCCAAGTTAGAAGCAGAGCCTAAGGTGTAAATTATCGATAGTCCATATCTCGGAAACTATAAGAGATAATGCAATTTGGCACCCGGCAATGTAATTAGCATGCCGAATATTACTTGGAATGTGAATTGGAACGAAATCGGCAATAGGTAAGACCATTTTACAATTTGGGCCCAAGTTAGAAGCAGAGCCTAAAGTGTAAATTATCCATAGTCCATATCTCGGAAACTATAAGAGATAATGCAATTTGGCAACTGGCAATGTCATTAGTATGCCGAATATTACTTGGAATGTGAATTGGAACGAAATCGCCAATAGATAAGACCATTTTACAATTTGGGCCCAAGTTAGAAGCAGAGTCTAAGGTGTAAATTATCGATAGACCATATCTCGGAAACTATAAGAGATAATTCAATTTGGCCACCGGCAATGTAATTAGCATGCCGAATATTACTTGGAATGTGAATTGGAACGAAATCGCCAATAGATAAGACCATTTTACAATTTGGGCCCAAGTTAGAAGCAGGGCCTAAGTGTAAATTATCGATAGTCCATATCTCGGAAACTATAAGAGATAATGCAATTTGGCAACCGGCAATGTAATTAGCATGCCGAATATTACTTGGAATGTGAATTGGAACGAAATCGCCAATAGATAAGGCCATTTTACAATTTGGGCCCAAGTTAGAAGCAGAGCCTAAGGTGTAAATTATCGATAGTCCATATCTCGGAAGCTATAAGAGATAATGCAATTTGGCAACCGGCAATGTAATTAGCATGCCGAATATTACTTGGAATGTGAATTGGAACGAAATCGCCAATAGATAAGACCATTTTACAATTTGGGCCCAAGTTAGAAGCAGAGCCTAAGGTGTAAATTATCGATAGTCCATATCTCGGAAACTAAAAGAGATAATGCAATTTGGCAACCGGCAATGTAATTAGCATGCCGAATATTACTTGGAATGTGAATTGGAACGAAATCGCCAATAGATAAGAAAATTTTACAATTTGGGCCCAAGTTAGAAGCAGAGCCTAAGGTGTAAATTATCGATAGTCCATATCTCGGAAACTATAAGAGATAATGCAATTTGGCAACCGGCAATGTAATTAGCATGCCGAATACTACTTAGAATGTGAATTGGAACGAAATTGCCAATAGATAAGACCATTTTACAGTTTGGGCCCAAGTTAGAAGCAGAGCCTAAGGTGTAAATTATCGATAGTCTATATCTCGGAAACTATAAGAGATAATGCAATTTGGCAAACGGCAATGTAATTAGCATGCCGAATATTACTTGGAATGTGAATTGGAACGAAATCGCCAATAGATAAGGCCATTTTACAATTTGGGCCCAAGTTAGAAGCAGAGCCTAAGGTGTAAATTATCGATAGTCCATATCTCGGAAACTATAAGAGATAATGCAATTTGGCAACCGGCAATGTAATTAGCATGCCGAATATTACTTGGAATGTGAATTGGAACGAAATCGGCAATAGGTAAGACCATTTTACAATTTGGGCCCAAGTTAGAAGCAGAGCCTAAGGTGTAAATTATCGATAGTCCATATCTCGGAAACTATAAGAGATAATGCAATTTGGCAAAAGGCAATGTAATTAGCATGCCGAATATTACTTGGAATGTGAATTGGAACGAAATCGCCAATAGATAAGACCATTTTACAATTTGGGCCCAAGTTAGAAGCAGAGCCTAAGGTGTAAATTATCGATAGTTCATATCTCGGAAACTATAAGAAATAATGCAATTTGGCAACTGGCAATGTAATTAGCATGCCGAACTTGGAATGTGAATTGGAACGAAATCGCCAATAGATAAGGCCCTTTTACAATTTGGGCCCAAGTTAGAAGCAGAGCCTAAGGTGTAAATTATCGATAGTCCATATCTCGGAAACTATAAGAGATAATGCAATTTGGCACCCGGCAATGTAATTAGCATGCCGAATATTACTTGGAATGTGAATTGGAACGAAATCGGCAATAGGTAAGACCATTTTACAATTTGGGCCCAAGTTAGAAGCAGAGCCTAAAGTGTAAATTATCCATAGTCCATATCTCGGAAACTATAAGAGATAATGCAATTTGGCAACTGGCAATGTCATTAGTATGCCGAATATTACTTGGAATTTGAATTGGAACGAAATCGCCAATAGATAAGACCATTTTACAATTTGGGCCCAAGTTAGAAGCAGAGTCTAAGGTGTAAATTATCGATAGACCATATCTCGGAAACTATAAGAGATAATTCAATTTGGCCACCGGCAATGTAATTAGCATGCCGAATATTACTTGGAATGTGAATTGGAACGAAATCGCCAATAGATAAGACCATTTTACAATTTGGGCCCAAGTTAGAAGCAGGGCCTAAGGTGTAAATTATCGATAGTCCATATCTCGGAAACTATAAGAGATAATGCAATTTGGCAACCGGCAATGTAATTAGCATGCCGAATATTACTTGGAATGTGAATTGGAACGAAATCGCCAATAGATAAGGCCATTTTACAATTTGGGCCCAAGTTAGAAGCAGAGCCTAAGGTGTAAATTATCGATAGTCCATATCTCGGAAGCTATAAGAGATAATGCAATTTGGCAACCGGCAATGTAATTAGCATGCCGAATATTACTTGGAATGTGAATTGGAACGAAATCGCCAATAGATAAGACCATTTTACAATTTGGGCCCAAGTTAGAAGCAGAGCCTAAGGTGTAAATTATCGATAGTCCATATCTCGGAAACTATAGGAGATAATTCAATTTGGCAACCGGCAATGTAATTAGCATGCCGAATATTACTTGGAATGTGAATTCGAACGAAATCGCCAATAGATAAGACCATTTTAGAATTTGGGCCCAAGTTAGAAGCAGAGCCTAAGGTGTAAATTATCGATAGTCCATATCTCGGAAACTATAAGAGATAATGCAATTTGGCAACCGGCAATGTAATTAGCATGCCGAATATTACTTGGAAAGTGAATTGGAACGAAATCGCCAATAGATAAGACGATTTTACAATTTGGGCCCAAGTTAGAAGCAGATCCTAAGGTGTAAATTATCGATAGTCCATATCTCGGAAACTATAAGAGATAATGCAATTTGGCAACCGGCAATTTAATTAACATGCCGAATATTACTTGGAATGTGAATTGGAACGAAATCGCCAATAGAAAAGACCATTTTACAATTTGGGCCCAAGTTAGAAGCAGAGCCTAAGGTGTAAATTATCGATAGTCCATATCTCGGAAACTATAAGAGATAATGCAATTTGGCAACCGGCAATGTAATTAGCATGCCGAATATTACTTGGAATGTGAATTGGAACGAAATCGCCAATAGATAAGACCATTTTACAATTTGGGCCCAAGTTAGAAGCAGAGCCTAAGGTGTAAATTATCGATAGTCCATATCTCTGAGACTATAAGAGATAATGCAATTTGGCAACCGGCAATGTAATCGGCATGCCGAGTATTACTTGGAATGTGAATTGGAACGAAATCGCCAATAGATAAGGCCATTTTACAATTTGGGCCCAAGTTAGAAGCAGAGCCTAAGGTGTAAATTATCGATAGTCCATATCTCGGAAACTATAAGAGATAATGCAATTTGGCAACCGGCAATGTAATTAGCATGCCGAATATTACTTGGAATGTGAATTGGAACGAAATCGCCAATAGATAAGGCCATTTTACAATTTGGGCACAAGTTAGAAGCAGAGCCTAAGGTGTAAATTATCCATAGTCCATATCTCGGAAACTATTAGAGATAATGCAATTTGGCAACTGGCAATGTAACTAGCATGCCGAATATTACTTGGAATGTGAATTGGAACGAAATCGATAATAGATAAGACCATTTTACAATTTGGGCCCAAGTTAGAAGCAGAGCCTAAGGTGTAAATTATCGATAGTCCATATCTCGGAAACTATAAGAGATAATGCAATTTGGCAACCGGCAATGTAATTAGCATGCCGAATATTACTTGGAATGTGAATTGGAACGAAATCGCCAATAGATAAGACCATTTTACAATTTGGGCCCAAGTTAGAAGCAGAGCCTAAGGTGTAAATTATCGATAGTCCATATCTCGGAAACTATAAGAGATAATGCAATTTGGCAACCGGCAATGTAATTAGCATGCCGAATATTACTTGGAATGTGAATTGGAACGCAATCGCCAATAGATAAGACCATTTTACAATTTGGGCCCAAGTTAGAAGCAGAGCCTAAGGTGTAAATTATCGATAGTCCATATCTCGGAAACTATAAGTGATAATGCAATTTGGCAACCGGCAATGTAATTATCATGCCGAATATTACTTGGAATGTGAATTGGAACGAAATCGCCAATAGATAAGACCATTTTACAATTTGGGCCCAAGTAAGAAGCAGAGCCTAAGGTGTAAATTATCGATAGTCCATATCTCGGAAACTATAAGAGATAATGCAATTTAGCAACCGGCAATGTAATTAGCATGCCGAATATTACTTGGAATGTGAATTGGAACGAAATCGGCAATAGATAAGGCCATTTTACAATTTGGGCCCAAGTTAGAAGCAGAGCCTAAGGTGTAAATTATCCATAGTCCATATCTCGGAAACTATAAGAGATAATGCAATTTGGCAACTGGCAATGTAATTAGCATGCCGAATATTACTTGGAATGTGAATTGGAACGAAATCGCCAATAGATAAGACCATTTTACAATTTGGGCCCAAGTTAGAAGCAGAGCCTAAGGTGTAAATTATCGATAGTCCATATCTCGGAAACTATAAGAGATAATGCAATTTGGCAACCGGCAATGTAATTAGCATGCCGAATACTACTTGGAATGTGAATTGGAACGAAATCGACAATAGATAAGACCATTTTACAGTTTGGGCCCAAGTTAGAAGCAGAGCCTAAGGTTAAAAATAATCGATAGTCCATATCTCGGAAACTATAAGAGATAATGCAATTTGGGAACCGGCAATGTAATTAGCATGCCGAATATTACTTGGAATGTGAATTGGAACGAAATCGCCAATAGATAAGACCATTTTACAATTTGGGCCCAAGTTAGAAGCAGAGCCTAAGGTGTAAATTATCGATAGTCCATATCTCGGAAACTATAAGAGATAATGCAACTTGGCCACCGGCAATGTAATTAGCATGCCGAATATTACTTGGAATGTGAATTGGAACGAAATCGCCAATAGATAAGACCATTTTACAATTTGGGCCCAAGTTAGAAGCAGAACCTAAGGTGTAAATTATCGATAGTCCATATCTCGGAAACTATAAGAGATAAAGCAATTTCGCAACCGGCAATGTAATTAGCATGCCGAATATTACTTGGAATGTGAATTGGGATGAAATCGCCAATAGATAAGACCATTTTACAATTTGGGCCCAAGTTAGAAGCAGAGCCTAAGGTGTAAATTATCGATAGTCCATATCTCGGAAACTATAAGAGATAATGCAATTTGGCAACCGGCAATGTAATTAGCATGCCGAATACTACTTGGAATGTGAATTGGAACGAAATCGCCAATAGATAAGACCATTTTACAGTTTGGGCCCAAGTTAGAAGCATAGCCTAGGGTTAAAAATAATCGATAGTCCATATCTCGGAAACTATAAGAGATAATGCAATTTGGGAACCGGCAATGTAATTAGCATGCCGAATATTACTTGGAATGTGAATTGGAACGAAATCGCCAATAGATAAGACCATTTTACAATTTGGGCCCAAGTTAGAAGCAGAGCCTAAGGTGTAAATTATCGATAGTCCATATCTCGGAAACTATAAGAGATAATGCAACTTGGCCAACGGCAATGTAATTAGCATGCCGAATATTACTTGGAATGTGAATTGGAACGAAATCGCCAATAGGTAAGACCATTTTACAATTTGGGCCCAAGTTAGAAGCAGAGCCTAAGGTGTAAATAATCGATAGTCCATATCTCGGAAACTATAGGAGATAATTCAATTTGGCAACCGGCAATGTAATTAGCATGCCGAATATTACTTGGAATGTGAATTGGAACGAAATCGCCAATAGATAAGACCATTTTACAATTTGGGCCCAAGTTAGAAGCAGAGCCTAAGGTGTAAATTATCGATAGTCCATATCTCGGAAACTATAAGAGATAATGCAATTTGGCAACCGGCAATGTAATTAGCATGCCGAATATTACTTGGAATGTGAATTGGAACGAAATCGCCAATAGATAAGACCATTTTACAATTTGGGCCCAAGTTAGAAGCAGGGCCTAAGGTGTAAATTATCGATAGTCCATATCTCGGAAACTATAAGAGATAATGCAATTTGGCAAACGGCAATGTAATTAGCATGCCGAATATTACTTGGAATGTGAATTGGAACGAAATCGCCAATAGATAAGGCCATTTTACAATTTGGGCCCAAGTTAGAAGCAGAGCCTAAGGTGTAAATTATCGATAGTCCATATCTCGGAAACTATAAGAGATAATGCAATTTGGCAACCGGCAATGTAATTAGCATGCCGAATATTACTTGGAATGTGAATTGGAACGAAATCGGCAATAGGTAAGACCATTTTACAATTTGGGCCCAAGTTAGAAGCAGAGCCTAAGGTGTAAATTATCGATAGTCCATATCTCGGAAACTATAAGAGATAATGCAATTTGGCAAAAGGCAATGTAATTAGCATGCCGAATATTACTTGGAATGTGAATTGGAACGAAATCGCCAATAGATAAGACCATTTTACAATTTGGGCCCAAGTTAGAAGCAGAGCCTAAGGTGTAAATTATCGATAGTTCATATCTCGGAAACTATAAGAAATAATGCAATTTGGCAACTGGCAATGTAATTAGCATGCCGAATATTACTTGGAATGTGAATTGGAACGAAATCGCCAATAGATAAGGCCATTTTACAATTTGGGCCCAAGTTAGAAGCAGAGCCTAAGGTGTAAATTATCGATAGTCCATATCTCGGAAACTATAAGAGATAATGCAATTTGGCACCCGGCAATGTAATTAGCATGCCGAATATTACTTGGAATGTGAATTGGAACGAAATCGGCAATAGGTAAGACCATTTTACAATTTGGGCCCAAGTTAGAAGCAGAGCCTAAAGTGTAAATTATCCATAGTCCATATCTCGGAAACTATAAGAGATAATGCAATGTGGCAACTGGCAATGTCATTAGTATGCCGAATATTACTTGGAATGTGAATTGGAACGAAATCGCCAATAGATAAGACCATTTTACAATTTGGGCCCAAGTTAGAAGCAGAGTCTAAGGTGTAAATTATCGATAGACCATATCTCGGAAACTATAAGAGATAATTCAATTTGGCCACCGGCAATGTAATTAGCATGCCGAATATTACTTGGAATGTGAATTGGAACGAAATCGCCAATAGATAAGACCATTTTACAATTTGGGCCCAAGTTAGAAGCAGGGCCTAAGTGTAAATTATCGATAGTCCATATCTCGGAAACTATAAGAGATAATGCAATTTGGCAACCGGCAATGTAATTAGCATGCCGAATATTACTTGGAATGTGAATTGGAACGAAATCGCCAATAGATAAGGCCATTTTACAATTTGGGCCCAAGTTAGAAGCAGAGCCTAAGGTGTAAATTATCGATAGTCCATATCTCGGAAGCTATAAGAGATAATGCAATTTGGCAACCGGCAATGTAATTAGCATGCCGAATATTACTTGGAATGTGAATTGGAACGAAATCGCCAATAGATAAGACCATTTTACAATTTGGGCCCAAGTTAGAAGCAGAGCCTAAGGTGTAAATTATCGATAGTCCATATCTCGGAAACTAAAAGAGATAATGCAATTTGGCAACCGGCAATGTAATTAGCATGCCGAATATTACTTGGAATGTGAATTGGAACGAAATCGCCAATAGATAAGAAAATTTTACAATTTGGGCCCAAGTTAGAAGCAGAGCCTAAGGTGTAAATTATCGATAGTCCATATCTCGGAAACTATAAGAGATAATGCAATTTGGCAACCGGCAATGTAATTAGCATGCCGAATACTACTTAGAATGTGAATTGGAACGAAATTGCCAATAGATAAGACCATTTTACAGTTTGGGCCCAAGTTAGAAGCAGAGCCTAAGTTGTAAATTATCGATAGTCCATATCTCGGAAACTATAAGAGATAATGCAATTTGGCAAACGGCAATGTAATTAGCATGCCGAATATTACTTGGAATGTGAATTGGAACGAAATCGCCAATAGATAAAGCCATTTTACAATTTGGGCCCAAGTTAGAAGCAGAGCCTAAGGTGTAAATTATCGATAGTCCATATCTCGGAAACTATAAGAGATAATGCAATTTGGCAACCGGCAATGTAATTAGCATGCCGAATATTACTTGGAATGTGAATTGGAACGAAATCGGCAATAGGTAAGACCATTTTACAATTTGGGCCCAAGTTAGAAGCAGAGCCTAAGGTGTAAATTATCGATAGTCCATATCTCGGAAACTATAAGAGATAATGCAATTTGGCAAAAGGCAATGTAATTAGCATGCCGAATATTACTTGGAATGTGAATTGGAACGAAATCGCCAATAGATAAGACCATTTTACAATTTGGGCCCAAGTTAGAAGCAGAGCCTAAGGTGTAAATTATCGATAGTTCATATCTCGGAAACTATAAGAAATAATGCAATTTGGCAACTGGCAATGTAATTAGCATGCCGAATATTACTTGGAATGTGAATTGGAACGAAATCGCCAATAGATAAGGCCATTTTACAATTTGGGCCCAAGTTAGAAGCAGAGCCTAAGGTGTAAATTATCGATAGTCCATATCTCGGAAACTATAAGAGATAATGCAATTTGGCACCCGGCAATGTAATTAGCATGCCGAATATTACTTGGAATTTGAATTGGAACGCAATCGCCAATAGATAAGACCATTTTACAATTTGGGCCCAAGTTAGAAGCAGAGCCTAAAGTGTAAATTATCCATAGTCCATATCTCGGAAACTATAAGAGATAATGCAATTTGGCAACTGGCAATGTCATTAGTATGCCGAATATTACTTGGAATTTGAATTGGAACGCAATCGCCAATAGATAAGACCATTTTACAATTTGGGCCCAAGTTAGAAGCAGAGTCTAAGGTGTAAATTATCGATAGACCATATCTCGGAAACTATAAGAGATAATTCAATTTGGCCACCGGCAATGTAATTAGCATGCCGAATATTACTTGGAATGTGAATTGGAACGAAATCGCCAATAGATAAGACCATTTTACAATTTGGGCCCAAGTTAGAAGCAGGGCCTAAGGTGTAAATTATCGATAGTCCATATCTCGGAAACTATAAGAGATAATGCAATTTGGCAACCGGCAATGTAATTAGCATGCCGAATATTACTTGGAATGTGAATTGGAACGAAATCGCCAATAGATAAGGCCATTTTACAATTTGGGCCCAAGTTAGAAGCAGAGCCTAAGGTGTAAATTATCGATAGTCCATATCTCGGAAGCTATAAGAGATAATGCAATTTGGCAACCGGCAATGTAATTAGCATGCCGAATATTACTTGGAATGTGAATTGGAACGAAATCGCCAATAGATAAGACCATTTTACAATTTGGGCCCAAGTTAGAAGCAGAGCCTAAGGTGTAAATTATCGATAGTCCATATCTCGGAAACTAAAAGAGATAATGCAATTTGGCAACCGGCAATGTAATTAGCATGCCGAATATTACTTGGAATGTGAATTGGAACGAAATCGCCAATAGATAAGAAAATTTTACAATTTGGGCCCAAGTTAGAAGCAGAGCCTAAGGTGTAAATTATTGATAGTCCATATCTCGGAAACTATAAGAGATAATGCAATTTGGCAACCGGCAATGTAATTAGCATGCCGAATACTACTTGGAATGTGAATTGGAACGAAATTGCCAATAGATAAGACCATTTTACAGTTTGGGCCCAAGTTAGAAGCAGAGCCTAAGGTTAAAAATAATCGATAGTCCATATCTCGGAAACTATAAAAGATAATGCAATTTGGGAACCGGCAATGTAATTAGCATGCCGAATATTACTTGGAATGTGAATTGGAACGAAATCGCCAATAGGTAAGACCATTTTACAATTTGGGCCCAAGTTAGAAGCAGAGCCTAAGGTGTAAATTATCGATAGTCCATATCTCGGAAACTATAAGAGATAATTCAATTTGGCCACAGGCAATGTAATTAGCATGCCGAATATTACTTGGAATGTGAATTGGAACGAAATCGCCAATAGATTAGACCATTTTACAATTTGGGCCCAAGTTAGAAGCAGGGCCTAAGGTGTAAATTATCGATAGTCCATATCTCGGAAACTATAAGAGATAATGCAATTTGGCAAACGGCAATGTAATTAGCATGCCGAATATTACTTGGAATGTGAATTGGAACGAAATCGCCAATAGATAAGGCCATTTTACAATTTGGGCCCAAGTTAGAAGCAGAGCCTAAGGTGTAAATTATCGATAGTCCATATCTCGGAAACTATAAGAGATAATGCAATTTGGCAACCGGCAATGTAATTAGCATGCCGAATATTACTTGGAATGTGAATTGGAACGAAATCGGCAATAGGTAAGACCATTTTACAATTTGGGCCCAAGTTAGAAGCAGAGCCTAAGGTGTAAATTATCGATAGTCCATATCTCGGAAACTATAAGAGATAATGCAATTTGGCAAAAGGCAATGTAATTAGCATGCCGAATATTACTTGGAATGTGAATTGGAACGAAATCGCCAATAGATAAGACCATTTTATAATTTGGGCCCAAGTTAGAAGCAGAGCCTAAGGTGTAAATTATCGATAATCCATATCTCGGAAACTATAAGAGATAATGCAATTTGGCAACCGGCAATGTAATTAGCATGCCGAATACTACTTGGAATGTGAATTGGAACGAAATCGCCAATAGATAAGACCATTTTACAATTTGGGTCCAAGTTAGAAGCAGAGCCTAAGGTGTAAATTATCGATAGTCCATATCTCGGAAACTATAAGAGATAATGCAACTTGGCCACCGGCAATGTAATTAGAATGCCGAATATTACTTGGAATGTGAATTGGAACGAAATCGCCAATAGATTAGACCATTTTACAATTTGGGCCCAAGTTAGAAGCAGGGCCTAAGGTGTAAATTATCGATAGTCCATATCTCGGAAACTATAAGAGATAATGCAATTTGGCAAACGGCAATGTAATTAGCATGCCGAATATTACTTGGAATGTGAATTGGAACGAAATCGCCAATAGATAAGGCCATTTTACAATTTGGGCCCAAGTTAGAAGCAGAGCCTAAGGTGTAAATTATCGATAGTCCATATCTCGGAAACTATAAGAGATAATGCAATTTGGCAAACGGCAATGTAATTAGCATGCCGAATATTACTTGGAATGTGAATTGGAACGAAATCGCCAATAGATAAGGCCATTTTACAATTTGGGCCCAAGTTAGAAGCAGAGCCTAAGGTGTAAATTATCGATAGTCCATATCTCGGAAACTATAAGAGATAATGCAATTTGGCAACCGGCAATGTAATTAGCATGCCGAATATTACTTGGAAAGTGAATTGGAACGAAATCGCCAATAGATAAGACGATTTTACAATTTGGGCCCAAGTTAGAAGCAGAGCCTAAGGTGTAAATTATCGATAGTCCATATCTCGGAAACTATAAGAGATAATGCAATTTGGCAAAAGGCAATGTAATTAGCATGCCGAATATTACTTGGAATGTGAATTGGAACGAAATCGCCAATAGATAAGACCATTTTATAATTTGGGCCCAAGTTAGAAGCAGAGCCTAAGGTGTAAATTATCGATAATCCATATCTCGGAAACTATAAGAGATAATGCAATTTGGCAACCGGCAATGTAATTAGCATGCCGAATACTACTTGGAATGTGAATTGGAACGAAATCGCCAATAGATAAGACCATTTTACAATTTGGGTCCAAGTTAGAAGCAGAGCCTAAGGTGTAAATTATCGATAGTCCATATCTCGGAAACTATAAGAGATAATGCAACTTGGCCACCGGCAATGTAATTAGAATGCCGAATATTACTTGGAATGTGAATTGGAACGAAATCGCCAATAGGTAAGACCATTTTACAATTTGGGCCCAAGTTAGAAGCAGAGCCTAAGGTGTAAATTATCGATAGTCCATATCTCGGAAACTATAGGAGATAATTCAATTTGGCAACCGGCAATGTAATTAGCATGCCGAATATTACTTGGAATGTGAATTCGAACGAAATCGCCAATAGATAAGACCATTTTAGAATTTGGGCCCAAGTTAGAAGCAGAGCCTAAGTTGTAAATTATCGATAGTCCATATCTCGGAAACTATAAGAGATAATGCAATTTGGCAACCGGCAATGTAATTAGCATGCCGAATATTACTTGGAAAGTGAATTGGAACGAAATCGCCAATAGATAAGACGATTTTACAATTTGGGCCCAAGTTAGAAGCAGATCCTAAGGTGTAAATTATCGATAGTCCATATCTCGGAAACTATAAGAGATAATGCAATTTGGCAACCGGCAATTTAATTAACATGCCGAATATTACTTGGAATGTGAATTGGAACGAAATCGCCAATAGAAAAGACCATTTTACAATTTGGGCCCAAGTTAGAAGCAGAGCCTAAGGTGTAAATTATCGATAGTCCATATCTCGGAAACTATAAGAGATAATGCAATTTGGCAACCGGCAATGTAATTAGCATGCCGAATATTACTTGGAATGTGAATTGGAACGAAATCGCCAATAGATAAGACCATTTTACAATTTGGGCCCAAGTTAGAAGCAGAGCCTAAGGTGTAAATTATCGATAGTCCATATCTCTGAGACTATAAGAGATAATGCAATTTGGCAACCGGCAATGTAATCAGCATGCCGAGTATTACTTGGAATGTGAATTGGAACGAAATCGCCAATAGATAAGGCCATTTTACAATTTGGGCCCAAGTTAGAAGCAGAGCCTAAGGTGTAAATTATCGATAGTCCATATCTCGGAAACTATAAGAGATAATGCAATTTGGCAACCGGCAATGTAATTAGCATGCCGAATATTACTTGGAATGTGAATTGGAACGAAATCGCCAATAGATAAGGCCATTTTACAATTTGGGCACAAGTTAGAAGCAGAGCCTAAGGTGTAAATTATCCATAGTCCATATCTCGGAAACTATTAGAGATAATGCAATTTGGCAACTGGCAATGTAACTAGCATGCCGAATATTACTTGGAATGTGAATTGGAACGAAATCGATAATAGATAAGACCATTTTACAATTTGGGCCCAAGTTAGAAGCAGAGCCTAAGGTGTAAATTATCGATAGTCCATATCTCGGAAACTATAAGAGATAATGCAATTTGGCAACCGGCAATGTAATTAGCATGCCGAATATTACTTGGAATGTGAATTGGAACGAAATCGCCAATAGATAAGACCATTTTACAATTTGGGCCCAAGTTAGAAGCAGAGCCTAAGGTGTAAATTATCGATAGTCCATATCTCGGAAACTATAAGAGATAATGCAATTTGGCAACCGGCAATGTAATTAGCATGCCGAATATTACTTGGAATGTGAATTGGAACGCAATCGCCAATAGATAAGACCATTTTACAATTTGGGCCCAAGTTAGAAGCAGAGCCTAAGGTGTAAATTATCGATAGTCCATATCTCGGAAACTATAAGTGATAATGCAATTTGGCAACCGGCAATGTAATTATCATGCCGAATATTACTTGGAATGTGAATTGGAACGAAATCGCCAATAGATAAGACCATTTTACAATTTGGGCCCAAGTAAGAAGCAGAGCCTAAGGTGTAAATTATCGATAGTCCATATCTCGGAAACTATAAGAGATAATGCAATTTAGCAACCGGCAATGTAATTAGCATGCCGAATATTACTTGGAATGTGAATTGGAACGAAATCGGCAATAGATAAGGCCATTTTACAATTTGGGCCCAAGTTAGAAGCAGAGCCTAAGGTGTAAATTATCCATAGTCCATATCTCGGAAACTATAAGAGATAATGCAATTTGGCAACTGGCAATGTAATTAGCATGCCGAATATTACTTGGAATGTGAATTGGAACGAAATCGCCAATAGATAAGACCATTTTACAATTTGGGCCCAAGTTAGAAGCAGAGCCTAAGGTGTAAATTATCGATAGTCCATATCTCGGAAACTATAAGAGATAATGCAATTTGGCAACCGGCAATGTAATTAGCATGCCGAATACTACTTGGAATGTGAATTGGAACGAAATCGACAATAGATAAGACCATTTTACAGTTTGGGCCCAAGTTAGAAGCAGAGCCTAAGGTTAAAAATAATCGATAGTCCATATCTCGGAAACTATAAGAGATAATGCAATTTGGGAACCGGCAATGTAATTAGCATGCCGAATATTACTTGGAATGTGAATTGGAACGAAATCGCCAAAAGATAAGACCATTTTACAATTTGGGCCCAAGTTAGAAGCAGAGCCTAAGGTGTAAATTATCGATAGTCCATATCTCGGAAACTATAAGAGATAATGCAACTTGGCCACCGGCAATGTAATTAGCATGCCGAATATTACTTGGAATGTGAATTGGAACGAAATCGCCAATAGATAAGACCATTTTACAATTTGGGCCCAAGTTAGAAGCAGAACCTAAGGTGTAAATTATCGATAGTCCATATCTCGGAAACTATAAGAGATAAAGCAATTTCGCAACCGGCAATGTAATTAGCATGCCGAATATTACTTGGAATGTGAATTGGGATGAAATCGCCAATAGATAAGACCATTTTACAATTTGGGCCCAAGTTAGAAGCAGAGCCTAAGGTGTAAATTATCGATAGTCCATATCTCGGAAACTATAAGAGATAATGCAATTTGGCAACCGGCAATGTAATTAGCATGCCGAATACTACTTGGAATGTGAATTGGAACGAAATCGCCAATAGATAAGACCATTTTACAGTTTGGGCCCAAGTTAGAAGCATAGCCTAGGGTTAAAAATAATCGATAGTCCATATCTCGGAAACTATAAGAGATAATGCAATTTGGGAACCGGCAATGTAATTAGCATGCCGAATATTACTTGGAATGTGAATTGGAACGAAATCGCCAATAGATAAGACCATTTTACAATTTGGGCCCAAGTTAGAAGCAGAGCCTAAGGTGTAAATTATCGATAGTCCATATCTCGGAAACTATAAGAGATAATGCAACTTGGCCACCGGCAATGTAATTAGCATGCCGAATATTACTTGGAATGTGAATTGGAACGAAATCGCCAATAGGTAAGACCATTTTACAATTTGGGCCCAAGTTAGAAGCAGAGCCTAAGGTGTAAATTATCGATAGTCCATATCTCGGAAACTATAGGAGATAATTCAATTTGGCAACCGGCAATGTAATTAGCATGCCGAATATTACTTGGAATGTGAATTGGAACGAAATCGCCAATAGATAAGACCATTTTACAATTTGGGCCCAAGTTAGAAGCAGAGCCTAAGGTGTAAATTATCGATAGTCCATATCTCGGAAACTATAAGAGATAATGCAATTTGGCAACCGGCAATGTAATTAGCATGCCGAATATTACTTGGAATGTGAATTGGAACGAAATCGCCAATAGATAAGACGATTTTACAATTTGGGCCCAAGTTAGAAGCAGAGCCTAAGGTGTAAATTATCGATAGTCCATATCTCGGAAACTATAAGAGATAATGCAATTTGGCAACCGGCAATGTAATTAGCATGCCGAATATTACTTGGGATGTGAATTGGAACGAAATCGCCAATAGGTAAGACCATTTTACAATTTGGGCCCAAGTTAGAAGCAGAGCCTAAGGTGTAAATTATCGATAGTCCATATCTCGGAAACTATAAGAGATAATGCAATTTGGCAACCGGCAATGTAATTAGCATGCCGAATATTACTTGGAATGTGAATTGGAACGAAATCGCCAATAAATAAGGCGATTTTACAATTTGGGCCCAAGTTAGAAACAGAGCCTAAGGTGTAAATTATCGATAGTCAATATCTCGGAAACTACAAGAGATAATGCAATTTGGCAACCGGCAATGTAATTAGCATGCCGAATATTACTTGGAATGTGAATTGGAATGAAATCGCCAAAAGATAAGACCATTTTACAATTTGGGCCCAAGTTAGAAGCAGAGCCTAAGGTGTAAATTATCGATAGTCCATATCTCGGAAACTATAAGAGATAATGCAATTTGGCAACCGGCAATGTAATTAGCATGCCGAATATTACTTGGAATGTGAATTGGAATGAAATCGCCAATAGATAAGACCATTTTACAATTTGGGCCCAAGTTAGAAGCAGAGCCTAAGGTGTAAATTATCGATAGTCCATATCTCGGAAACTATAAGAGATAATGCAATTTGACAACCGGCAATGTAATTAGCATGCCGAATATTACTTGGAATGTGAATTGGAACGAAATCGGCAATAGATAAGACCATTTTACAATTTGGGCCCAAGTTAGAAGCAGAGCCTAAGGTGTAAATTATCGATAGTCCATATCTCGGAAACTATAAGAGATAATGCAATTTGGCAACCGGCAATGTAATTAGCATGCCGAATATTACTTGGAATGTGAATTGGAACGAAATCGCCAATAGATAAGACCATTTTACAATTTGGGCCCAAGTTAGAAGCATAGCCTAAGGTGTAAATTACCGATAGTCCATATCTCGGAAACTATTAGAGATAATGCAATTTGGCAACCGGCAATGTAATTAGCATGCCGAATATTACTTGGAATGTGAATTGGAACGAAATCGCCAATAGATAAGACGATTTTACAATTTGGGCCCAAGTTAGAAGCAGAGCCTAAGGTGTAAATTATCGATAGTCCATATCTCGGAAACTATAAGAGATAATGCAATTTGGCAACCGGCAATGTAATTAGCATGCCGAATATTACTTGGAATGTGAATTGGAACGAAATCGCCAATAGATAAGACCATTTTACAATTTGGGCCCAAGTTAGAAGCAGAGCCTAAGGTGTAAATTATCGATAGTCCATATCTCGGAAACTATAAGAGATAATGCAATTTGGCAACCGGCAATGTAATTAGCATGCCGAATATTACTTGGAATGTGAATTGGAACGAAATCGCCAATAGATAAGACCATTTTACAATTTGGGCCCAAGTTAGAAGCAGAGCCTAAGGTGTAAATTATCCATAGTCCATATCTCGGAAACTATAAGAGATAATGCAATTTGGCAACCGGCAATGTAATTAGCATGCCGAATATTACTTGGAATGTGAATTGGAACGAAATCGCCAATAGATAAGACCATTTTACAATTTGGGCCCAAGTTAGAAGCAGAGCCTAAGGTGTAAATTATTGATAGTCCATATCTCGGAAACTATAAGAGATAATGCAATTTCGCAACCGGCAATGTAATTAGCATGCCGAATATTACTTGGAGTGTGAATTGGAACGAAATCGCCAATAGATAAGACCATTTTACAATTTGGGCCCAAGTTAGAAGCAGAGCCTAAGGTGTAAATTATCGATAGTCCATATCTCGGAAACTATAAGAGATAATGCAATTTGGCAACCGGCAATGTAATTAGCATGCCGAATATTACTTGGAATGTGAATTGGAACGAAATCGCCAATAGATAAGACCATTTTACAATTTGGGCCCAAGTTAGAAGCAGAGCCTAAGGTGTAAATTATCGATAGTCCATATCTCGGAAACTATAAGGGATAATGCAATTTGGCAACCGGCAATGTAATTAGCATGCCGAATATTACTTGGAATGTGAATTGGAACGAAATCGCCAATAGATAAGACCATATTTCAATTTGGGCCCAAGTTAGAAGCAGAGCCTAAGGTGTAAATTATCGATAGTCCATATCTCGGAAACTATAAGAGATAATGCAATTTGGCAACCGGCAATGTAATTAGCATGCCGAATATTACTTGGAATGTGAATTGGAACGAAATCGCCAATAGATAAGACCATTTTACAATTTGGGCCCAAGTTAGAAGCAGAGCCTAAGGTGTAAATTATCGATAGTCCATATCTCGGAAACTATAAGAGATAATGCAATTTGGCAACCGGCAATGTAATTAGCATGCCGAATATTACTTGGAATGTGAATTGGAACGAAATCGCCAATAGATAAGACCATTTTACAATTTGGGCCCAAGTTAGAAGCAGAGCCTAAGGTGTAAATTATCGATAGTCCATATCTCGGAAACTATAAGAGATAATGCAATTTGGCAACCGGCAATTTAATTAGCATGCCGAATATTACTTGGAATGTGAATTGGAACGAAATCGCCAATAGATAAGGCCATTTTACAATTTGGGCCCAAGTTAGAAGCAGAGCCTAAGGTGTAAATTATCGATAGTTCATATCTCGGAAACTATAAGAGATAATGCAATTTGGCAACCGGCAATGTAATTAGCATGCCGAATATTACTTGGAATGTGAATTGGAACGAAATCGCCAATAGATAAGACCATTTTACAATTTGGGCCCAAGTTAGAAACAGAGCCTAAGGTGTAAATTATCGATAGTCCATATCTCGGAAACTAAAAGATATAATGCAATTTGGCAACCAGCAATGTAATTAGCATGCCGAATATTACTTGGAATGTGAATTGGAACGAAATCGCCAATAGATAAGACCATTTTACAATTTGGGCCCAAGTTAGAAGCAGAGCCTAAGGTGTAAATTATCGATAGTCCATATCTCGGAAACTATAAGAGATAATGCAATTTGGCAACCGGCAATGTAATTAGCATGCCGAATATTACTTGGAATGTGAATTGGAACGAAATCGCCAATAGATAAGACCATTTTACAATTTGGGCCCAAGTTAGAAGCAGAGCCTAAGGTGTAAATTATCGATAGTCCATATCTCGGAAACTATAAGAGATAATGCAATTTGGCAACCGGCAATGTAATTAGCATGCCGAATACTACTTGGAATGTGAATTGGAACGAAATCGCCAATAGATAAGACCATTTTACAATTTGGGCCCAAGTTAGAAGCAGAGCCTAAGGTGTAAATTATCGATAGTCCATATCTCGGAAACTATAAGAGATAATTCAATTTGGCAACCGGCAATGTAATTAGCATGCCGAATATTACTTGGAATGTGAATTGGAACGAAATCGCCAATAGATAAGACCATTTTACAATTTGGGCCCAAGTTAGAAGCAGAGCCTAAGGTGTAAATTATCGATAGTCCATATCTCGGAAACTATAAGAGATAATGCAATTTGGCAACCGGCAATGTAATTAGCATGCCGAATACTACTTGGAATGTGAATTGGAACGAAATCGCCAATAGATAAAACCATTTTACAGTTTGGGCCCAAGTTAGAAGCAGAGCCTAAGGTTAAAAATAATCGATAGTCCATATCTCGGAAACTATAAGAGATAATGCAATTTGGGAACCGGCAATGTAATTAGCATGCCGAATATTACTTGGAATGTGAATTGGAACGAAATCGCCAATAGATAAGACCATATTACAATTTGGGTCCAAGTTAGAAGCAGAGCCTAAGGTGTAAATTATCGATAGTCCATATCTCGGAAACTATAAGAGATAATGCAACTTGGCCACCGGCAATGTAATTAGCATGCCGAATATTACTTGGAATGTGAATTGGAACGAAATCGCCAATAGGTAAGACCATTTTACAATTTGGGCCCAAGTTAGAAGCAGAGCCTAAGGTGTAAATTATCGATAGTCCATATCTCGGAAACTATAGGAGATAATTCAATTTGGCAACCGGCAATGTAATTAGCATGCCGAATATTACTTGGAATGTGAATTGGAACGAAATCGCCAATAGGTAAGACCATTTTACAATTTGGGCCCAAGTTAGAAGCAGAGCCTAAGGTGTAAATTATCGATAGTCCATATCTCGGAAACTATAAGAGATAATGCAATTTGGCAACCGGCAATTTAATTAACATGCCGAATATTACTTGGAATGTGAATTGGAACGAAATCGCCAATAGAAAAGACCATTTTACAATTTGGGCCCAAGTTAGAAGCAGAGCCTAAGGTGTAAATTATCGATAGTCCATATCTCGGAAACTATAAGAGATAATGCAATTTGGCAACCGGCAATGTAATTAGCATGCCGAATATTACTTGGAATGTGAATTGGAACGAAATCGCCAATAGATAAGACCATTTTACAATTTGGGCCCAAGTTAGAAGCAGAGCCTAAGGTGTAAATTATCGATAGTCCATATCTCTGAGACTATAAGAGATAATGCAATTTGGCAACCGGCAATGTAATCAGCATGCCGAGTATTACTTGGAATGTGAATTGGAACGAAATCGCCAATAGATAAGGCCATTTTACAATTTGGGCCCAAGTTAGAAGCAGAGCCTAAGGTGTAAATTATCGATAGTCCATATCTCGGAAACTATAAGAGATAATGCAATTTGGCAACCGGCAATGTAATTAGCATGCCGAATATTACTTGGAATGTGAATTGGAACGAAATCGCCAATAGATAAGGCCATTTTACAATTTGGGCACAAGTTAGAAGCAGAGCCTAAGGTGTAAATTATCCATAGTCCATATCTCGGAAACTATTAGAGATAATGCAATTTGGCAACTGGCAATGTAACTAGCATGCCGAATATTACTTGGAATGTGAATTGGAACGAAATCGATAATAGATAAGACCATTTTACAATTTGGGCCCAAGTTAGAAGCAGAGCCTAAGGTGTAAATTATCGATAGTCCATATCTCGGAAACTATAAGAGATAATGCAATTTGGCAACCGGCAATGTAATTAGCATGCCGAATATTACTTGGAATGTGAATTGGAACGAAATCGCCAATAGATAAGACCATTTTACAATTTGGGCCCAAGTTAGAAGCAGAGCCTAAGGTGTAAATTATCGATAGTCCATATCTCGGAAACTATAAGAGATAATGCAATTTGGCAACCGGCAATGTAATTAGCATGCCGAATATTACTTGGAATGTGAATTGGAACGCAATCGCCAATAGATAAGACCATTTTACAATTTGGGCCCAAGTTAGAAGCAGAGCCTAAGGTGTAAATTATCGATAGTCCATATCTCGGAAACTATAAGTGATAATGCAATTTGGCAACCGGCAATGTAATTATCATGCCGAATATTACTTGGAATGTGAATTGGAACGAAATCGCCAATAGATAAGACCATTTTACAATTTGGGCCCAAGTAAGAAGCAGAGCCTAAGGTGTAAATTATCGATAGTCCATATCTCGGAAACTATAAGAGATAATGCAATTTAGCAACCGGCAATGTAATTAGCATGCCGAATATTACTTGGAATGTGAATTGGAACGAAATCGGCAATAGATAAGGCCATTTTACAATTTGGGCCCAAGTTAGAAGCAGAGCCTAAGGTGTAAATTATCCATAGTCCATATCTCGGAAACTATAAGAGATAATGCAATTTGGCAACTGGCAATGTAATTAGCATGCCGAATATTACTTGGAATGTGAATTGGAACGAAATCGCCAATAGATAAGACCATTTTACAATTTGGGCCCAAGTTAGAAGCAGAGCCTAAGGTGTAAATTATCGATAGTCCATATCTCGGAAACTATAAGAGATAATGCAATTTGGCAACCGGCAATGTAATTAGCATGCCGAATACTACTTGGAATGTGAATTGGAACGAAATCGACAATAGATAAGACCATTTTACAGTTTGGGCCCAAGTTAGAAGCAGAGCCTAAGGTTAAAAATAATCGATAGTCCATATCTCGGAAACTATAAGAGATAATGCAATTTGGGAACCGGCAATGTAATTAGCATGCCGAATATTACTTGGAATGTGAATTGGAACGAAATCGCCAATAGATAAGACCATTTTACAATTTGGGCCCAAGTTAGAAGCAGAGCCTAAGGTGTAAATTATCGATAGTCCATATCTCGGAAACTATAAGAGATAATGCAACTTGGCCACCGGCAATGTAATTAGCATGCCGAATATTACTTGGAATGTGAATTGGAACGAAATCGCCAATAGATAAGACCATTTTACAATTTGGGCCCAAGTTAGAAGCAGAACCTAAGGTGTAAATTATCGATAGTCCATATCTCGGAAACTATAAGAGATAAAGCAATTTCGCAACCGGCAATGTAATTAGCATGCCGAATATTACTTGGAATGTGAATTGGGATGAAATCGCCAATAGATAAGACCATTTTACAATTTGGGCCCAAGTTAGAAGCAGAGCCTAAGGTGTAAATTATCGATAGTCCATATCTCGGAAACTTTAAGAGATAATGCAATTTGGCAACCGGCAATGTAATTAGCATGCCGAATACTACTTGGAATGTGAATTGGAACGAAATCGCCAATAGATAAGACCATTTTACAGTTTGGGCCCAAGTTAGAAGCATAGCCTAGGGTTAAAAATAATCGATAGTCCATATCTCGGAAACTATAAGAGATAATGCAATTTGGGAACCGGCAATGTAATTAGCATGCCGAATATTACTTGGAATGTGAATTGGAACGAAATCGCCAATAGATAAGACCATTTTACAATTTGGGCCCAAGTTAGAAGCAGAGCCTAAGGTGTAAATTATCGATAGTCCATATCTCGGAAACTATAAGAGATAATGCAACTTGGCCACCGGCAATGTAATTAGCATGCCGAATATTACTTGGAATGTGAATTGGAACGAAATCGCCAATAGGTAAGACCATTTTACAATTTGGGCCCAAGTTAGAAGCAGAGCCTAAGGTGTAAATTATCGATAGTCCATATCTCGGAAACTATAGGAGATAATTCAATTTGGCAACCGGCAATGTAATTAGCATGCCGAATATTACTTGGAATGTGAATTGGAACGAAATCGCCAATAGATAAGACCATTTTACAATTTGGGCCCAAGTTAGAAGCAGAGCCTAAGGTGTAAATTATCGATAGTCCATATCTCGAAAACTATAAGAGATAATGCAATTTGGCAACCGGCAATGTAATTAGCATGCCGAATATTACTTGGAATGTGAATTGGAACGAAATCGCCAATAGATAAGACGATTTTACAATTTGGGCCCAAGTTAGAAGCAGAGCCTAAGGTGTAAATTATCGATAGTCCATATCTCGGAAACTATAAGAGATAATGCAATTTGGCAACCGGCAATGTAATTAGCATGCCGAATATTACTTGGGATGTGAATTGGAACGAAATCGCCAATAGGTAAGACCATTTTACAATTTGGGCCCAAGTTAGAAGCAGAGCCTAAGGTGTAAATTATCGATAGTCCATATCTCGGAAACTATAAGAGATAATGCAATTTGGCAACCGGCAATGTAATTAGCCTGCCGAATATTACTTGGAATGTGAATTGGAACGAAATCGCCAATAAATAAGGCGATTTTACAATTTGGGCCCAAGTTAGAAACAGAGCCTAAGGTGTAAATTATCGATAGTCAATATCTCGGAAACTACAAGAGATAATGCAATTTGGCAACCGGCAATGTAATTAGCATGCCGAATATTACTTGGAATGTGAATTGGAATGAAATCGCCAAAAGATAAGACCATTTTACAATTTGGGCCCAAGTTAGAAGCAGAGCCTAAGGTGTAAATTATCGATAGTCCATATCTCGGAAACTATAAGAGATAATGCAATTTGGCAACCGGCAATGTAATTAGCATGCCGAATATTACTTGGAATGTGAATTGGAATGAAATCGCCAATAGATAAGTCCATTTTACAATTTGGGCCCAAGTTAGAAGCAGAGCCTAAGGTGTAAATTATCGATAGTCCATATCTCGGAAACTATAAGAGATAATGCAATTTGACAACCGGCAATGTAATTAGCATGCCGAATATTACTTGGAATGTGAATTGGAACGAAATCGCCAATAGATAAGACCATTTTACAATTTGGGCCCAAGTTAGAAGCAGAGCCTAAGGTGTAAATTATCGATAGTCCATATCTCGGAAACTATAAGAGATAATGCAACTTGGCAACCGGCAATGTAATTAGCATGCCGAATATTACTTGGAATGTGAATTGGAACGAAATCGCCAATAGGTAAGACCATTTTACAATTTGGGCCCAAGTTAGAAGCAGAGCCTAAGGTGTAAATTATCGATAGTCCATATCTCGGAAACTATAGGAGATAATTCAATTTGGCAACCGGCAATGTAATTAGCATGCCGAATATTACTTGGAATGTGAATTGGA
This sequence comes from Rhynchophorus ferrugineus, assembly GCF_030347505.1. Classification (NCBI taxonomy): domain Eukaryota; kingdom Metazoa; phylum Arthropoda; class Insecta; order Coleoptera; family Curculionidae; genus Rhynchophorus; species Rhynchophorus ferrugineus. Next base: position 306,761 of record NW_027472704.1, on the reverse strand, counting down.
ACGAAATCGCCAATAGATAAGACCATTTTACAATTTGGGCCCAAGTTAGAAGCAGAGCCTAAGGTGTAAATTATCGATAGTCCATATCTCGAAAACTATAAGAGATAATGCAACTTGGCCACCGGCAATGTAATTAGCATGCCGAATATTACTTGGAATGTGAATTGGAACGAAATCGCCAATAGGTAAGACCATTTTACAATTTGGGCCCAAGTTAGAAGCAGAGCCTAAGGTGTAAATTATCGATAGTCCATATCTCGGAAACTATAGGAGATAATTCAATTTGGCAACCGGCAATGTAATTAGCATGCCGAATATTACTTGGAATGTGAATTGGAACGAAATCGCCAATAGATAAGACCATTTTACAATTTGGGCCCAAGTTAGAAGCAGAGCCTAAGGTGTAAATTATCGATAGTCCATATCTCGAAAACTATAAGAGATAATGCAATTTGGCAACCGGCAATGTAATTAGCATGCCGAATATTACTTGGAATGTGAATTGGAACGAAATCGCCAATAGATAAGACGATTTTACAATTTGGGCCCAAGTTAGAAGCAGAGCCTAAGGTGTAAATTATCGATAGTCCATATCTCGGAAACTATAAGAGATAATGCAATTTGGCAACCGGCAATGTAATTAGCATGCCGAATATTACTTGGGATGTGAATTGGAACGAAATCGCCAATAGGTAAGACCATTTTACAATTTGGGCCCAAGTTAGAAGCAGAGCCTAAGGTGTAAATTATCGATAGTCCATATCTCGGAAACTATAAGAGATAATGCAATTTGGCAACCGGCAATGTAATTAGCCTGCCGAATATTACTTTGAATGTGAATTGGAACGAAATCGCCAATAAATAAGGCGATTTTACAATTTGGGCCCAAGTTAGAAACAGAGCCTAAGGTGTAAATTATCGATAGTCAATATCTCGGAAACTACAAGAGATAATGCAATTTGGCAACCGGCAATGTAATTAGCATGCCGAATATTACTTGGAATGTGAATTGGAATGAAATCGCCAAAAGATAAGACCATTTTACAATTTGGGCCCAAGTTAGAAGCAGAGCCTAAGGTGTAAATTATCGATAGTCCATATCTCGGAAACTATAAGAGATAATGCAATTTGGCAACCGGCAATGTAATTAGCATGCCGAATATTACTTGGAATGTGAATTGGAATGAAATCGCCAATAGATAAGACCATTTTACAATTTGGGCCCAAGTTAGAAGCAGAGCCTAAGGTGTAAATTATCGATAGTCCATATCTCGGAAACTATAAGAGATAATGCAATTTGACAACCGGCAATGTAATTAGCATGCCGAATATTACTTGGAATGTGAATTGGAACGAAATCGGCAATAGATAAGACCATTTTACAATTTGGGCCCAAGTTAGAAGCAGAGCCTAAGGTGTAAATTATCGATAGTCCATATCTCGGAAACTATAAGAGATAATGCAATTTGGCAACCGGCAATGTAATTAGCATGCCGAATATTACATGGAATGTGAATTGGAACGAAATCGCCAATAGATAAGACCATTTTACAATTTGGGCCCAAGTTAGAAGCATAGCCTAAGGTGTAAATTACCGATAGTCCATATCTCGGAAACTATTAGAGATAATGCAATTTGGCAACCGGCAATGTAATTAGCATGCCGAATATTACTTGGAATGTGAATTGGAACGAAATCGCCAATAGATAAGACGATTTTACAATTTGGGCCCAAGTTAGAAGCAGAGCCTAAGGTGTAAATTATCGATAGTCCATATCTCGGAAACTATAAGAGATAATGCAATTTGGCAACCGGCAATGTAATTAGCATGCCGAATATTACTTGGAATGTGAATTGGAACGAAATCGCCAATAGATAAGACCATTTTACAGTTTGGGCCCAAGTTAGAAGCAGAGCCTAAGGTGTAAATTATCGATAGTCCATATCTCGGAAACTATAAGGGATAATGCAATTTGGCAACCGGCAATGTAATTAGCATGCCGAATATTACTTGGAATGTGAATTGGAACGAAATCGCCAATAGATAAGACCATATTTCAATTTGGGCCCAAGTTAGAAGCAGAGCCTAAGGTGTAAATTATCGATAGTCCATATCTCGGAAACTATAAGAGATAATGCAATTTGGCAACCGGCAATGTAATTAGCATGCCGAATATTACTTGGAATGTGAATTGGAACGAAATCGGCAATAGATAAGGCCATTTTACAATTTGGGCCCAAGTTAGAAGCATAGCCTAAGGTGTAAATTACCGATAGTCCATATCTCGGAAACTATTAGAGATAATGCAATTTGGCAACCGGCAATGTAATTAGCATGCCGAATATTACTTGGAATGTGAATTGGAACGAAATCGCCAATAGATAAGACGATTTTACAATTTGGGCCCAAGTTAGAAGCAGAGCCTAAGGTGTAAATTATCGATAGTCCATATCTCGGAAACTATAAGAGATAATGCAATTTGGCAACCGGCAATGTAATTAGCATGCCGAATATTACTTGGAAAGTGAATTGGAACGAAATCCCCAATAGATAAGACGATTTTACAATTTGGGCCCAAGTTAGAAGCAGAGCCTAAGGTGTAAATTATCGATAGTCCATATCTCGGAAACTATAAGAGATAATGCAATTTGGCAACCGGCAATTTAATTAACATGCCGAATATTACTTGGAATGTGAATTGGAACGAAATCGCCAATAGATAAGACCATTTTACAATTTGGGCCCAAGTTAGAAGCAGAGCTTAAGGTGTAAATTATCGATAGTCCATATCTCGGAAATTATAAGAGATAATGCAATTTGGCAAACGGCAATGTAATTAGCATGCCGAATATTACTTGGAATGTGAATTGGAACGAAATCGCCAATAGATAAGACCATTTTACAATTTGGGCCCAAGTTAGAAGCAGAGCCTAAGGTGTAAATTATCGATAGTCCATATCTCTGAAACTATAATAGATAATGCAATTTGGCAACCGGCAATGTAATCAGCATGCCGAGTATTACTTGGAATGAGAATTAGAACGAAATCGCCAATAGATAAGGCCATTTTACAATTTGGGCCCAAGTTAGAAGCAGAGCCTAAGGTGTAAATTATCGATAGTCCATATCTCGGAAACTATAAGAGATAATGCAATTTGGCAACCGGCAATGTAATTAGCATGCCGAATATTACTTGGAATGTGAATTGGAACGAAATCGATAATAGATAAGACCATTTTACAATTTGGGCCCAAGTTAGAAGCAGAGCCTAAGGTGTAAATTATCGATAGTCCATATCTCGGAAACTATAAGAGATAATGCAATTTGGCAACCGGCAATGTAATTAGCATGCCGAATACTACTTGGAATGTGAATTGGAACGAAATCGCCAATAGATAAGACCATTTTACAATTTGGGCCCAAGTTAGAAGCAGAGCCTAAGGTGTAAATTATCGATAGTCCATATCTCGGAAACTATAAGAGATAATGCAATTTGGCAACCGGCAATGTAATTAGCATGCCGAATATTACTTGGAATGTGAATTGGAACGAAATCGATAATAGATAAGACCATTTTACAATTTGGGCCCAAGTTAGAAGCAGAGCCTAAGGTGTAAATTATCGATAGTCCATATCTCGGAAACTATAAGAGATAATGCAATTTGGCAACCGGCAATGTAATTAGCATGCCGAATACTACTTGGAATGTGAATTGGAACGAAATCGCCAATAGATAAGACCATTTTACAATTTGGGCCCAAGTTAGAAGCAGAGCCTAAGGTGTAAATTATCGATAGTCCATATCTCGGAAACTATAAGAGATAATGCAATTTGGCAGCCGGCAATGTAATTAGCATGCCGAATATTACTTGGAATGTGAATTGGAACGAAATCGCCAATAGATAAGACCATTTTACAATTTGGGCCCAAGTTAGAAGCAGAGCCTAAGGTGTAAATTATCGATAGTCCATATCTCGGAAACTATAAGTGATAATGCAATTTGGCAACCGGCAATGTAATTAGCATGCCGAATATTACTTGGAATGTGAATTGGAACGAAATCGCCAATAGATAAGACCATTTTACAATTTGGGCCCAAGTTAGAAGCAGAGCCTAAGGTGTAAATTATCGATAGTCCATATCTCGGAAACTATAAGAGATAATGCAATTTGGCAACCGGCAATTTAATTAGCATGCCGAATATTACTTGGAATGTGAATTGGAACGAAATCGGCAATAGATAAGACCATTTTACAATTTGGGCCCAAGTTAGAAGCAGAGCCTAAGGTGTAAATTATCCATAGTCCATATCTCGGAAACTATAAGAGATAATGCAATTTGGCAACTGGCAATGTAATTAGCATGCCGAATATTACTTGGAATGTGAATTGGAACGAAATCGCCAATAGATAAGACCATTTTACAATTTGGGCCCAAGTTAGAAGCAGAGCCTAAGGTGTAAATTATCGATAGTCCATATCTCGGAAACTATAAGAGATAATGCAATTTGGCAACCGGCAATGTAATTAGCATGCCGAATACTACTTGGAATGTGAATTGGAACGAAATCGCCAATAGATAAGACCATTTTACAGTTTGGGCCCAAGTTAGAAGCAGAGCCTAAGGTTAAAAATAATCGATAGTCCCTATCTCGGAAACTATAAGAGATAATGCAATTTGGGAACCGGCAATGTAATTAGCATGCCGAATATTACTTGGAATGTGAATTGGAACGAATTCGCCAATAGATAAGACCATTTTACAATTTGGGCCCAAGTTAGAAGCAGAGCCTAAGGTGCAAATTATCGATAGTCCATATCTCGGAAACTATAAGAGATAATGCAACTTGGCCACCGGCAATGTAATTAGCATGCCGAATATTACTTGGAATGTGAATTGGAACGAAATCGCCAATAGAGAAGACCATTTTACAATTTGGGCCCAAGTTAGAAGCAGAGCCTAAGGTGTAAATTATCGATAGTCCATATCTCGGAAACTATAAGAGATAATGCAATTTGGCAACCGGCAATTTAATTAGCATGCCGAATATTACTTGGAATGTGAATTGGAACGAAATCGGCAATAGATAAGACCATTTTACAATTTGGGCCCAAGTTAGAAGCAGAGCCTAAGGTGTAAATTATCCATAGTCCATATCTCGGAAACTATAAGAGATAATGCAATTTGGCAACTGGCAATGTAATTAGCATGCCGAATATTACTTGGAATGTGAATTGGAACGAAATCGCCAATAGATAAGACCATTTTACAATTTGGGCCCAAGTTAGAAGCAGAGCCTAAGGTGTAAATTATCGATAGTCCATATCTCGGAAACTATAAGAGATAATGCAATTTGGCAACCGGCAATGTAATTAGCATGCCGAATACTACTTGGAATGTGAATTGGAACGAAATCGCCAATAGATAAGACCATTTTACAGTTTGGGCCCAAGTTAGAAGCAGAGCCTAAGGTTAAAAATAATCGATAGTCCCTATCTCGGAAACTATAAGAGATAATGCAATTTGGGAACCGGCAATGTAATTAGCATGCCGAATATTACTTGGAATGTGAATTGGAACGAATTCGCCAATAGATAAGACCATTTTACAATTTGGGCCCAAGTTAGAAGCAGAGCCTAAGGTGCAAATTATCGATAGTCCATATCTCGGAAACTATAAGAGATAATGCAACTTGGCCACCGGCAATGTAATTAGCATGCCGAATATTACTTGGAATGTGAATTGGAACGAAATCGCCAATAGAGAAGACCATTTTACAATTTGGGCCCAAGTTAGAAGCAGAGCCTAAGGTGTAAATTATCGATAGTCCATATCTCGGAAACTATAAGAGATAATGCAATTTGGCAACCGGCAATGTAATTAGCATGCCGAATATTACTTGGAATGTGAATTGGAACGAAATCGCCAATAGATAAGACCATTTTACAATTTGGGCCCAAGTTAGAAGCAGAGCCTAAGGTGTAAATTATCGATAGTCCATATCTCGGAAACTATAAGAGATAATGCAATTTGGCAACCGGCAATGTAATTAGCATGCCGAATATTACTTGGAATGTGAATTGGAACGAAATCGCCAATAGGTAAGACCATTTTACAATTTGGGCCCAAGTTAGAAGCAGAGCCTAAGGTGTAAATTATCGATAGTCCATATCTCGGAAACTATAAGAGATAATTCAATTTGGCCACCGGCAATGTAATTAGCATGCCGAATATTACTTGGAATGTGAATTGGAACGAAATCGCCAATAGATAAGACCATTTTACAATTTGGGCCCAAGTTAGAAGCAGAGCCTAAGGTGTAAATTATCGATAGTCCATATCTCGGAAACTATAAGAGATAATGCAATTTGGCAACCGGCAATGTAATTAGCATGCCGAACATTACTTGGAATGTGAATTGGAACGAAATCGCCAATAGATAAGGCCATTTTACAATTTGGGCCCAAGTTAGAAGCAGAGCCTAAGGTGTAAATTATCGATAGTCCATATCTCGGAAACTATAAGAGATAATGCAATTTGGCAACCGGCAATGTAATTAGCATGCCGAATGTTACTTGGAATGTGAATTGGAACGAAATCGCCAATAGATAAGACCATTTTACAATTTGGGCCCAAGTTAGAAGCAGAGCCTAAGGTGTAAATTATCGATAGTCCATATCTCGGGAACTAAAAGAGATAATGCAATTTGGCAACCGGCAATGTAATTAGCATGCCGAATATTACTTGGAATGTGAATTGGAACGAAATCGCCAATAGATAAGACCATTTTACAATTTGGGCCCAAGTTAGAAGCAGAGCCTAAGGTGTAAATTATCGATAGTCCATATCTCGGAAACTATAAGAGATAATGCAATTTCGCAACCGGCAATGTAATTAGCATGCCGAATATTACTTGGAATGTGAATTGGGACGAAATCGCCAATAGATAAGACCATTTTACAATTTGGGCCCAAGTTAGAAGCAGAGCCTAAGGTGTAAATTATCGATAGTCCATATCTCGGAAACTATAAGAGATAATGCAATTTGGCAACCGGCAATGTAATTGGCATGCCGAATACTACTTGGAATGTGAATTGGAACGAAATCGCCAATAGATAAGACCATTTTACAGTTTTTGCCCAAGTTAGAAGCATAGCCTAAGGTTAAAAATAATCGATAGTCCATATCTCGGAAACTATAAGAGATAATGCAATTTGGGAACCGGCAATGTAATTAGCATGCCGAATATTACTTGGAATGTGAATTGGAACGAAATCGCCAATAGATAAGACCATTTTACAATTTGGGCCCAAGTTAGAAGCAGAGCCTAAGGTGTAAATTATCGATAGTCCATATCTCGGAAACTATAAGAGATAATGCAACTTGGCAACCGGCAATGTAATTAGCATGCCGAATATTACTTGGAATGTGAATTGGAACGAAATCGCCAATAGATAAGACCATTTTACAATTTGGGCCCAAGTTAGAAGCAGAGCCTAAGGTGTAAATTATCGATAGTCCATATCTCGGAAACTATAAGAGATAATGCAATTTCGCAACCGGCAATGTAATTAGCATGCCGAATATTACTTGGAATGTGAATTGGGACGAAATCGCCAATAGATAAGACCATTTTACAATTTGGGCCCAAGTTAGAAGCAGAGCCTAAGGTGTAAATTATCGATAGTCCATATCTCGGAAACTATAAGAGATAATGCAATTTGGCAACCGGCAATGTAATTAGCATGCCGAATACTACTTGGAATGTGAATTGGAACGAAATCGCCAATAGATAAGACCATTTTACAGTTTTTGCCCAAGTTAGAAGCATAGCCTAAGGTTAAAAATAATCGATAGTCCATATCTCGGAAACTATAAGAGATAATGCAATTTGGGAACCGGCAATGTAATTAGCATGCCGAATATTACTTGGAATGTGAATTGGAACGAAATCGCCAATAGATAAGACCATTTTACAATTTGGGCCCAAGTTAGAAGCAGAGCCTAAGGTGTAAATTATCGATAGTCCATATCTCGGAAACTATAAGAGATAATGCAACTTGGTCACCGGCAATGTAATTAGCATGCCGAATATTACTTGGAATGTGAATTGGAACGAAATCGCCAATAGGTAAGACCATTTTACAATTTGGGCCCAAGTTAGAAGCAGAGCCTAAGGTGTAAATTATCGATAGTCCATATCTCGGAAACTATAGGAGATAATTCAATTTGGCAACCGGCAATGTAATTAGCATGCCGAATATTACTTGGAATGTGAATTGGAACGAAATCGCCAATAGATAAGACCATTTTACAATTTGGGCCCAAGTTAGAAGCAGAGCCTAAGGTGTAAATTATCGATAGTCCATATCTCGGAAACTATAAGAGATAATGCAATTTGGCAACCGGCAATGTAATTAGCATGCCGAATATTACTTGGAATGTGAATTGGAACGAAATCGCCAATAGGTAAGACCATTTTACAATTTGGGCCCAAGTTAGAAGCAGAGCCTAAGGTGTAAATTATCGATAGTCCATATCTCGGAAACTATAAGAGATAATGCAATTTGGCAACCGGCAATGTAATTAGCATGCCGAATATTACTTGGAATGTGAATTGGTACGAAATCGTCAATAGATAAGGCGATTTTACAATTTGGGCCCAAGTTAGAAGCAGAGCCTAAGGTGTAAATTATCGATAGTCCATATCTCGGAAACTATAAGAGATAATGCAATTTGGCAACCGGCAATGTAATTAGCATGCCGAATGTTACTTGGAATGTGAATTGGAACGAAATCGCCAATAGATAAGACCATTTTACAATTTGGGCCCAAGTTAGAAGCAGAGCCTAAGGTGTAAATTATCGATAGTCCATATCTCGGAAACTATAAGAGATAATGCAATTTCGCAACCTACAATGTAATTAGCATGCCGAATATTACTTGGAATGTGAATTGGGACGAAATCGCCAATAGATAAGACCATTTTACAATTTGGGCCCAAGTTAGAAGCAGAGCCTAAGGTGTAAATTATCGATAGTCCATATCTCGGAAACTATAAGAGATAATGCAATTTGGCAACCGGCAATGTAATTGGCATGCCGAATACTACTTGGAATGTGAATTGGAACGAAATCGCCAATAGATAAGACCATTTTACAGTTTTTGCCCAAGTTAGAAGCATAGCCTAAGGTTAAAAATAATCGATAGTCCATATCTCGGAAACTATAAGAGATAATGCAATTTGGGAACCGGCAATGTAATTAGCATGCCGAATATTACTTGGAATGTGAATTGGAACGAAATCGCCAATAGATAAGACCATTTTACAATTTGGGCCCAAGTTAGAAGCAGAGCCTAAGGTGTAAATTATCGATAGTCCATATCTCGGAAACTATAAGAGATAATGCAACTTGGCAACCGGCAATGTAATTAGCATGCCGAATATTACTTGGAATGTGAATTGGAACGAAATCGCCAATAGATAAGACCATTTTACAATTTGGGCCCAAGTTAGAAGCAGAGCCTAAGGTGTAAATTATCGATAGTCCATATCTCGGAAACTATAAGAGATAATGCAATTTGGCAACCGGCAATGTAATTAGCATGCCGAATACTACTTGGAATGTGAATTGGAACGAAATCGCCAATAGATAAGACCATTTTACAGTTTTTGCCCAAGTTAGAAGCATAGCCTAAGGTTAAAAATAATCGATAGTCCATATCTCGGAAACTATAAGAGATAATGCAATTTGGGAACCGGCAATGTAATTAGCATGCCGAATATTACTTGGAATGTGAATTGGAACGAAATCGCCAATAGATAAGACCATTTTACAATTTGGGCCCAAGTTAGAAGCAGAGCCTAAGGTGTAAATTATCGATAGTCCATATCTCGGAAACTATAAGAGATAATGCAACTTGGTCACCGGCAATGTAATTAGCATGCCGAATATTACTTGGAATGTGAATTGGAACGAAATCGCCAATAGGTAAGACCATTTTACAATTTGGGCCCAAGTTAGAAGCAGAGCCTAAGGTGTAAATTATCGATAGTCCATATCTCGGAAACTATAGGAGATAATTCAATTTGGCAACCGGCAATGTAATTAGCATGCCGAATATTACTTGGAATGTGAATTGGAACGAAATCGCCAATAGATAAGACCATTTTACAATTTGGGCCCAAGTTAGAAGCAGAGCCTAAGGTGTAAATTATCGATAGTCCATATCTCGGAAACTATAAGAGATAATGCAATTTGGCAACCGGCAATGTAATTAGCATGCCGAATATTACTTGGAATGTGAATTGGAACGAAATCGCCAATAGGTAAGACCATTTTACAATTTGGGCCCAAGTTAGAAGCAGAGCCTAAGGTGTAAATTATCGATAGTCCATATCTCGGAAACTATAAGAGATAATGCAATTTGGCAACCGGCAATGTAATTAGCATGCCGAATATTACTTGGAATGTGAATTGGAACGAAATCGCCAATAGATAAGGCGATTTTACAATTTGGGCCCAAGTTAGAAGCAGAGCCTAAGGTGTAAATTATCGATAGTCCATATCTCGGAAACTACAAGAGATAATGCAATTTGGCAACCGGAAATGTAATTAGCATGCCGAATATTACTTGGAATGTGAATTGGAATGAAATCGCCAATAGATAAGACCATTTTACAATTTGGGCCCAAGTTAGAAGCAGAGCCTAAGGTGTAAATTATCGATAGTCCATATCTCGGAAACTATAAGAGATAATGCAATTTGGCAACCGGCAATGTAATTAGCATGCCGAATATTACTTGGAATGTGAATTGGAACGAAATCGGCAATAGATAAGACCATTTTACAATTTGGGCCCAAGTTAGAAGCAGAGCCTAAGGTGTAAATTATCGATAGTCCATATCTCGGAAACTATAAGAGATAATGCAATTTGGCAACCGGCAATGTAATTAGCATGCCGAATATTACTTGGAATGTGAATTGGAACGAAATCGCCAATAGATAAGGCGATTTTACAATTTGGGCCCAAGTTAGAAGCAGAGCCTAAAGTGTAAATTATCGATAGTCCATATCTCGGAAACTACAAGAGATAATGCAATTTGGCAACCGGCAATGTAATTAGCATGCCGAATATTACTTGGAATGTGAATTGGAACGAAATCGCCAATAGGTAAGACCATTTTACAATTTGGGCCCAAGTTAGAAGCAGAGCCTAAGGTGTAAATTATCGATAGTCCATATCTCGGAAACTATAAGAGATAATGCAATTTGGCAACCGGCAATGTAATTAGCATGCCGAATATTACTTGGAATGTGAATTGGAACGAAATCGCCAATAGGTAAGACCATTTTACAATTTGGGCCCAAGTTAGAAGCAGAGCCTAAGGTGTAAATTATCGATAGTCCATATCTCGGAAACTATAAGAGATAATGCAATTTGGCAAACGGCAATGTAATTAGCATGCCGAATATTACTTGGAATGTGAATTGGAACGAAATCGGCAATAGATAAGACCATTTTACAATTTGGGCCCAAGTTAGAAGCAGAGCCTAAGGTGTAAATTATCGATAGTCCATATCTCGGAAACTATAAGAGATAATGCAATTTGGCAACCGGCAATGTAATTAGCATGCCGAATATTACTTGGAATGTGAATTGGAACGAAATCGCCAATAGATAAGGCGATTTTACAATTTGGGCCCAAGTTAGAAGCAGAGCCTAAGGTGTAAATTATCGATAGTCCATATCTCGGAAACTACAAGAGATAATGCAATTTGGCAACCGGCAATGTAATTAGCATGCCGAATATTACTTGGAATGTGAATTGGAACGAAATCGCCAATAGATAAGACCATTTTACAATTTGGGCCCAAGTTAGAAGCAGAGCCTAAGGTGTAAATTATCGATAGTCCATATCTCGGAAACTATAAGAGATAATGCAATTTGGCAACCGGCAATGTAATTAGCATGCCGAATATTACTTGGAATGTGAATTGGATCGAAATCGCCAATAGATAAGACCATTTTACAATTTGGGCCCAAGTTAGAAGCAGAGCCTAAGGTGTAAATTATCCATAGTCCATATCTCGGAAACTATAAGAGATAATGCAATTTGGCAACCGGCAATGTAATTAGCATACCGAATATTACTTGGAATGTGAATTGGAACGAAATCGCCAATAGATAAGACCATTTTACAATTTGGGCCCAAGTTAGAAGCAGAGCCTAAGGTGTAAATTATTGATAGTCCATATCTCGGAAACTATAAGAGATAATGCAATTTCGCAACCGGCAATGTAATTAGCATGCCCAATATTACTTGGAGTGTGAATTGGAACGAAATCGCCAATAGATAAGACCATTTTACAATTTGGGCCCAAGTTAGAAGCAGAGCCTAAGGTGTAAATTATCGATAGTCCATATCTCGGAAACTATAAGAGATAATGCAATTTGGCAACCGGCAATGTAATTAGCATGCCGAATATTACTTGGAATGTGAATTGGAACGAAATCGCCAATAGATAAGACCATTTTACAATTTGGGCCCAAGTTAGAAGCAGAGCCTAAGGTGTAAATTATCGATAGTCCATATCTCGGAAACTATAAGGGATAATGCAATTTGGCAACCGGCAATGTAATTAGCATGCCGAATATTACTTGGAATGTGAATTGGAACGAAATCGCCAATAGATAAGACCATATTACAATTTGGGCCCAAGTTAGAAGCAGAGCCTAAGGTGTAAATTATCGATAGTCCATATCTCGGAAACTATAAGAGATAATGCAATTTGGCAACCGGCAATGTAAATAGCATGCCGAATATTACTTGGAATGTGAATTGGAACGAAATCGCCAATAGATAAGACCATTTTACAATTTGGGCCCAAGTTAGAAGCAGAGCCTAAGGTGTAAATTATCGATAGTCCATATCTCGGAAACTATAAGAGATAATGCAATTTGGCAACCGGCAATGTAATTAGCATGCCGAATATTACTTGGAATGTGAATTGGAACGAAATCGCCAATAGATAAGACCATTTTACAATTTGGGCCCAAGTTAGAAGCAGAGCCTAAGGTGTAAATTATCGATAGTCCATATCTCGGAAACTATAAGAGATAATGCAATTTGGCAACCGGCAATTTAATTAGCATGCCGAATATTACTTGGAATGTGAATTGGAACGAAATCGCCAATAGATAAGGCCATTTTACAATTTGGGCCCAAGTTAGAAGCAGAGCCTAAGGTGTAAATTATCGATAGTCCATATCTCGGAAACTATAAGAGATAATGCAATTTGGCAACCGGCAATGTAATTAGCATGCCGAATATTACTTGGAATGTGAATTGGAACGAAATCGCCAATAGATATGGCCGTTTTACAATTTGGGCCCAAGTTAGAAACAGAGCCTAAGGTGTAAATTATCGATAGTCCATATCTCGGAAACTAAAAGATATAATGCAATTTGGCAACCGGCAATGTAATTAGCATGCCGAATATTACTTGGAATGTGAATTGGAACGAAATCGCCAATAGATAAGACCATTTTACAATTTGGGCTCAAGTTAGAAGCAGAGCCTAAGGTGTAAATTATCGATAGTCCATATCTCGGAAACTATAAGAGATAATGCAATTTCGCAACCGGCAATGTAATTAGCATGCCGAATATTACTTGGAATGTGAATTGGGACGAAATCGCCAATAGATAAGACCATTTTACAATTTGGGCCCAAGTTAGAAGCAGAGCCTAAGGTGTAAATTATCGATAGTCCATATCTCGGAAACTATAAGAGATAATGCAATTTGGCAACCGGCAATGTAATTAGCATGCCGAATATTACTTGGAATGTGAATTGGAACGAAATCGCCAATAGGTAAGACCATTTTACAATTTGGGCCCAAGTTAGAAGCAGAGCCTAAGGTGTAATTTATCGATAGTCCATATCTCGGAAACTATAAGAGATAATGCAATTTGGCAACCGGCAATGTAATTAGCATGCCGAATACTACTTGGAATGTGAATTGGAACGAAATCGCCAATAGATAAGACCATTTTACAATTTTGGCCCAAGTTAGAAGCAGAGCCTAAGGTGTAAATTATCGATAGTCCATATCTCGGAAACTATAAGAGATAATTCATTTTGGCAACCGGCAATGTAATTAGCATGCCGAATATTACTTGGAATGTGAATTGGAACGAAATCGCCAATAGATAAGACCATTTTACAATTTGGGCCCAAGTTAGAAGCAGAGCCTAAGGTGTAAATTATCGATAATCCATATCTCGGAAACTATAAGAGATAATGCAATTTGGCAACCGGCAATGTAATTAGCATGCCGAATATTACTTGGAATGTGAATTGGAACGAAATCGCCAATAGATAAGACGATTTTACAATTTGGGCCCAAGTTAGAAGCAGAGCCTAAGGTGTAAATTATCGATAGTCCATATCTCGGAAACTATAAGAGATAATGCAATTTGGCAACCGGCAATGTAATTAGCATGCCGAATATTACTTGGAATGTGAATTGGAACGAAATCGCCAATAGATAAGACCATTTTACAATTTGGGCCCAAGTTAGAAGCAGAGCCTAAGGTGTAAATTATCGATAGGCCATATCTCGGAAACTATAAGAGATAATGCAATTTGGCAACCGGCAATGTAATTAGCATGCCGAATATTACTTGGAATGTGAATTGGAACGAAATCGCCAATAGATAAGACCATTTTACAATTTGGGCCCAAGTTAGAAGCAGAGCCTAAGGTGTAAATTATCGATAGTCCATATCCCGGAAACTATAAGAGATAATGCAATTTGGCAACCGGCAATGTAATTAGCATGCCGAATATTACTTGGAATGTGAATTGGAATGAATTCGCCAATAGATAAGACCATTTTACAATTTGGGCCCAAGTTAGAAGCAGAGCCTAATGTGTAAATTATCGATAGTCCATATCTCGGAAACTATAAGAGATAATGCAATTTGGCAACCGGCAATGTAATTAGCATGCCGAATATTACTTGGAATGTGAATTGGAACGAAATCGCCAATAGATAAGACCATTTTACAATTTGGGCCCAAGTTAGAAGCAGAGCCTAATGTGTAAATTATCGATAGTCCATATCTCGGAAACTATAAGAGATAATGCAATTTGGCAACCGGCAATGTAATTAGCATGCCGAATATTACTTGGAATGTGAATTGGAACGAAATCGCCAATAGATAAGGCCATTTTAAAATTTGGGCCCAAGTTAGAAGCAGAGATTAAGGTGTAAATTATCGATAGTCCATATCTCGGAAACTATAAGAGATAATGCAATTTGGCAACCGGCAATGTAATTAGCATGCCGAATATTACTTGGAATGTGAATTGGAACGAAATCGCCAATAGGTAAGACCATTTTACAATTTGGGCCCAAGTTAGAAGCAGAGCCTAAGGTGTAAATTATCGATAGTCCATATCTCGGAAACTATAAGAGATAATTCAATTTGGCCACCGGCAATGTAATTAGCATGCCGAATATTACTTGGAATGTGAATTGGAACGAAATCGCCAATAGATAAGGCCATTTTACAATTTGGGCCCAAGTTAGAAGCAGAGCCTAAGGTGTAAATTACCGATAGTCCATATCTCGGAAACTATAAGAGATAATGCAATTTGGCAACCGGCAATGTAATTAGCATGCCGAATGTTACTTGGAATGTGAATTGGAACGAAATCGCCAATAGATAAGACCATTTTACAATTTGGGCCCCAGTTAGAAGCAGAGCCTAAGGTGTAAATTATCGATAGTCCATATCTCGGAAACTAAAAGAGATAATGCAATTTGGCAACCGGCAATGTAATTAGCATGCCGAATATTACTTGGAATGTGAATTGGAACGAAATCGCCAATAGATAAGACCATTTTACAATTTGGGCCCAAGTTAGAAGCAGAGCCTAAGGTGTAAATTATCGATAGTCCATATCTCGGAAACTATAAGAGATAAAGCAATTTCGCAACCGGCAATGTAATTAGCATGCCGAATATTACTTGGAATGTGAAATGGGACGAAATCGCCAATAGATAAGACCATTTTACAATTTGGGCCCAAGTTAGAAGCAGAGCCTAAGGTGTAAATTATCGATAGTCCATATCTCGGAAACTATAAGAGATAATGCAATTTGGCAACCGGCAATGTAATTAGCATGCCGAATACTACTTGGAGTATGAATTGGAACGAAATCGCCAATAGATAAGACCATTTTACAGTTTGGGCCCAAGTTAGAAGCATAGCCTAAGGTTAAAAATAATCGATAGTCCATATCTCGGAAACTATAAGAGATAATTCAATTTGGCCACCGGCAATGTAATTAGCATGCCGAATATTACTTGGAATGTGAATTGGAACGAAATCGCCAATAGATAAGGCCATTTTACAATTTGGGCCCAAGTTAGAAGCAGAGCCTAAGGTGTAAATTACCGATAGTCCATATCTCGGAAACTATAAGAGATAATGCAATTTGGCAACCGGCAATGTAATTAGCATGCCGAATGTTACTTGGAATGTGAATTGGAACGAAATCGCCAATAGATAAGACCATTTTACAATTTGGGCCCAAGTTAGAAGCAGAGCCTAAGGTGTAAATTATCGATAGTCCATATCTCGGAAACTAAAAGAGATAATGCAATTTGGCAACCGGCAATGTAATTAGCATGCCGAATATTACTTGGAATGTGAATTGGAACGAAATCGCCAATAGATAAGACCATTTTACAATTTGGGCCCAAGTTAGAAGCAGAGCCTAAGGTGTAAATTATCGATAGTCCATATCTCGGAAACTATAAGAGATAAAGCAATTTCGCAACCGGCAATGTAATTAGCATGCCGAATATTACTTGGAATGTGAAATGGGACGAAATCGCCAATAGATAAGACCATTTTACAATTTGGGCCCAAGTTAGAAGCAGAGCCTAAGGTGTAAATTATCGATAGTCCATATCTCGGAAACTATAAGAGATAATGCAATTTGGGAACCGGCAATGTAATTAGCATGCCGAATATTACTTGGAATGTGAATTGGAACGAAATCGCCAATAGATAAGACCATTTTACAATTTGGGCCCAAGTTAGAAGCAGAGCCTAAGGTGTAAATTATCGATAGTCCATATCTCGGAAACTATAAGAGATAATGCAACTTGGCCACCGGCAATGTAATTAGCATGCCGAATATTACTTGGAATGTGAATTGGAACGAAATCGCCAATAGTTAAGACAATTTTACAATTTGGGCCCAAGTTAGAAGCAGAGCCTAAGGTGTAAATTATCGATAGTCCATATCTCGGAAACTATAGGAGATAAATCAATTTGGCAAACGGCAATGTAATTAGCATGCCGAATATTACTTGGAATGTGAATTGGAACGAAATCGCCAATAGATAAGACCATTTTACAATTTGGGCCCAAGTTAGAAGCAGAGCCTAAGGTGTAAATTATTGATAGTCCATATCTCGGAAACTATAAGAGATAATGCAATTTGGCAACCGGCAATGTAATTAGCATGCCGAATATTACCTGGAATGTGAATTGGAACGAAATCGCCAATAGATAAGGCGATTTTACAATTTGGGCCCAAGTTAGAAGCAGAGCCTAAGGTGTAAATTATCGATAGTCCATATCTCGGAAACTACAAGAGATAATGCAATTTGGCAACCGGCAATGTAATTAGCATGCCGAATATTACTTGGAATGTGAATTGGAACGAAATCGCCAATAGATAAGGCGATTTTACAATTTGGGCCCAAGTTAGAAGCAGAGCCTAAGGTGTAAATTATCGATAGTCCATATCTCGGAAACTACAAGAGATAATGCAATTTGGCAGCCGGCAATGTAATTAGCATGCCGAATATTACTTGGAATGTGAATTGGAACGAAATCGCCAATAGATAAGACCATTTTACAATTTGGGCCCAAGTTAGAAGCAGAGCCTAAGGTGTAAATTATCGATAGTCCATATCTCGGAAACTATAAGAGATAATGCAATTTGGCAACCGGCAATGTAATTAGCATGCCGAATATTACTTGGAATGTGAATTGGAACGAAATCGCCAATAGATAAGACCATTTTACAATTTGGGCCCAAGTTAGAAGCAGAGCCTAAGGTGTAAATTATCGATAGTCCATATCTCGGAAACTATAAGAGATAAAGCAATTTCGCAACCGGCAATGTAATTAGCATGCCGAATATTACTTGGAATGTGAATTGGGACGAAATCGCCAATAGATAAGACCATTTTACAATTTGGGCCCAAGTTAGAAGCAGAGCCTAAGGTGTAAATTATCGGTAGTCCATATCTCGGAAACTATAAGAGATAATGCAATTTGGCAACCGGCAATGTAATTAGCATGCCGAATACTACTTGGAATGTGAATTGGAACGAAATCGCCAATAGATAACACCATTTTTACAGTTTGGGCCCAAGTTAGAAGCATAGCCTAAGGTTAAAAATAATCGATAGTCCATATCTCGGAAACTATAAGAGATAATGCAATTTGGGAACCGGCAATGTAATTAGCATGCCGAATATTACTTGGAATGTGAATTGGAACGAAATCGCCAATAGATAAGACCATTTTACAATTTGGGCCCAAGTTAGAAGCAGAGCCTAAGGTGTAAATTATCGATAGTCCATATCTCGGAAACTATAAGAGATAATGCAACTTGGCCACCGGCAATGTAATTAGCATGCCGAATATTACTTGGAATGTGAATTGGAACGAAATCGCCAATAGATAAGACCATTTTACAATTTGGGCTCAAGTTAGAAGCAGAGCCTAAGGTGTAAATTATCGATAGTCCATATCTCGGAAACTATAAGAGATAATGCAATTTCGCAACCGGCAATGTAATTAGCATGCCGAATATTACTTGGAATGTGAATTGGGACGAAATCGCCAAGTAGATAAGACCATTTTACAATTTGGGCAAAAGTTAGAAGCAGAGCCTAAGGTGTAAATTATCGATAGTCCATATCTCGGAAACTATAAGAGATAATGCAATTTGGCAACCGGCAATGTAATTAGCATGCCGAATATTACTTGGAATGTGAATTGGAACGAAATCGCCAATAGGTAAGACCATTTTACAATTTGGGCCCAAGTTAGAAGCAGAGCCTAAGGTGTAAATTATCGATAGTCCATATCTCGGAAACTAAAAGAGATAATGCAATTTGGCAACCGGCAATGTAATTAGCATGCCGAATATTACTTGGAATGTGAATTGGAAACGAAATCGCCAATAGATAAGACCATTTTACAATTTGGGCTCAAGTTAGAAGCAGAGCCTAAGGTGTAAATTATCGATAGTCCATATCTCGGAAACTATAAGAGATAATGCAATTTCGCAACCGGCAATGTAATTAGCATGCCGAATATTACTTGGAATGTGAATTGGGACGAAATCGCCAATAGATAAGACCATTTTACAATTTGGGCCCAAGTTAGAAGCAGAGCCTAAGGTGTAAATTATCGATAGTCCATATCTCGGAAACTATAAGAGATAATGCAATTTGGCAACCGGCAATGTAATTAGCATGCCGAATATTACTTGGAATGTGAATTGGAACGAAATCGCCAATAGGTAAGACCATTTTACAATTTGGGCCCAAGTTAGAAGCAGAGCCTAAGGTGTAATTTATCGATAGTCCATATCTCGGAAACCTATAAGAGATAATGCAATTTGGCAACCGGCAATGTAATTAGCATGCCGAATACTACTTGGAATGTGAATTGGAACGAAATCGCCAATATATGAGACCATTTTACAATTTGGGGCCCAAGTTAGAAGCAGAGCCTAAGGTGTAAATTATCGATAGTCCATATCTCGGAAACTATAAGAGATAATTCAATTTGGCAACCGGCAATGTAATTAGCATTCCGAATATTACTTGGAATGTGAATTGGAACGAAATCGCCAATAGATAAGACCATTTTACAATTTGGGCCCAAGTTAGAAGCAGAGCCTAAGGTGTAAATTACCGATAGTCCATATCTCGGAAACTATAAGAGATAATGCAATTTGGCAAACGGCAATGTAATTAGCATGCCGAATGTTACTTGGAATGTGAATTGGAACGAAATCGCCAATAGATAAGACCATTTTACAATTTGGGCCCAAGTTAGAAGCAGAGCCTAAGGTGTAAATTATCGATAGTCCATATCTCGGAAACTAACAGAGATAATGCAATTTGGCAACCGGCAATGTAATTAGCATGCCGAATATTACTTGGAATGTGAATTGGAACGAAATCGCCAATAGATAAGACCATTTTACAATTTGGGCCCAAGTTAGAAGCAGAGCCTAAGGTGTAAATTATCGATAGTCCATATCTCGGAAACTATAAGAGATAAAGCAATTTCGCAACCGGCAATGTAATTAGCATGCCGAATATTACTTGGAATGTGAAATGGGACGAAATCGCCAATAGATAAGACCATTTTACAATTTGGGCCCAAGTTAGAAGCAGAGCCTAAGGTGTAAATTATCGATAGTCCATATCTCGGAAACTATAAGAGATAATGCAATTTGGCAACCGGCAATGTAATTAGCATGCCGAATACTACTTGGAGTGTGAATTGGAACGAAATCGCCAATAGATAAGACCATTTTACAGTTTGGGCCCAAGTTAGAAGCAATAGCCTAAGGTTAAAAATAATCGATAGTCCATATCTCGGAAACTATAAGAGATAATGCAATTTGGGAACCGGCAATGTAATTAGCATGCCGAATATTACTTGGAATGTGAATTGGAACGAAATCGCCAATAGATAAGACCATTTTACAATTTGGGCCCAAGTTAGAAGCAGAGCCTAAGGTGTAAATTATCGATAGTCCATATCTCGGAAACTATAAGAGATAATGCAACTTGGCCACCGGCAATGTAATTAGCATGCCGAATATTACTTGGAATGTGAATTGGAACGAAATCGCCAATAGTTAAGACCATTTTACAATTTGGGCCCAAGTTAGAAGCAGAGCCTAAGGTGTAAATTATCGATAGTCCATATCTCGGAAACTATAGGAGATAATTCAATTTGGCAAACGGCAATGTAATTAGCATGCCGAATATTACTTGGAATGTGAATTGGAACGAAATCGCCAATAGATAAGACCATTTTACAATTTGGGCCCAAGTTAGAAGCAGAGCCTAAGGTGTAAATTATCGATAGTCCATATCTCGGAAACTATAAGAGATAATGCAATTTGGCAACCGGCAATGTAATTAGCATGCCGAATATTACTTGGAATGTGAATTGGAACGAAATCGCCAATAGATAAGACGATTTTACAATTTGGGCCCAAGTTAGAAGCAGAGCCTAAGGTGTAAATTATCGATAGTCCATATCTCCGGAAACTATAAGAGATAATGCAATTTGGCAACCGGCAATGTAATTAGCATGCCGAATATTACCTGGAATGTGAATTGGAACGAAATCGCCAATAGATAAGGCGATTTTACAATTTGGGCCCAAGTTAGAAGCAGAGCCTAAGGTGTAAATTATCGATAGTCCATATCTCGGAAACTACAAGAGATAATGCAATTTGGCAACCGGCAATGTAATTAGCATGCCGAATATTACTTGGAATGTGAATTGGAATGAAATCGCCAATAGATAAGACCATTTTACAATTTGGGCCCAAGTTAGAAGCAGAGCCTAAGGTGTAAATTATCGATAGTCCATATCTCGGAAACTATAAGAGATAATGCAATTTGGCAACCGGCAATGTAATTAGCATGCCGAATATTACTTGAAATGTGAATTGGAACGAAATCGGCAATAGATAAGACCATTTTACAATTTGGGCCCAAGTTAGAAGCAGAGCCTAAGGTGTAAATTATCGATAGTCCATATCTCGGAAACTATAAGAGATAATGCAATTTGGCAACCGGCAATGTAATTAGCATGCCGAATATTACTTGGAATGTGAATTGGAACGAAATCGCCAATAGATAAGGCGATTTTACAATTTGGGCCCAAGTTAGAAGCAGAGCCTAAGGTGTAAATTATCGATAGTCCATATCTCGGAAACTACAAGAGATAATGCAATTTGGCAGCCGGCAATGTAATTAGCATGCCGAATATTACTTGGAATGTGAATTGGAACGAAATCGCCAATAGATAAGACCATTTTACAATTTGGGCCCAAGTTAGAAGCAGAGCCTAAGGTGTAAATTATCGATAGTCCATATCTCGGAAACTATAAGAGATAATGCAATTTGGCAACCGGCAATGTAATTAGCATGCCGAATATTACTTGGAATGTGAATTGGGACGAAATCGCCAATAGATAAGACCATTTTACAATTTGGGCCCAAGTTAGAAGCAGAGCCTAAGGTGTAAATTATCGGTAGTCCATATCTCGGAAACTATAAGAGATAATGCAATTTGGCAACCGGCAATGTAATTAGCATGCCGAATACTACTTGGAATGTGAATTGGAACGAAATCGCCAATAGATAACACCATTTTACAGTTTGGGCCCAAGTTAGAAGCATAGCCTAAGGTTAAAAATAATCGATAGTCCATATCTCGGAAACTATAAGAGATAATGCAATTTGGGAACCGGCAATGTAATTAGCATGCCGAATATTACTTGGAATGTGAATTGGAACGAAATCGCCAATAGATAAGACCATTTTACAATTTGGGCCCAAGTTAGAAGCAGAGCCTAAGGTGTAAATTATCGATAGTCCATATCTCGGAAACTATAAGAGATAATGCAACTTGGCCACCGGCAATGTAATTAGCATGCCGAATATTACTTGGAATGTGAATTGGAACGAAATCGCCAATAGATAAGACCATTTTACAATTTGGGCTCAAGTTAGAAGCAGAGCCTAAGGTGTAAATTATCGATAGTCCATATCTCGGAAACTATAAGAGATAATGCAATTTCGCAACCGGCAATGTAATTAGCATGCCGAATATTACTTGGAATGTGAATTGGGACGAAATCGCCAATAGATAAGACCATTTTACAATTTGGGCCCAAGTTAGAAGCAGAGCCTAAGGTGTAAATTATCGATAGTCCATATCTCGGAAACTATAAGAGATAATGCAATTTGGCAACCGGCAATGTAATTAGCATGCCGAATATTACTTGGAATGTGAATTGGAACGAAATCGCCAATAGGTAAGACCATTTTACAATTTGGGCCCAAGTTAGAAGCAGAGCCTAAGGTGTAAATTATCGATAGTCCATATCTCGGAAACTAAAAGAGATAATGCAATTTGGCAACCGGCAATGTAATTAGCATGCCGAATATTACTTGGAATGTGAATTGGAACGAAATCGCCAATAGATAAGACCATTTTACAATTTGGGCTCAAGTTAGAAGCAGAGCCTAAGGTGTAAATTATCGATAGTCCATATCTCGGAAACTATAAGAGATAATGCAATTTCGCAACCGGCAATGTAATTAGCATGCCGAATATTACTTGGAATGTGAATTGGGACGAAATCGCCAATAGATAAGACCATTTTACAATTTGGGCCCAAGTTAGAAGCAGAGCCTAAGGTGTAAATTATCGATAGTCCATATCTCGGAAACTATAAGAGATAATGCAATTTGGCAACCGGCAATGTAATTAGCATGCCGAATATTACTTGGAATGTGAATTGGAACGAAATCGCCAATAGGTAAGACCATTTTACAATTTGGGCCCAAGTTAGAAGCAGAGCCTAAGGTGTAATTTATCGATAGTCCATATCTCGGAAACTATAAGAGATAATGCAATTTGGCAACCGGCAATGTAATTAGCATGCCGAATACTATTTGGAATGTGAATTGGAACGAAATCGCCAATAGATGAGACCATTTTACAATTTGGGCCCAAGTTAGAAGCAGAGCCTAAGGTGTAAATTATCGATAGTCCATATCTCGGAAACTATAAGAGATAATTCAATTTGGCAACCGGCAATGTAATTAGCATGCCGAATATTACTTGGAATGTGAATTGGAACGAAATCGCCAATAGATAAGACCATTTTACAATTTGGGCCCAAGTTAGAAGCAGAGCCTAAGGTGTAAATTATCGATAATCCATATCTCGGAAACTATAAGAGATAATGCAATTTGGCAACCGGCAATGTAATTAGCATGCCGAATATTACTTGGAATGTGAATTGGAACGAAATCGCCAATAGATAAGACGATTTTACAATTTGGGCCCAAGTTAGAAGCAGAGCCTAAGGTGTAAATTATCGATAGTCCATATCTCGGAAACTATAAGAGATAATGCAATTTGGCAACCGGCAATGTAATTAGCATGCCGAATATTACTTGGAATGTGAATTGGAACGAAATCGCCAATAGATAAGACCATTTTACAATTTGGGCCCAAGTTAGAAGCAGAGCCTAAGGTGTAAATTATCGATAGGCCATATCTCGGAAACTATAAGAGATAATGCAATTTGGCAACCGGCAATGTAATTAGCATGCCGAATATTACTTGGAATGTGAATTGGAACGAAATCGCCAATAGATAAGACCATTTTACAATTTGGGCCCAAGTTAGAAGCAGAGCCTAAGGTGTAAATTATCGATAGTCCATATCCCGGAAACTATAAGAGATAATGCAATTTGGCAACCGGCAATGTAATTAGCATGCCGAATATTACTTGGAATGTGAATTGGAATGAATTCGCCAATAGATAAGACCATTTTACAATTTGGGCCCAAGTTAGAAGCAGAGCCTAATGTGTAAATTATCGATAGTCCATATCTCGGAAACTATAAGAGATAATGCAATTTGGCAACCGGCAATGTAATTAGCATGCCGAATATTACTTGGAATGTGAATTGGGACGAAATCGCCAATAGATAAGACCATTTTACAATTTGGGCCCAAGTTAGAAGCAGAGCCTAAGGTGTAAATTATCCATAGTCCATATCTCGGAAACTATAAGAGATAATGCAATTTGGCAACCGGCAATGTAATTAGCATGCCGAATACTACTTGGAATGTGAATTGGAACGAAATCGCCAATAGATAACACCATTTTACAGTTTGGGCCCAAGTTAGAAGCATAGCCTAAGGTTAAAAATAATCGATAGTCCATATCTCGGAAACTATAAGAGATAATGCAATTTGGGAACCGGCAATGTAATTAGCATGCCGAATATTACTTGGAATGTGAATTGGAACGAAATCGCCAATAGATAAGACCATTTTACAATTTGGGCCCAAGTTAGAAGCAGAGCCTAAGGTGTAAATTATCGATAGTCCATATCTCGGAAACTATAAGAGATAATGCAACTTGGCCACCGGCAATGTAATTAGCATGCCGAATATTACTTGGAATGTGAATTGGAACGAAATCGCCAATAGATAAGACCATTTTACAATTTGGGCTCAAGTTAGAAGCAGAGCCTAAGGTGTAAATTATCGATAGTCCATATCTCGGAAACTATAAGAGATAATGCAATTTCGCAACCGGCAATGTAATTAGCATGCCGAATATTACTTGGAATGTGAATTGGGACGAAATCGCCAATAGATAAGACCATTTTACAATTTGGGCCCAAGTTAGAAGCAGAGCCTAAGGTGTAAATTATCGATAGTCCATATCTCGGAAACTATAAGAGATAATGCAATTTGGCAACCGGCAATGTAATTAGCATGCCGAATATTACTTGGAATGTGAATTGGAACGAAATCGCCAATAGGTAAGACCATTTTACAATTTGGGCCCAAGTTAGAAGCAGAGCCTAAGGTGTAAATTATCGATAGTCCATATCTCGGAAACTAAAAGAGATAATGCAATTTGGCAACCGGCAATGTAATTAGCATGCCGAATATTACTTGGAATGTGAATTGGAACGAAATCGCCAATAGATAAGACCATTTTACAATTTGGGCTCAAGTTAGAAGCAGAGCCTAAGGTGTAAATTATCGATAGTCCATATCTCGGAAACTATAAGAGATAATGCAATTTCGCAACCGGCAATGTAATTAGCATGCCGAATATTACTTGGAATGTGAATTGGGACGAAATCGCCAATAGATAAGACCATTTTACAATTTGGGCCCAAGTTAGAAGCAGAGCCTAAGGTGTAAATTATCGATAGTCCATATCTCGGAAACTATAAGAGATAATGCAATTTGGCAACCGGCAATGTAATTAGCATGCCGAATATTACTTGGAATGTGAATTGGAACGAAATCGCCAATAGGTAAGACCATTTTACAATTTGGGCCCAAGTTAGAAGCAGAGCCTAAGGTGTAATTTATCGATAGTCCATATCTCGGAAACTATAAGAGATAATGCAATTTGGCAACCGGCAATGTAATTAGCATGCCGAATACTATTTGGAATGTGAATTGGAACGAAATCGCCAATAGATGAGACCATTTTACAATTTGGGCCCAAGTTAGAAGCAGAGCCTAAGGTGTAAATTATCGATAGTCCATATCTCGGAAACTATAAGAGATAATTCAATTTGGCAACCGGCAATGTAATTAGCATGCCGAATATTACTTGGAATGTGAATTGGAACGAAATCGCCAATAGATAAGACCATTTTACAATTTGGGCCCAAGTTAGAAGCAGAGCCTAAGGTGTAAATTATCGATAATCCATATCTCGGAAACTATAAGAGATAATGCAATTTGGCAACCGGCAATGTAATTAGCATGCCGAATATTACTTGGAATGTGAATTGGAACGAAATCGCCAATAGATAAGACGATTTTACAATTTGGGCCCAAGTTAGAAGCAGAGCCTAAGGTGTAAATTATCGATAGTCCATATCTCGGAAACTATAAGAGATAATGCAATTTGGCAACCGGCAATGTAATTAGCATGCCGAATATTACTTGGAATGTGAATTGGAACGAAATCGCCAATAGATAAGACCATTTTACAATTTGGGCCCAAGTTAGAAGCAGAGCCTAAGGTGTAAATTATCGATAGGCCATATCTCGGAAACTATAAGAGATAATGCAATTTGGCAACCGGCAATGTAATTAGCATGCCGAATATTACTTGGAATGTGAATTGGAACGAAATCGCCAATAGATAAGACCATTTTACAATTTGGGCCCAAGTTAGAAGCAGAGCCTAAGGTGTAAATTATCGATAGTCCATATCCCGGAAACTATAAGAGATAATGCAATTTGGCAACCGGCAATGTAATTAGCATGCCGAATATTACTTGGAATGTGAATTGGAATGAATTCGCCAATAGATAAGACCATTTTACAATTTGGGCCCAAGTTAGAAGCAGAGCCTAATGTGTAAATTATCGATAGTCCATATCTCGGAAACTATAAGAGATAATGCAATTTGGCAACCGGCAATGTAATTAGCATGCCGAATATTACTTGGAATGTGAATTGGAACGAAATCGGCAATAGATAAGACCATTTTACAATTTGGGCCCAAGTTAGAAGCAGAGCCTAAGGTGTAAATTATCCATAGTCCATATCTCGGAAACTATAAGAGATAATGCAATTTGGCAACTGGCAATGTAATTAGCATGCCGAATACTACTTGGAATGTGAATTGGAACGAAATCGCCAATAGATAAGGCCATTTTAAAATTTGGGCCCAAGTTAGAAGCAGAGATTAAGGTGTAAATTATCGATAGTCCATATCTCGGAAACTATAAGAGATAATGCAATTTGGCAACCGGCAATGTAATTAGCATGCCGAATATTACTTGGAATGTGAATTGGAACGAAATCGCCAATAGGTAAGACCATTTTACAATTTGGGCCCAAGTTAGAAGCAGAGCCTAAGGTGTAAATTATCGATAGTCCATATCTCGGAAACTATAAGAGATAATTCAATTTGGCCACCGGCAATGTAATTAGCATGCCGAATATTACTTGGAATGTGAATTGGAACGAAATCGCCAATAGATAAGGCCATTTTACAATTTGGGCCCAAGTTAGAAGCAGAGCCTAAGGTGTAAATTACCGATAGTCCATATCTCGGAAACTATAAGAGATAATGCAATTTGGCAACCGGCAATGTAATTAGCATGCCGAATGTTACTTGGAATGTGAATTGGAACGAAATCGCCAATAGATAAGACCATTTTACAATTTGGGCCCAAGTTAGAAGCAGAGCCTAAGGTGTAAATTATCGATAGTCCATATCTCGGAAACTAAAAGAGATAATGCAATTTGGCAACCGGCAATGTAATTAGCATGCCGAATATTACTTGGAATGTGAATTGGAACGAAATCGCCAATAGATAAGACCATTTTACAATTTGGGCCCAAGTTAGAAGCAGAGCCTAAGGTGTAAATTATCGATAGTCCATATCTCGGAAACTATAAGAGATAAAGCAATTTCGCAACCGGCAATGTAATTAGCATGCCGAATATTACTTGGAATGTGAAATGGGACGAAATCGCCAATAGATAAGACCATTTTACAATTTGGGCGCAAGTTAGAAGCAGAGCCTAAGGTGTAAATTATCGATAGTCCATATCTCGGAAACTATAAGAGATAATGCAATTTGGCAACCGGCAATGTAATTAGCATGCCGAATACTACTTGGAGTGTGAATTGGAACGAAATCGCCAATAGATAAGACCATTTTACAGTTTGGGCCCAAGTTAGAAGCATAGCCTAAGGTTAAAAATAATCGATAGTCCATATCTCGGAAACTATAAGAGATAATTCAATTTGGCCACCGGCAATGTAATTAGCATGCCGAATATTACTTGGAATGTGAATTGGAACGAAATCGCCAATAGATAAGGCCATTTTACAATTTGGGCCCAAGTTAGAAGCAGAGCCTAAGGTGTAAATTACCGATAATCCATATCTCGGAAACTATAAGAGATAATGCAATTTGGCAACCGGCAATGTAATTAGCATGCCGAATCTTACTTGGAATGTGAATTGGAACGAAATCGCCAATAGATAAGACCATTTTACAATTTGGGCCCAAGTTAGAAGCAGAGCCTAAGGTGTAAATTATCGATAGTCCATATCTCGGAAACTATAAGAGATAATGCAACTTGGCCACCGGCAATGTAATTAGCATGCCGAATATTACTTGGAATGTGAATTGGAACGAAATCGCCAATAGTTAAGACCATTTTACAATTTGGGCCCAAGTTAGAAGCAGAGCCTAAGGTGTAAATTATCGATAGTCCATATCTCGGAAACTATAGGAGATAATTCAATTTGGCAACCGGCAATGTAATTAGCATGCCGAATATTACTTGGAATGTGAATTGGAACGAAATCGCCAATAGATAAGACCATTTTACAATTTGGGCCCAAGTTAGAAGCAGAGCCTAAGGTGTAAATTATCGATAGTCCATATCTCGGAAACTATAAGAGATAAAGCAATTTCGCAACCGGCAATGTAATTAGCATGCCGAATATTACTTGGAATGTGAAATGGGACGAAATCGCCAATAGATAAGACCATTTTACAATTTGGGCCCAAGTTAGAAGCAGAGCCTAAGGTGTAAATTATCGATAGTCCATATCTCGGAAACTATAAGAGATAATGCAATTTGGCAACCGGCAATGTAATTAGCATGCCGAATACTACTTGGAGTGTGAATTGGAACGAAATCGCCAATAGATAAGACCATTTTACAGTTTGGGCCCAAGTTAGAAGCATAGCCTAAGGTTAAAAATAATCGATAGTCCATATCTCGGAAACTATAAGAGATAATGCAATTTGGGAACCGGCAATGTAATTAGCATGCCGAATATTACTTGGAATGTGAATTGGAACGAAATCGCCAATAGATAAGACCATTTTACAATTTGGGCCCAAGTTAGAAGCAGAGCCTAAGGTGTAAATTATCGATAGTCCATATCTCGGAAACTATAAGAGATAATGCAACTTGGCCACCGGCAATGTAATTAGCATGCCGAATATTACTTGGAATGTGAATTGGAACGAAATCGCCAATAGTTAAGACCATTTTACAATTTGGGCCCAAGTTAGAAGCAGAGCCTAAGGTGTAAATTATCGATAGTCCATATCTCGGAAACTATAGGAGATAATTCAATTTGGCAAACGGCAATGTAATTAGCATGCCGAATATTACTTGGAATGTGAATTGGAACGAAATCGCCAATAGATAAGACCATTTTACAATTTGGGCCCAAGTTAGAAGCAGAGCCTAAGGTGTAAATTATCGATAGTCCATATCTCGGAAACTATAAGAGATAATGCAATTTGGCAACCGGCAATGTAATTAGCATGCCGAATATTACCTGGAATGTGAATTGGAACGAAATCGCCAATAGATAAGGCGATTTTACAATTTGGGCCCAAGTTAGAAGCAGAGCCTAAGGTGTAAATTATCGATAGTCCATATCTCGGAAACTACAAGAGATAATGCAATTTGGCAACCGGCAATGTAATTAGCATGCCGAATATTACTTGGAATGTGAATTGGAATGAAATCGCCAATAGATAAGACCATTTTACAATTTGGGCCCAAGTTAGAAGCAGAGCCTAAGGTGTAAATTATCGATAGTCCATATCTCGGAAACTATAAGAGATAATGCAATTTGGCAACCGGCAATGTAATTAGCATGCCGAATATTACTTGAAATGTGAATTGGAACGAAATCGGCAATAGATAAGACCATTTTACAATTTGGGCCCAAGTTAGAAGCAGAGCCTAAGGTGTAAATTATCGATAGTCCATATCTCGGAAACTATAAGAGATATTGCAATTTGGCAACCGGCAATGTAATTAGCATGCCGAATATTACTTGGAATGTGAATTGGAACGAAATCGCCAATAGATAAGGCGATTTTACAATTTGGGCCCAAGTTAGAAGCAGAGCCTAAGGTGTAAATTATCGATAGTCCATATCTCGGAAACTACAAGAGATAATGCAATTTGGCAGCCGGCAATGTAATTAGCATGCCGAATATTACTTGGAATGTGAATTGGAACGAAATCGCCAATAGATAAGACCATTTTACAATTTGGGCCCAAGTTAGAAGCAGAGCCTAAGGTGTAAATTATCGATAGTCCATATCTCGGAAACTATAAGAGATAATGCAATTTGGCAACCGGCAATGTAATTAGCATGCCGAATATTACTTGGAATGTGAATTGGAACGAAATCGCCAATAGATAAGACCATTTTACAATTTGGGCCCAAGTTAGAAGCAGAGCCTAAGGTGTAAATTATCGATAGTCCATATCTCGGAAACTATAAGAGATAAAGCAATTTCGCAACCGGCAATGTAATTAGCATGCCGAATATTACTTGGAATGTGAATTGGGACGAAATCGCCAATAGATAAGACCATTTTACAATTTGGGCCCAAGTTAGAAGCAGAGCCTAAGGTGTAAATTATCGATAGTCCATATCTCGGAAACTATAAGAGATAATGCAATTTGGCAACCGGCAATGTAATTAGCATGCCGAATACTACTTGAAATGTGAATTGGAACGAAATCGCCAATAGATAAGACCATTTTACAGTTTGGGCCCAAGTTAGAAGCATAGCCTAAGGTTAAAAATAATCGATAGTCCATATCTCGGAAACTATAAGAGATAATGCAACTTGGCCACCGGCAATGTAATTAGCATGCCGAATATTACTTGGAATGTGAATTGGAACGAAATCGCCAATAGGTAAGACCATTTTACAATTTGGGCCCAAGTTAGAAGCAGAGCCTAAGGTGTAAATTATCGATAGTCCATATCTCGGAAACTATAGGAGATAATTCAATTTGGCAACCGGCAATGTAATTAGCATGCCGAATATTACTTGGAATGTGAATTGGAACGAAATCGCCAATAGATAAGACCATTTTACAATTTGGGCCCAAGTTAGAAGCAGAGCCTAAGGTGTAAATTATCGATAGTCCATATCTCGGAAACTATAAGAGATAATGCAATTTGGCAACCGGCAATGTAATTAGCATGCCGAATATTACTTGGAATGTGAATTGGAACGAAATCGCCAATAGATAAGACGATTTTACAATTTGGGCCCAAGTTAGAAGCAGAGCCTAAGGTGTAAATTATCGATAGTCCATATCTCGGAAACTATAAGAGATAATGCAATTTGGCAACCGGCAATGTAATTAGCATGCCGAATATTACCTGGAATGTGAATTGGAACGAAATCGCCAATAGATAAGGCGATTTTACAATTTGGGCCCAAGTTAGAAGCAGAGCCTAAGGTGTAAATTATCGATAGTCCATATCTCGGAAACTACAAGAGATAATGCAATTTGGCAACCGGCAATGTAATTAGCATGCCGAATATTACTTGGAATGTGAATTGGAATGAAATCGCCAATAGATAAGACCATTTTACAATTTGGGCCCAAGTTAGAAGCAGAGCCTAAGGTGTAAATTATCGATAGTCCATATCTCGGAAACTATAAGAGATAATGCAATTTGGCAACCGGCAATGTAATTAGCATGCCGAATATTACTTGGAATGTGAATTGGAACGAAATCGGCAATAGATAAGACCATTTTACAATTTGGGCCCAAGTTAGAAGCAGAGCCTAAGATGTAAATTATCGATAGTCCATATCTCGGAAACTATAAGAGATAATGCAATTTGGCAACCGGCAATGTAATTAGCATGCCGAATATTACTTGGAATGTGAATTGGAACGAAATCGCCAATAGATAAGGCGATTTTACAATTTGGGCCCAAGTTAGAAGCAGAGCCTAAGGTGTAAATTATCGATAGTCCATATCTCGGAAACTACAAGAGATAATGCAATTTGGCAGCCGGCAATGTAATTAGCATGCCGAAAATCACTTGGAATGTGAATTGGAACGAAATCGCCAATAGATAAGACCATTTTACAATTTGGGCCCAAGTTAGAAGCAGAGCCTAAGGTGTAAATTATCGATAGTCCATATCTCGGAAACTATAAGAGATAATGCAATTTGGCAACCGGCAATGTAATTAGCATGCCGAATATTACTTGGAATGTGAATTGGAACGAAATCGCCAATAGGTAAGACCATTTTACAATTTGGGCCCAAGTTAGAAGCAGAGCCTAAGGTGTAAATTATCGATAGTCCATATCTCGGAAACTATAAGAGATAATGCAATTTGGCAACCGGCAATGTAATTAGCATGCCGAATATTACTTGGAATGTGAATTGGAACGAAATCGGCAATAGATAAGACCATTTTACAATTTGGGCCCAAGTTAGAAGCAGAGCCTAAGGTTTAAATTATCGATAGTCCATATCTCGGAAACTATAAGAGATAATGCAATTTGGCAACCGGCAATGTAATTAGCATGCCGAATATTACTTGGAATGTGAATTGGAACGAAATCGCCAATAGATAAGGCGATTTTACAATTTGGGCCCAAGTTAGAAGCAGAGCCTAAGGTGTAAATTATCGATAGTCCATATCTCGGAAACTACAAGAGATAATGCAATTTGGCAGCCGGCAATGTAATTAGCATGCCGAATATTACTTGGAATGTGAATTGGAACGAAATCGCCAATAGATAAGACCATTTTACAATTTGGGCCCAAGTTAGAAGCAGAGCCTAAGGTGTAAATTATCGATAGTCCATATCTCGGAAACTATAAGAGATAATGCAATTTGGTAACCGGCAATGTAATTAGCATGCCGAATATTACTTGGAATGTGAATTGGAACGAAATCGCCAATAGGTAAGACCATTTTACAATTTGGGCCCAAGTTAGAAGCAGAGCCTAAGGTGTAAATTATCGATAGTCCATATCTCGGAAACTATAAGAGATAATGCAATTTGGCAACCGGCAATGTAATTAGCATGCCGAATATTACTTGGAATGTGAATTGGAACGAAATCGCCAATAGATAAGGCGATTTTACAATTTGGGCCCAAGTTAGAAGCAGAGCCTAAGGTGTAAATTATCGATAGTCCATATCTCGGAAACTACAAGAGATAATGCAATTTGGCAACCGGCAATGTAATTAGCATGCCGAATATTACTTGGAATGTGAATTGGAATGAAATCGCCAATAGATAAGACCATTTTACAATTTAGGCCCAAGTTAGAAGCAGAGCCTAAGGTGTAAATTATCGATAGTCCATATCTCGGAAACTATAAGAGATAATGCAACTTGGCAACCGGCAATGTAATTAGCATGCCGAATATTACTTGGAATGTGAATTGGAACGAAATCGGCAATAGATAAGACCATTTTACAATTTGGGCCCAAGTTAGAAGCAGAGCCTAAGGTGTAAATTATCGATAGTCCATATCTCGGAAACTATAAGAGATAATGCAATTTGGCAACCGGCAATGTAATTAGCATGCCGAATATTACTTGGAATGTGAATTGGAACGAAAGCGCCAATAGATAAGGCGATTTTACAATTTGGGCCCAAGTTAGAAGCAGAGCCTAAGGTGTAAATTATCGATAGTCCATATCTCGGAAACTACAAGAGATAATGCAATTTGGCAACCGGCAATGTAATTAGCATGCCGAATATTACTTGGAATGTGAATTGGAACGAAATCGCCAATAGATAAGACCATTTTACAATTTGGGCCCAAGTTAGAAGCAGAGCCTAAGGTGTAAATTATCGATAGTCCATATCTAGAAAACTATAAGAGATAATGCAATTTGGCAACCGGCAATGTAATTATCATGCCGAATATTACTTGGAATGTGAATTGGAATGAAATCGCCAATAGATAAGACCATTTTACAATTTGGGCCCAAGTTAGAAGCAGAGCCTAAGGTGTAAATTATCGATAGTCCATATCTCGGAAACTATAAGAGATAATGCAATTTGGCAACCGGCAATGTAATTAGCATGCCGAATATTACTTGGAATGTGAATTGGAACGAAATCGGCAATAGATAAGACCATTTTACAATTTGGGCCCAAGTTAGAAGCAGAGCCTAAGGTGTAAATTATCGATAGTCCATATCTCGGAAACTATAAGAGATAATGCAATTTGGCAACCGGCAATGTAATTAGCATGCCGAATATTACTTGGAATGTGAATTGGAACGAAATCGCCAATAGATAAGACCATTTTACAATTTGGGCCCAAGTTAGAAGCAGAGCCTAAGGTGTAAATTACCGATAGTCCATATCTCGGAAACTATTAGAGATAATGCAATTTGGCAACCGGCAATGTAATTAGCATGCCGAATATTACTTGGAATGTGAATTGGAACGAAATCGCCAATAGATAAGACGATTTTACAATTTGGGCCCAAGTTAGAAGCAGAGCCTAAGGTGTAAATTATCGATAGTCCATATCTCGGAAACTATAAGAGATAATGCAATTTGGCAACCGGGAATGTAATTAGCATGCCGAATATTACTTGTAATGTGAATTGGAACGAAATCGCCAATAGATAAGACCATTTTACAATTTGGGCCCAAGTTAGAAGCAGAGCCTAAGGTGTAAATTATCGATAGTCCATATCTCGGAAACTATAAGAGATAATGCAATTTGGCAACCGGCAATGTAATTAGCATGCCGAATATTATTTGGAATGTGAATTGGAACGAAATCGCCAATAGATAAGACCATTTTACAATTTGGGCCCAAGTTAGGAGCAGAGCCTAAGGTGTAAATTATCCATAGTCCATATCTCGGAAACTATAAGAGATAATGCAATTTGGCAACCGGCAATGTAATTAGCATGCCGAATATTACTTGGAATGTGAATTGGAACGAAATCGCCAATAGATAAGACCATTTTACAATTTGGGCCCAAGTTAGAAGCAGAGCCTAAGGTGTAAATTATTGATAGTCCATATCTCGGAAACTATAAGAGATAATGCAATTTGGCAACCGGCAATGTAATTAGCATGCCGAATATTACTTGGAGTGTGAATTGGAACGAAATCGCCAATAGATAAGACCATTTTACAATTTGGGCCCAAGTTAGAAGCAGAGGCTAAGGTGTAAATTATCGATAGTCCATATCTCGGAAACTATAAGAGATAATGCAATTTGGCAACAGGCAATGTAATTAGCATGCCGAATATTACTTGGAATGTGAATTGGAACGAAATCGCCAATAGATAAGACCATTTTACAATTTGGGCCCAAGTTAGAAGCAGAGCCTAAGGTGTAAATTATCGATAGTCCATATCTCGGAAACTGTAAGAGATAATGCAATTTGGCAACCGGCAATGTAGTTAGCATGCCGAATATTACTTGGAATGTGAATTGGAACGAAATCGCCAATAGATAAGACCATTTTACAATTTGGGCCCAAGTTAGAAGCAGAGCGTAAGGTATAAATTATCGATAGTCCATATCTCGGAAACTATAAGAGATAATGCAATTTGGCAACCGGCAATGTAATTAGCATGCCGAATATTACTTGGAATGTGAATTGGAACGAAATCGCCAATAGATAAGACCATTTTACAATTTGGGGCCAAGTTAGAAGCAGAGCCTAAGGTGTAAATTATCGATAGTCCATATCTCGGAAACTATAAGGGATAATGCAATTTGGCAACCGGCAATGTAATTAGCATGCCGAATATTACTTGGAATGTGAATTGGAACGAAATCGCCAATAGATAAGACCATATTACAATTTGGGCCCAAGTTAGAAGCAGAGCCTAAGGTGTAAATTATCGATAGTCCATATCTCGGAAACTATAAGAGATAATGCAATTTGGCAACCGGCAATGTAATTAGCATGCCTAATATTACTTGGAATGTGAATTGGACCGAAATCGCCAATAGATAAGACCATTTTACAATTTGGGCCCAAGTTAGAAGCAGAGCCTAAGGTGTAAATTATCGATAGTCCATATCTCGGAAACTATAAGAGATAATGCAATTTGGCAACCGGCAATTTAATTAGCATGCCGAATATTACTTGGAATGTGAATTGGAACGAAATCGCCAATAGATAAGGCCATTTTACAATTTGGGCCCAAGTTAGAAGCAGAGCCTAAGGTGTAAATTATCGATAGTCCATATCTCGGAAACTATAAGAGATAATGCAATTTGGCAACCGGCAATGTAATTAGCATGCCGAATATTACTTGGAATGTGAATTGGAACGAAATCGCCAATAGATAAGACCATTTTACAATTTGGGCCCAAGTTAGAAACAGAGCCTAAGGTGTAAATTATCGATAGTCCATATCTCGGAAACTAAAAGATATAATGCAATTTGGCAACCGGCAATGTAATTAGCATGCCGAATAGTACTTGGAATGTGAATTGGAACGAAATCGCCAATAGATAAGACCATTTTACAATTTGGGCCCAAGTTAGAAGCAGAGCCTAAGGTGTAAATTATCGATAGTCCATATCTCGGAAACTATAAGAGATAATTCAATTTGGCAACCGGCAATGTAATTAGCATGCCGAATATTACTTGGAAAGTGAATTGGAACGAAATCGCCAATAGATAAGAGCATTTTACAATTTGGGCCCAAGTTAGAAGCAGAGCCTAAGGTGTAAATTATCGATAGTCCATATCTCGGAAACTATAAGAGATAATGCAACTTGGCCACCGGCAATGTAATTAGCATGCCGAATATTACTTGGAATGTGAATTGGAACGAAATCGCCAATAGATAAGACCATTTTACAATTTGGGCTCAAGTTAGAAGCAGAGCCTAAGGTGTAAATTATCGATAGTCCATATCTCGGAAACTATAAGAGATAATGCAATTTCGCAACCGGCAATGTAATTAGCATGCCGAATATTACTTGGAATGTGAATTGGGACGAAATCGCCAATAGATAAGACCATTTTACAATTTGGGCCCAAGTTAGAAGCAGAGCCTAAGGTGTAAATTATCGATAGTCCATATCTCGGAAACTATAAGAGATAATGCAATTTGGCAACCGGCAATGTAATTAGCATGCCGAATATTACTTGGAATGTGAATTGGAACGAAATCGCCAATAGGTAAGACCATTTTACAATTTGGGCCCAAGTTAGAAGCAGAGCCTAAGGTGTAAATTATCGATAGTCCATATCTCGGAAACTAAAAGAGATAATGCAATTTGGCAACCGGCAATGTAATTAGCATGCCGAATATTACTTGGCATGTGAATTGGAACGAAATCGCCAATAGATAAGACCATTTTACAATTTGGGCTCAAGTTAGAAGCAGAGCCTAAGGTGTAAATTATCGATAGTCCATATCTCGGAAACTATAAGAGATAATGCAATTTCGCAACCGGCAATGTAATTAGCATGCCGAATATTACTTGGAATGTGAATTGGGACGAAATCGCCAATAGATAAGACCATTTTACAATTTGGGCCCAAGTTAGAAGCAGAGCCTAAGGTGTAAATTATCGATAGTCCATATCTCGGAAACTATAAGAGATAATGCAATTTGGCAACCGGCAATGTAATTAGCATGCCGAATATTACTTGGAATGTGAATTGGAACGAAATCGCCAATAGGTAAGACCATTTTACAATTTGGGCCCAAGTTAGAAGCAGAGCCTAAGGTGTAATTTATCGATAGTCCATATCTCGGAAACTATAAGAGATAATGCAATTTGGCAACCGGCAATGTAATTAGCATGCCGAATACTACTTGGAATGTGAATTGGAACGAAATCGCCAATAGATGAGACCATTTTACAATTTGGGCCCAAGTTAGAAGCAGAGCCTAAGGTGTAAATTATCGATAGTCCATATCTCGGAAACTATAAGAGATAATTCAATTTGGCAACCGGCAATGTAATTAGCATTCCGAATATTACTTGGAATGTGAATTGGAACGAAATCGCCAATAGATAAGACCATTTTACAATTTGGGCCCAAGTTAGAAGCAGAGCCTAAGGTGTAAATTACCGATAGTCCATATCTCGGAAACTATAAGAGATAATGCAATTTGGCAAACGGCAATGTAATTAGCATGCCGAATGTTACTTGGAATGTGAATTGGAACGAAATCGCCAATAGATAAGACCATTTTACAATTTGGGCCCAAGTTAGAAGCAGAGCCTAAGGTGTAAATTATCGATAGTCCATATCTCGGAAACTAAAAGAGATAATGCAATTTGGCAACCGGCAATGTAATTAGCATGCCGAATATTACTTGGAATGTGAATTGGAACGAAATCGCCAATAGATAAGACCATTTTACAATTTGGGCCCAAGTTAGAAGCAGAGCCTAAGGTGTAAATTATCGATAGTCCATATCTCGGAAACTATAAGAGATAAAGCAATTTCGCAACCGGCAATGTAATTAGCATGCCGAATATTACTTGGAATGTGAAATGGGACGAAATCGCCAATAGATAAGACCATTTTACAATTTGGGCCCAAGTTAGAAGCAGAGCCTAAGGTGTAAATTATCGATAGTCCATATCTCGGAAACTATAAGAGATAATGCAATTTGGCAACCGGCAATGTAATTAGCATGCCGAATACTACTTGGAGTGTGAATTGGAACGAAATCGCCAATAGATAAGACCATTTTACAGTTTGGGCCCAAGTTAGAAGCATAGCCTAAGGTTAAAAATAATCGATAGTCCATATCTCGGAAACTATAAGAGATAATGCAATTTGGGAACCGGCAATGTAATTAGCATGCCGAATATTACTTGGAATGTGAATTGGAACGAAATCGCCAATAGATAAGACCATTTTACAATTTGGGCCCAAGTTAGAAGCAGAGCCTAAGGTGTAAATTATCGATAGTCCATATCTCGGAAACTATAAGAGATAATGCAACTTGGCCACCGGCAATGTAATTAGCATGCCGAATATTACTTGGAATGTGAATTGGAACGAAATCGCCAATAGTTAAGACCATTTTACAATTTGGGCCCAAGTTAGAAGCAGAGCCTAAGGTGTAAATTATCGATAGTCCATATCTCGGAAACTATAGGAGATAATTCAATTTGGCAAACGGCAATGTAATTAGCATGCCGAATATTACTTGGAATGTGAATTGGAACGAAATCGCCAATAGATAAGACCATTTTACAATTTGGGCCCAAGTTAGAAGCAGAGCCTAAGGTGTAAATTATCGATAGTCCATATCTCGGAAACTATAAGAGATAATGCAATTTGGCAACCGGCAATGTAATTAGCATGCCGAATATTACTTGGAATGTGAATTGGAACGAAATCGCCAATAGATAAGACGATTTTACAATTTGGGCCCAAGTTAGAAGCAGAGCCTAAGGTGTAAATTATCGATAGTCCATATCTCGGAAACTATAAGAGATAATGCAATTTGGCAACCGGCAATGTAATTAGCATGCCGAATATTACCTGGAATGTGAATTGGAACGAAATCGCCAATAGATAAGGCGATTTTACAATTTGGGCCCAAGTTAGAAGCAGAGCCTAAGGTGTAAATTATCGATAGTCCATATCTCGGAAACTACAAGAGATAATGCAATTTGGCAACCGGCAATGTAATTAGCATGCCGAATATTATTTGGAATGTGAATTGGAACGAAATCGCCAATAGATAAGACCATTTTACAATTTGGGCCCAAGTTAGGAGCAGAGCCTAAGGTGTAAATTATCCATAGTCCATATCTCGGAAACTATAAGAGATAATGCAATTTGGCAACCGGCAATGTAATTAGCATGCCGAATATTACTTGGAATGTGAATTGGAACGAAATCGCCAATAGATAAGACCATTTTACAATTTGGGCCCAAGTTAGAAGCAGAGCCTAAGGTGTAAATTATTGATAGTCCATATCTCGGAAACTATAAGAGATAATGCAATTTGGCAACCGGCAATGTAATTAGCATGCCGAATATTACTTGGAGTGTGAATTGGAACGAAATCGCCAATAGATAAGACCATTTTACAATTTGGGCCCAAGTTAGAAGCAGAGGCTAAGGTGTAAATTATCGATAGTCCATATCTCGGAAACTATAAGAGATAATGCAATTTGGCAACAGGCAATGTAATTAGCATGCCGAATATTACTTGGAATGTGAATTGGAACGAAATCGCCAATAGATAAGACCATTTTACAATTTGGGCCCAAGTTAGAAGCAGAGCCTAAGGTGTAAATTATCGATAGTCCATATCTCGGAAACTGTAAGAGATAATGCAATTTGGCAACCGGCAATGTAATTAGCATGCCGAATATTACTTGGAATGTGAATTGGAACGAAATCGCCAATAGATAAGACCATTTTACAATTTGGGCCCAAGTTAGAAGCAGAGCGTAAGGTATAAATTATCGATAGTCCATATCTCGGAAACTATAAGAGATAATGCAATTTGGCAACCGGCAATGTAATTAGCATGCCGAATATTACTTGGAATGTGAATTGGAACGAAATCGCCAATAGATAAGACCATTTTACAATTTGGGGCCAAGTTAGAAGCAGAGCCTAAGGTGTAAATTATCGATAGTCCATATCTCGGAAACTATAAGGGATAATGCAATTTGGCAACCGGCAATGTAATTAGCATGCCGAATATTACTTGGAATGTGAATTGGAACGAAATCGCCAATAGATAAGACCATATTACAATTTGGGCCCAAGTTAGAAGCAGAGCCTAAGGTGTAAATTATCGATAGTCCATATCTCGGAAACTATAAGAGATAATGCAATTTGGCAACCGGCAATGTAATTAGCATGCCTAATATTACTTGGAATGTGAATTGGACCGAAATCGCCAATAGATAAGACCATTTTACAATTTGGGCCCAAGTTAGAAGCAGAGCCTAAGGTGTAAATTATCGATAGTCCATATCTCGGAAACTATAAGAGATAATGCAATTTGGCAACCGGCAATTTAATTAGCATGCCGAATATTACTTGGAATGTGAATTGGAACGAAATCGCCAATAGATAAGGCCATTTTACAATTTGGGCCCAAGTTAGAAGCAGAGCCTAAGGTGTAAATTATCGATAGTCCATATCTCGGAAACTATAAGAGATAATGCAATTTGGCAACCGGCAATGTAATTAGCATGCCGAATATTACTTGGAATGTGAATTGGAACGAAATCGCCAATAGATAAGACCATTTTACAATTTGGGCCCAAGTTAGAAACAGAGCCTAAGGTGTAAATTATCGATAGTCCATATCTCGGAAACTAAAAGATATAATGCAATTTGGCAACCGGCAATGTAATTAGCATGCCGAATAGTACTTGGAATGTGAATTGGAACGAAATCGCCAATAGATAAGACCATTTTACAATTTGGGCCCAAGTTAGAAGCAGAGCCTAAGGTGTAAATTATCGATAGTCCATATCTCGGAAACTATAAGAGATAATTCAATTTGGCAACCGGCAATGTAATTAGCATGCCGAATATTACTTGGAAAGTGAATTGGAACGAAATCGCCAATAGATAAGAGCATTTTACAATTTGGGCCCAAGTTAGAAGCAGAGCCTAAGGTGTAAATTATCGATAGTCCATATCTCGGAAACTATAAGAGATAATGCAACTTGGCCACCGGCAATGTAATTAGCATGCCGAATATTACTTGGAATGTGAATTGGAACGAAATCGCCAATAGATAAGACCATTTTACAATTTGGGCTCAAGTTAGAAGCAGAGCCTAAGGTGTAAATTATCGATAGTCCATATCTCGGAAACTATAAGAGATAATGCAATTTCGCAACCGGCAATGTAATTAGCATGCCGAATATTACTTGGAATGTGAATTGGGACGAAATCGCCAATAGATAAGACCATTTTACAATTTGGGCCCAAGTTAGAAGCAGAGCCTAAGGTGTAAATTATCGATAGTCCATATCTCGGAAACTATAAGAGATAATGCAATTTGGCAACCGGCAATGTAAGTAGCATGCCGAATATTACTTGGAATGTGAATTGGAACGAAATCGCCAATAGGTAAGACCATTTTACAATTTGGGCCCAAGTTAGAAGCAGAGCCTAAGGTGTAAATTATCGATAGTCCATATCTCGGAAACTAAAAGAGATAATGCAATTTGGCAACCGGCAATGTAATTAGCATGCCGAATATTACTTGGAATGTGAATTGGAACGAAATCGCCAATAGATAAGACCATTTTACAATTTGGGCTCAAGTTAGAAGCAGAGCCTAAGGTGTAAATTATCGATAGTCCATATCTCGGAAACTATAAGAGATAATGCAATTTCGCAACCGGCAATGTAATTAGCATGCCGAATATTACTTGGAATGTGAATTGGGACGAAATCGCCAATAGATAAGACCATTTTACAATTTGGGCCCAAGTTAGAAGCAGAGCCTAAGGTGTAAATTATCGATAGTCCATATCTCGGAAACTATAAGAGATAATGCAATTTGGCAACCGGCAATGTAATTAGCATGCCGAATATTACTTGGAATGTGAATTGGAACGAAATCGCCAATAGGTAAGACCATTTTACAATTTGGGCCCAAGTTAGAAGCAGAGCCTAAGGTGTAATTTATCGATAGTCCATATCTCGGAAACTATAAGAGATAATGCAATTTGGCAACCGGCAATGTAATTAGCATGCCGAATACTACTTGGAATGTGAATTGGAACGAAATCGCCAATAGATGAGACCATTTTACAATTTGGGCCCAAGTTAGAAGCAGAGCCTAAGGTGTAAATTATCGATAGTCCATATCTCGGAAACTATAAGAGATAATTCAATTTGGCAACCGGCAATGTAATTAGCATTCCGAATATTACTTGGAATGTGAATTGGAACGAAATCGCCAATAGATACGACCATTTTACAATTTGGGCCCAAGTTAGAAGCAGAGCCTAAGGTGTAAATTACCGATAGTCCATATCTCGGAAACTATAAGAGATAATGCAATTTGGCAAACGGCAATGTAATTAGCATGCCGAATGTTACTTGGAATGTGAATTGGAACGAAATCGCCAATAGATAAGACCATTTTACAATTTGGGCCCAAGTTAGAAGCAGAGCCTAAGGTGTAAATTATCGATAGTCCATATCTCGGAAACTAAAAGAGATAATGCAATTTGGCAACCGGCAATGTAATTAGCATGCCGAATATTACTTGGAATGTGAATTGGAACGAAATCGCCAATAGATAAGACCATTTTACAATTTGGGCCCAAGTTAGAAGCAGAGCCTAAGGTGTAAATTATCGATAGTCCATATCTCGGAAACTATAAGAGATAAAGCAATTTCGCAACCGGC
Organism: Rhynchophorus ferrugineus; assembly: GCF_030347505.1. Taxonomy (NCBI): domain Eukaryota; kingdom Metazoa; phylum Arthropoda; class Insecta; order Coleoptera; family Curculionidae; genus Rhynchophorus; species Rhynchophorus ferrugineus. The sequence continues at coordinate 262,673 of NW_027472704.1, read as the reverse complement.
AATGTAATTAGCATGCCGAATATTACTTGGAATGTGAAATGGGACGAAATCGCCAATAGATAAGACCATTTTACAATTTGGGCCCAAGTTAGAAGCAGAGCCTAAGGTGTAAATTATCGATAGTCCATATCTCGGAAACTATAAGAGATAATGCAATTTGGCAACCGGCAATGTAATTAGCATGCCGAATACTACTTGGAGTGTGAATTGGAACGAAATCGCCAATAGATAAGACCATTTTACAGTTTGGGCCCAAGTTAGAAGCATAGCCTAAGGTTAAAAATAATCGATAGTCCATATCTCGGAAACTATAAGAGATAATGCAATTTGGGAACCGGCAATGTAATTAGCATGCCGAATATTACTTGGAATGTGAATTGGAACGAAATCGCCAATAGATAAGACCATTTTACAATTTGGGCCCAAGTTAGAAGCAGAGCCTAAGGTGTAAATTATCGATAGTCCATATCTCGGAAACTATAAGAGATAATGCAACTTGGCCACCGGCAATGTAATTAGCATGCCGAATATTACTTGGAATGTGAATTGGAACGAAATCGCCAATAGTTAAGACCATTTTACAATTTGGGCCCAAGTTAGAAGCAGAGCCTAAGGTGTAAATTATCGATAGTCCATATCTCGGAAACTATAGGAGATAATTCAATTTGGCAAACGGCAATGTAATTAGCATGCCGAATATTACTTGGAATGTGAATTGGAACGAAATCGCCAATAGATAAGACCATTTTACAATTTGGGCCCAAGTTAGAAGCAGAGCCTAAGGTGTAAATTATCGATAGTCCATATCTCGGAAACTATAAGAGATAATGCAATTTGGCAACCGGCAATGTAATTAGCATGCCGAATATTACTTGGAATGTGAATTGGAACGAAATCGCCAATAGATAAGACGATTTTACAATTTGGGCCCAAGTTAGAAGCAGAGCCTAAGGTGTAAATTATCGATAGTCCATATCTCGGAAACTATAAGAGATACTGCAATTTGGCAACCGGCAATGTAATTAGCATGCCGAATATTACCTGGAATGTGAATTGGAACGAAATCGCCAATAGATAAGGCGATTTTACAATTTGGGCCCAAGTTAGAAGCAGAGCCTAAGGTGTAAATTATCGATAGTCCATATCTCGGAAACTACAAGAGATAATGCAATTTGGCAACCGGCAATGTAATTAGCATGCCGAATATTACTTGGAATGTGAATTGGAATGAAATCGCCAATAGATAAGACCATTTTACAATTTGGGCCCAAGTTAGAAGCAGAGCCTAAGGTGTAAATTATCGATAGTCCATATCTCGGAAACTATAAGAGATAATGCAATTTGGCAACCGGCAATGTAATTAGCATGCCGAATATTACTTGAAATGTGAATTGGAACGAAATCGGCAATAGATAAGACCATTTTACAATTTGGGCCCAAGTTAGAAGCAGAGCCTAAGGTGTAAATTATCGATAGTCCATATCTCGGAAACTATAAGAGATAATGCAATTTGGCAACCGGCAATGTAATTAGCATGCCGAATATTACTTGGAATGTGAATTGGAACGAAATCGCCAATAGATAAGGCGATTTTACAATTTGGGCCCAAGTTAGAAGCAGAGCCTAAGGTGTAAATTATCGATAGTCCATATCTCGGAAACTACAAGAGATAATGCAATTTGGCAGCCGGCAATGTAATTAGCATGCCGAATATTACTTGGAATGTGAATTGGAACGAAATCGCCAATAGATAAGACCATTTTACAATTTGGGCCCAAGTTAGAAGCAGAGCCTAAGGTGTAAATTATCGATAGTCCATATCTCGGAAACTATAAGAGATAATGCAATTTGGCAACCGGCAATGTAATTAGCATGCCGAATATTACTTGGAATGTGAATTGGGACGAAATCGCCAATAGATAAGACCATTTTACAATTTGGGCCCAAGTTAGAAGCAGAGCCTAAGGTGTAAATTATCGGTAGTCCATATCTCGGAAACTATAAGAGATAATGCAATTTGGCAACCGGCAATGTAATTAGCATGCCGAATACTACTTGGAATGTGAATTGGAACGAAATCGCCAATAGATAACACCATTTTACAGTTTGGGCCCAAGTTAGAAGCATAGCCTAAGGTTAAAAATAATCGATAGTCCATATCTCGGAAACTATAAGAGATAATGCAATTTGGGAACCGGCAATGTAATTAGCATGCCGAATATTACTTGGAATGTGAATTGGAACGAAATCGCCAATAGATAAGACCATTTTACAATTTGGGCCCAAGTTAGAAGCAGAGCCTAAGGTGTAAATTATCGATAGTCCATATCTCGGAAACTATAAGAGATAATGCAACTTGGCCACCGGCAATGTAATTAGCATGCGGAATATTACTTGGAATGTGAGTTGGAACGAAATCGCCAATAGATAAGACCATTTTACAATTTGGGCTCAAGTTAGAAGCAGAGCCTAAGGTGTAAATTATCGATAGTCCATATCTCGGAAACTATAAGAGATAATGCAATTTCGCAACCGGCAATGTAATTAGCATGCCGAATATTACTTGCAATGTGAATTGGGACGAAATCGCCAATAGATAAGACCATTTTACAATTTGGGCCCAAGTTAGAAGCAGAGCCTAAGGTGTAAATTATCGATAGTCCATATCTCGGAAACTATAAGAGATAATGCAATTTGGCAACCGGCAATGTAATTAGCATGCCGAATATTACTTGGAATGTGAATTGGAACGAAATCGCCAATAGGTAAGACCATTTTACAATTTGGGCCCAAGTTAGAAGCAGAGCCTAAGGTGTAAATTATCGATAGTCCATATCTCGGAAACTAAAAGAGATAATGCAATTTGGCAACCGGCAATGTAATTAGCATGCCGAATATTACTTGGAATGTGAATTGGAACGAAATCGCCAATAGATAAGACCATTTTACAATTTGGGCTCAAGTTAGAAGCAGAGCCTAAGGTGTAAATTATCGATAGTCCATATCTCGGAAACTATAAGAGATAATGCAATTTCGCAACCGGCAATGTAATTAGCATGCCGAATATTACTTGGAATGTGAATTGGGACGAAATCGCCAATAGATAAGACCATTTTACAATTTGGGCCCAAGTTAGAAGCAGAGCCTAAGGTGTAAATTATCGATAGTCCATATCTCGGAAACTATAAGAGATAATGCAATTTGGCAACCGGCAATGTAATTAGCATGCCGAATATTACTTGGAATGTGAATTGGAACGAAATCGCCAATAGGTAAGACCATTTTACAATTTGGGCCCAAGTTAGAAGCAGAGCCTAAGGTGTAATTTATCGATAGTCCATATCTCGGAAACTATAAGAGATAATGCAATTTGGCAACCGGCAATGTAATTAGCATGCCGAACACTACTTGGAATGTGAATTGGAACGAAATCGCCAATAGATGAGACCATTTTACAATTTGGGCCCAAGTTAGAAGCAGAGCCTAAGGTGTAAATTATCGATAGTCCATATCTCGGAAACTATAAGAGATAATTCAATTTGGCAACCGGCAATGTAATTAGCATGCCGAATATTACTTGGAATGTGAATTGGAACGAAATCGCCAATAGATAAGACCATTTTACAATTTGGGCCCAAGTTAGAAGCAGAGCCTAAGGTGTAAATTATCGATAATCCATATCTCGGAAACTATAAGAGATAATGCAATTTGGCAACCGGCAATGTAATTAGCATGCCGAATATTACTTGGAATGTGAATTGGAACGAAATCGCCAATAGATAAGAGGATTTTACAATTTGGGCCCAAGTTAGAAGCAGAGCCTAAGGTGTAAATTATCGATAGTCCATATCTCGGAAACTATAAGAGATAATGCAATTTGGCAACCGGCAATGTAATTAGCATGCCGAATATTACTTGGAATGTGAATTGGAACGAAATCGCCAATAGATAAGACCATTTTACAATTTGGGCCCAAGTTAGAAGCAGAGCCTAAGGTGTAAATTATCGATAGGCCATATCTCGGAAACTATAAGAGATAATGCAATTTGGCAACCGGCAATGTAATTAGCATGCCGAATATTACTTGGAATGTGAATTGGAACGAAATCGCCAATAGATAAGACCATTTTACAATTTGGGCCCAAGTTAGAAGCAGAGCCTAATGTGTAAATTATCGATAGTCCATATCTCGGAAACTATAAGAGATAATGCAATTTGGCAACCGGCAATGTAATTAGCATGCCGAATATTACTTGGAATGTGAATTGGAACGAAATCGGCAATAGATAAGACCATTTTACAATTTGGGCCCAAGTTAGAAGCAGAGCCTAAGGTGTAAATTATCCATAGTCCATATCTCGGAAACTATAAGAGATAATGCAATTTGGCAACTGGCAATGTAATTAGCATGCCGAATATTACTTGGAATGTGAATTGGAACGAAATCGCCAATAGATAAGGCCATTTTAAAATTTGGGCCCAAGTTAGAAGCAGAGATTAAGGTGTAAATTATCGATAGTCCATATCTCGGAAACTATAAGAGATAATGCAATTTGGCAACCGGCAATGTAATTAGCATGCCGAATATTACTTGGAATGTGAATTGGAACGAAATCGCCAATAGGTAAGACCATTTTACAATTTGGGCCCAAGTTAGAAGCAGAGCCTAAGGTGTAAATTATCGATAGTCCATATCTCGGAAACTATAAGAGATAATTCAATTTGGCCACCGGCAATGTAATTAGCATGCCGAATATTACTTGGAATGTGAATTGGAACGAAATCGCCAATAGATAAGGCCATTTTACAATTTGGGCCCAAGTTAGAAGCAGAGCCTAAGGTGTAAATTACCGATAGTCCATATCTCGGAAACTATAAGAGATAATGCAATTTGGCAACCGGCAATGTAATTAGCATGCCGAATGTTACTTGGAATGTGAATTGGAACGAAATCGCCAATAGATAAGACCATTTTACAATTTGGGCCCAAGTTAGAAGCAGAGCCTAAGGTGTAAATTATCGATAGTCCATATCTCGGAAACTAAAAGAGATAATGCAATTTGGCAACCGGCAATGTAATTAGCATGCCGAATATTACTTGGAATGTGAATTGGAACGAAATCGCCAATAGATAAGACCATTTTACAATTTGGGCCCAAGTTAGAAGCAGAGCCTAAGGTGTAAATTATCGATAGTCCATATCTCGGAAACTATAAGAGATAAAGCAATTTCGCAACCGGCAATGTAATTAGCATGCCGAATATTACTTGGAATGTGAAATGGGACGAAATCGCCAATAGATAAGACCATTTTACAATTTGGGCCCAAGTTAGAAGCAGAGCCTAAGGTGTAAATTATCGATAGTCCATATCTCGGAAACTATAAGAGATAATGCAATTTGGCAACCGGCAATGTAATTAGCATGCCGAATACTACTTGGAGTGTGAATTGGAACGAAATCGCCAATAGATAAGACCATTTTACAGTTTGGGCCCAAGTTAGAAGCATAGCCTAAGGTTAAAAATAATCGATAGTCCATATCTCGGAAACTATAAGAGATAATTCAATTTGGCCACCGGCAATGTAATTAGCATGCCGAATATTACTTGGAATGTGAATTGGAACGAAATCGCCAATAGATAAGGCCATTTTACAATTTGGGCCCAAGTTAGAAGCAGAGCCTAAGGTGTAAATTACCGATAATCCATATCTCGGAAACTATAAGAGATAATGCAATTTGGCAACCGGCAATGTAATTAGCATGCCGAATCTTACTTGGAATGTGAATTGGAACGAAATCGCCAATAGATAAGACCATTTTACAATTTGGGCCCAAGTTAGAAGCAGAGCCTAAGGTGTAAATTATCGATAGTCCATATCTCGGAAACTAAAAGAGATAATGCAATTTGGCAACCGGCAATGTAATTAGCATGCCGAATATTACTTGGAATGTGAATTGGAACGAAATCGCCAATAGATAAGACCATTTTACAATTTGGGCCCAAGTTAGAAGCAGAGCCTAAGGTGTAAATTATCGATAGTCCATATCTCGGAAACTATAAGAGATAAAGCAATTTCGCAACCGGCAATGTAATTAGCATGCCGAATATTACTTGGAATGTGAAATGGGACGAAATCGCCAATAGATAAGACCATTTTACAATTTGGGCCCAAGTTAGAAGCAGAGCCTAAGGTGTAAATTATCGATAGTCCATATCTCGGAAACTATAAGAGATAATGCAATTTGGCAACCGGCAATGTAATTAGCATGCCGAATACTACTTGGAGTGTGAATTGGAACGAAATCGCCAATAGATAAGACCATTTTACAGTTTGGGCCCAAGTTAGAAGCATAGCCTAAGGTTAAAAATAATCGATAGTCCATATCTCGGAAACTATAAGAGATAATGCAATTTGGGAACCGGCAATGTAATTAGCATGCCGAATATTACTTGGAATGTGAATTGGAACGAAATCGCCAATAGATAAGACCATTTTACAATTTGGGCCCAAGTTAGAAGCAGAGCCTAAGGTGTAAATTATCGATAGTCCATATCTCGGAAACTATAAGAGATAATGCAACTTGGCCACCGGCAATGTAATTAGCATGCCGAATATTACTTGGAATGTGAATTGGAACGAAATCGCCAATAGTTAAGACCATTTTACAATTTGGGCCCAAGTTAGAAGCAGAGCCTAAGGTGTAAATTATCGATAGTCCATATCTCGGAAACTATAGGAGATAATTCAATTTGGCAAACGGCAATGTAATTAGCATGCCGAATATTACTTGGAATGTGAATTGGAACGAAATCGCCAATAGATAAGACCATTTTACAATTTGGGCCCAAGTTAGAAGCAGAGCCTAAGGTGTAAATTATCGATAGTCCATATCTCGGAAACTATAAGAGATAATGCAATTTGGCAACCGGCAATGTAATTAGCATGCCGAATATTACTTGGAATGTGAATTGGAACGAAATCGCCAATAGATAAGGCGATTTTACAATTTGGGCCCAAGTTAGAAGCAGAGCCTAAGGTGTAAATTATCGATAGTCCATATCTCGGAAACTACAAGAGATAATGCAATTTGGCAGCCGGCAATGTAATTAGCATGCCGAATATTACTTGGAATGTGAATTGGAACGAAATCGCCAATAGATAAGACCATTTTACAATTTGGGCCCAAGTTAGAAGCAGAGCCTAAGGTGTAAATTATCGATAGTCCATATCTCGGAAACTATAAGAGATAATGCAATTTGGCAACCGGCAATGTAATTAGCATGCCGAATATTACTTGGAATGTGAATTGGAACGAAATCGCCAATAGATAAGACCATTTTACAATTTGGGCCCAAGTTAGAAGCAGAGCCTAAGGTGTAAATTATCGATAGTCCATATCTCGGAAACTATAAGAGATAAAGCAATTTCGCAACCGGCAATGTAATTAGCATGCCGAATATTACTTGGAATGTGAATTGGGACGAAATCGCCAATAGATAAGACCATTTTACAATTTGGGCCCAAGTTAGAAGCAGAGCCTAAGGTGTAAATTATCGATAGTCCATATCTCGGAAACTATAAGAGATAATGCAATTTGGCAACCGGCAATGTAATTAGCATGCCGAATACTACTTGAAATGTGAATTGGAACGAAATCGCCAATAGATAAGACCATTTTACAGTTTGGGCCCAAGTTAGAAGCATAGCCTAAGGTTAAAAATAATCGATAGTCCATATCTCGGAAACTATAAGAGATAATGCAATTTGGGAACCGGCAATGTAATTAGCATGCCGAATATTACTTGGAATGTGAATTGGAATGAAATCGCCAATAGATAAGACCATTTTACAATTTGGGCCCAAGTTAGAAGCAGAGCCTAAGGTGTAAATAATCGATAGTCCATATCTCGGAAACTATAAGAGATAATGCAACTTGGCCACCGGCAATGTAATTAGCATGCCGAATATTACTTGGAATGTGAATTGGAACGAAATCGCCAATAGGTAAGACCATTTTACAATTTGGGCCCAAGTTAGAAGCAGAGCCTAAGGTGTAAATTATCGATAGTCCATATCTCGGAAACTATAGGAGATAATTCAATTTGGCAACCGGCAATGTAATTAGCATGCCGAATATTACTTGGAATGTGAATTGGAACGAAATCGCCAATAGATAAGACCATTTTACAATTTGGGCCCAAGTTAGAAGCAGAGCCTAAGGTGTAAATTATCGATAGTCCATATCTCGGAAATATAAGAGATAATGCAATTTGGCAACCGGCAATGTAATTAGCATGCCGAATATTACTTGGAATGTGAATTGGAACGAAATCGCCAATAGATAAGACGATTTTACAATTTGGGCCCAAGTTAGAAGCAGAGCCTAAGGTGTAAATTATCGATAGTCCATATCTCGGAAACTATAAGAGATAATGCAATTTGGCAACCGGCAATGTAATTAGCATGCCGAATATTACCTGGAATGTGAATTGGAACGAAATCGCCAATAGATAAGGCGATTTTACAATTTGGGCCCAAGTTAGAAGCAGAGCCTAAGGTGTAAATTATCGATAGTCCATATCTCGGAAACTACAAGAGATAATGCAATTTGGCAACCGGCAATGTAATTAGCATGCCGAATATTACTTGGAATGTGAATTGGAATGAAATCGCCAATAGATAAGACCATTTTACAATTTGGGCCCAAGTTAGAAGCAGAGCCTAAGGTGTAAATTATCGATAGTCCATATCTCGGAAACTATAAGAGATAATGCAATTTGGCAACCGGCAATGTAATTAGCATGCCGAATATTACTTGGAATGTGAATTGGAACGAAATCGGCAATAGATAAGACCATTTTACAATTTGGGCCCAAGTTAGAAGCAGAGCCTAAGATGTAAATTATCGATAGTCCATATCTCGGAAACTATAAGAGATAATGCAATTTGGCAACCGGCAATGTAATTAGCATGCCGAATATTACTTGGAATGTGAATTGGAACGAAATCGCCAATAGATAAGGCGATTTTACAATTTGGGCCCAAGTTAGAAGCAGAGCCTAAGGTGTAAATTATCGATAGTCCATATCTCGGAAACTACAAGAGATAATGCAATTTGGCAGCCGGCAATGTAATTAGCATGCCGAAAATCACTTGGAATGTGAATTGGAACGAAATCGCCAATAGATAAGACCATTTTACAATTTGGGCCCAAGTTAGAAGCAGAGCCTAAAGTGTAAATTATCGATAGTCCATATCTCGGAAACTATAAGAGATAATGCAATTTGGCAACCGGCAATGTAATTAGCATGCCGAATATTACTTGGAATGTGAATTGGAACGAAATCGCCAATAGGTAAGACCATTTTACAATTTGGGCCCAAGTTAGAAGCAGAGCCTAAGGTGTAAATTATCGATAGTCCATATCTCGGAAACTATAAGAGATAATGCAATTTGGCAACCGGCAATGTAATTAGCATGCCGAATATTACTTGGAATGTGAATTGGAACGAAATCGGCAATAGATAAGACCATTTTACAATTTGGGCCCAAGTTAGAAGCAGAGCCTAAGGTGTAAATTATCGATAGTCCATATCTCGGAAACTATAAGAGATAATGCAATTTGGCAACCGGCAATGTAATTAGCATGCCGAATATTACTTGGAATGTGAATTGGAACGAAATCGCCAATAGATAAGGCGATTTTACAATTTGGGCCCAAGTTAGAAGCAGAGCCTAAGGTGTAAATTATCGATAGTCCATATCTCGGAAACTACAAGAGATAATGCAATTTGGCAGCCGGCAATGTAATTAGCATGCCGAATATTACTTGGAATGTGAATTGGAACGAAATCGCCAATAGATAAGACCATTTTACAATTTGGGCCCAAGTTAGAAGCAGAGCCTAAGGTGTAAATTATCGATAGTCCATATCTCGGAAACTATAAGAGATACTGCAATTTGGTAACCGGCAATGTAATTAGCATGCCGAATATTACTTGGAATGTGAATTGGAACGAAATCGCCAATAGGTAAGACCATTTTACAATTTGGGCCCAAGTTAGAAGCAGAGCCTAAGGTGTAAATTATCGATAGTCCATATCTCGGAAACTATAAGAGATAATGCAATTTGGCAACCGGCAATGTAATTAGCATGCCGAATATTACTTGGAATGTGAATTGGAACGAAATCGCCAATAGATAAGGCGATTTTACAATTTGGGCCCAAGTTAGAAGCAGAGCCTAAGGTGTAAATTATCGATAGTCCATATCTCGGAAACTACAAGAGATAATGCAATTTGGCAGCCGGCAATGTAATTAGCATGCCGAATATTACTTGGAATGTGAATTGGAACGAAATCGCCAATAGATAAGACCATTTTACAATTTGGGCCCAAGTTAGAAGCAGAGCCTAAGGTGTAAATTATCGATAGTCCATATCTCGGAAACTATAAGAGATAATGCAATTTGGCAACCGGCAATGTAATTAGCATGCCGAATATTACTTGGAATGTGAATTGGAACGAAATCGCCAATAGATAAGACCATTTTACAATTTGGGCCCAAGTTAGAAGCAGAGCCTAAGGTGTAAATTATCGATAGTCCATATCTCGGAAACTATAAGAGATAAAGCAATTTCGCAACCGGCAATGTAATTAGCATGCCGAATATTACTTGGAATGTGAATTGGGACGAAATCGCCAATAGATAAGACCATTTTACAATTTGGGCCCAAGTTAGAAGCAGAGCCTAAGGTGTAAATTATCGATAGTCCATATCTCGGAAACTATAAGAGATAATGCAATTTGGCAACCGGCAATGTAATTAGCATGCCGAATACTACTTGAAATGTGAATTGGAACGAAATCGCCAATAGATAAGACCATTTTACAGTTTGGGCCCAAGTTAGAAGCATAGCCTAAGGTTAAAAATAATCGATAGTCCATATCTCGGAAACTATAAGAGATAATGCAATTTGGGAACCGGCAATGTAATTAGCATGCCGAATATTACTTGGAATGTGAATTGGAATGAAATCGCCAATAGATAAGACCATTTTACAATTTGGGCCCAAGTTAGAAGCAGAGCCTAAGGTGTAAATAATCGATAGTCCATATCTCGGAAACTATAAGAGATAATGCAACTTCGCCACCGGCATTGTAATTAGCATGCCGAATATTACTTGGAATGTGAATTGGAACGAAATCGCCAATAGGTAAGACCATTTTACAATTTGGGCCCAAGTTAGAAGCAGAGCCTAAGGTGTAAATTATCGATAGTCCATATCTCGGAAACTATAGGAGATAATTCAATTTGGCAACCGGCAATGTAATTAGCATGCCGAATATTACTTGGAATGTGAATTGGAACGAAATCGCCAATAGATAAGACCATTTTACAATTTGGGCCCAAGTTAGAAGCAGAGCCTAAGGTGTAAATTATCGATAGTCCATATCTCGGAAACTATAAGAGATAATGCAATTTGGCAACCGGCAATGTAATTAGCATGCCGAATATTACTTGGAATGTGAATTGGAACGAAATCGCCAATAGATAAGACGATTTTACAATTTGGGCCCAAGTTAGAAGCAGAGCCTAAGGTGTAAATAATCGATAGTCCATATCTCGGAAACTATAAGAGATAATGCAATTTGGCAACCGGCAATGTAATTAGCATGCCGAATATTACCTGGAATGTGAATTGGAACGAAATCGCCAATAGATAAGGCGATTTTACAATTTGGGCCCAAGTTAGAAGCAGAGCCTAAGGTGTAAATTATCGATAGTCCATATCTCGGAAACTACAAGAGATAATGCAATTTGGCAACCGGCAATGTAATTAGCATGCCGAATATTACTTGGAATGTGAATTGGAATGAAATCGCCAATAGATAAGACCATTTTACAATTTGGGCCCAAGTTAGAAGCAGAGCCTAAGGTGTAAATTATCGATAGTCCATATCTCGGAAACTATAAGAGATAATGCAATTTGGCAACCGGCAATGTAATTAGCATGCCGAATATTACTTGGAATGTGAATTGGAACGAAATCGGCAATAGATAAGACCATTTTACAATTTGGGCCCAAGTTAGAAGCAGAGCCTAAGATGTAAATTATCGATAGTCCATATCTCGGAAACTATAAGAGATAATGCAATTTGGCAACCGGCAATGTAATTAGCATGCCGAATATTACTTGGAATGTGAATTGGAACGAAATCGCCAATAGATAAGGCGATTTTACAATTTGGGCCCAAGTTAGAAGCAGAGCCTAAGGTGTAAATTATCGATAGTCCATATCTCGGAAACTATAAGAGATAATGCAATTTGGCAACCGGCAATGTAATTAGCATGCCGAATATTACTTGGAATGTGAATTGGAACGAAATCGGCAATAGATAAGACCATTTTACAATTTGGGCCCAAGTTAGAAGCAGAGCCTAAGGTGTAAATTATCGATAGTCCATATCTCGGAAACTATAAGAGATAATGCAATTTGGCAACCGGCAATGTAATTAGCATGCCGAAAATCACTTGGAATGTGAATTGGAACGAAATCGCCAATAGATAAGACCATTTTACAATTTGGGCCCAAGTTAGAAGCAGAGCCTAAGGTGTAAATTATCGATAGTCCATATCTCGGAAACTATAAGAGATAATGCAATTTGGCAACCGGCAATGTAATTAGCATGCCGAATATTACTTGGAATGTGAATTGGAACGAAATCGCCAATAGGTAAGACCATTTTACAATTTGGGCCCAAGTTAGAAGCAGAGCCTAAGGTGTAAATTATCGATAGTCCATATCTCGGAAACTATAAGAGATAATGCAATTTGGCAACCGGCAATGTAATTAGCATGCCGAATATTACTTGGAATGTGAATTGGAACGAAATCGGCAATAGATAAGACCATTTTACAATTTGGGCCCAAGTTAGAAGCAGAGCCTAAGGTGTAAATTATCGATAGTCCATATCTCGGAAACTATAAGAGATAATGCAATTTGGCAACCGGCAATGTAATTAGCATGCCGAATATTACTTGGAATGTGAATTGGAACGAAATCGCCAATAGATAAGGCGATTTTACAATTTGGGCCCAAGTTAGAAGCAGAGCCTAAGGTGTAAATTATCGATAGTCCATATCTCGGAAACTACAAGAGATAATGCAATTTGGCAGCCGGCAATGTAATTAGCATGCCGAATATTACTTGGAATGTGAATTGGAACGAAATCGCCAATAGATAAGACCATTTTACAATTTGGGCCCAAGTTAGAAGCAGAGCCTAAGGTGTAAATTATCGATAGTCCATATCTCGGAAACTATAAGAGATAATGCAATTTGGCAACCGGCAATGTAATTAGCATGCCGAATATTACTTGGAATGTGAATTGGAACGAAAGCGCCAATAGATAAGGCGATTTTACAATTTGGGCCCAAGTTAGAAGCAGAGCCTAAGGTGTAAATTATCGATAGTCCATATCTCGGAAACTACAAGAGATAATGCAATTTGGCAACCGGCAATGTAATTATCATGCCGAATATTACTTGGAATGTGAATTGGAATGAAATCGCCAATAGATAAGACCATTTTACAATTTGGGCCCAAGTTAGAAGCAGAGCCTAAGGTGTAAATTATCGATAGTCCATATCTCGGAAACTATAAGAGATAATGCAATTTGGCAACCGGCAATGTAATTAGCATGCCGAATATTACTTGGAATGTGAATTGGAACGAAATCGGCAATAGATAAGACCATTTTACAATTTGGGCCCAAGTTAGAAGCAGAGCCTAAGGTGTAAATTATCGATAGTCCATATCTCGGAAACTATAAGAGATAATGCAATTTGGCAACCGGCAATGTAATTAGCATGCCGAATATTACTTGGAATGTGAATTGGAACGAAATCGCCAATAGATAAGACCATTTTACAATTTGGGCCCAAGTTAGAAGCAGAGCCTAAGGTGTAAATTACCGATAGTCCATATCTCGGAAACTATTAGAGATAATGCAATTTGGCAACCGGCAATGTAATTAGCATGCCGAATATTACTTGGAATGTGAATTGGAACGAAATCGCCAATAGATAAGACGATTTTACAATTTGGGCCCAAGTTAGAAGCAGAGCCTAAGGTGTAAATTATCGATAGTCCATATCTCGGAAACTATAAGAGATAATGCAATTTGGCAACCGGGAATGTAATTAGCATGCCGAATATTACTTGTAATGTGAATTGGAACGAAATCGCCAATAGATAAGACCATTTTACAATTTGGGCCCAAGTTAGAAGCAGAGCCTAAGGTGTAAATTATCGATAGTCCATATCTCGGAAACTATAAGAGATAATGCAATTTGGCAACCGGCAATGTAATTAGCATGCCGAATATTATTTGGAATGTGAATTGGAACGAAATCGCCAATAGATAAGACCATTTTACAATTTGGGCCCAAGTTAGGAGCAGAGCCTAAGGTGTAAATTATCCATAGTCCATATCTCGGAAACTATAAGAGATAATGCAATTTGGCAACCGGCAATGTAATTAGCATGCCGAATATTACTTGGAATGTGAATTGGAACGAAATCGCCAATAGATAAGACCATTTTACAATTTGGGCCCAAGTTAGAAGCAGAGCCTAAGGTGTAAATTATTGATAGTCCATATCTCGGAAACTATAAGAGATAATGCAATTTGGCAACCGGCAATGTAATTAGCATGCCGAATATTACTTGGAGTGTGAATTGGAACGAAATCGCCAATAGATAAGACCATTTTACAATTTGGGCCCAAGTTAGAAGCAGAGGCTAAGGTGTAAATTATCGATAGTCCATATCTCGGAAACTATAAGAGATAATGCAATTTGGCAACAGGCAATGTAATTAGCATGCCGAATATTACTTAGAATGTGAATTGGAACGAAATCGCCAATAGATAAGACCATTTTACAATTTGGGCCCAAGTTAGAAGCAGAGCCTAAGGTGTAAATTATCGATAGTCCATATCTCGGAAACTGTAAGAGATAATGCAATTTGGCAACCGGCAATGTAATTAGCATGCCGAATATTACTTGGAATGTGAATTGGAACGAAATCGCCAATAGATAAGACCATTTTACAATTTGGGCCCAAGTTAGAAGCAGAGCGTAAGGTATAAATTATCGATAGTCCATATCTCGGAAACTATAAGAGATAATGCAATTTGGCAACCGGCAATGTAATTAGCATGCCGAATATTACTTGGAATGTGAATTGGAACGAAATCGCCAATAGATAAGACCATTTTACAATTTGGGGCCAAGTTAGAAGCAGAGCCTAAGGTGTAAATTATCGATAGTCCATATCTCGGAAACTATAAGGGATAATGCAATTTGGCAACCGGCAATGTAATTAGCATGCCGAATATTACTTGGAATGTGAATTGGAACGAAATCGCCAATAGATAAGACCATATTACAATTTGGGCCCAAGTTAGAAGCAGAGCCTAAGGTGTAAATTATCGATAGTCCATATCTCGGAAACTATAAGAGATAATGCAATTTGGCAACCGGCAATGTAATTAGCATGCCTAATATTACTTGGAATGTGAATTGGACCGAAATCGCCAATAGATAAGACCATTTTACAATTTGGGCCCAAGTTAGAAGCAGAGCCTAAGGTGTAAATTATCGATAGTCCATATCTCGGAAACTATAAGAGATAATGCAATTTGGCAACCGGCAATTTAATTAGCATGCCGAATATTACTTGGAATGTGAATTGGAACGAAATCGCCAATAGATAAGGCCATTTTACAATTTGGGCCCAAGTTAGAAGCAGAGCCTAAGGTGTAAATTATCGATAGTCCATATCTCGGAAACTATAAGAGATAATGCAATTTGGCAACCGGCAATGTAATTAGCATGCCGAATATTACTTGGAATGTGAATTGGAACGAAATCGCCAATAGATAAGACCATTTTACAATTTGGGCCCAAGTTAGAAACAGAGCCTAAGGTGTAAATTATCGATAGTCCATATCTCGGAAACTAAAAGATATAATGCAATTTGGCAACCGGCAATGTAATTAGCATGCCGAATAGTACTTGGAATGTGAATTGGAACGAAATCGCCAATAGATAAGACCATTTTACAATTTGGGCCCAAGTTAGAAGCAGAGCCTAAGGTGTAAATTATCGATAGTCCATATCTCGGAAACTATAAGAGATAATTCAATTTGGCAACCGGCAATGTAATTAGCATGCCGAATATTACTTGGAAAGTGAATTGGAACGAAATCGCCAATAGATAAGAGCATTTTACAATTTGGGCCCAAGTTAGAAGCAGAGCCTAAGGTGTAAATTATCGATAGTCCATATCTCGGAAACTATAAGAGATAATGCAATTTGGCAACCGGCAATGTAATTAGCATGCCTAATACTACTTGGAATGTGAATTGGAACGAAATCGCCAATAGATAAAACCATTTTACAGTTTGGGCCCAAGTTAGAAGCAGAGCCTAAGGTTAAAAATAATCGATAGTCCATATCTCGGAAACTATAAGAGATAATGCAATTTGGGAACCGGCAAAGTAATTAGCATGCCGAATATTACTTGGAATGTGAATTGGAACGAAATCGCCAATAGATAAGACCATTTTACAATTTGGGTCCAAGTTAGAAGCAGAGCCTATGGTGTAAATTATCGATAGTCCATATCTCGGAAACTATAAGAGATAATGCAACTTGGCCACCGGCAATGTAATTAGCATGCCGAATATTACTTGGAATGTGAATTGGAACGAAATCGCCAATAGGTAAGACCATTTTACAATTTGGGCCGAAGTTAGAAGCAGAGCCTAAGGTGTAAATTATCGATAGTCCATATCTCGGAAACTATAGGAGATAATTCAATTTGGCAACCGGCAATGTAATTAGCATGCCGAATATTACTTGGAATGTGAATTGGAACGAAATCGCCAATAGATAAGACCATTTTACAATTTGGGCCCAAGTTAGAAGCAGAGCCTAAGGTGTAAATTATCGATAGTCCATATCTCGGAAACTATAAGAGATAATGCAATTTGGCAACCGGCAATGTAATTAGCATGCCGAATATTACTTGGAAAGTGAATTGGAACGAAATCGCCAATAGATAAGACGATTTTACAATTTTTGCCCAAGTTAGAAGCAGAGCCTAAGGTGTAAATTATCGATAATCCATATCTCGGAAACTATAAGAGATAATGCAATTTGGCAACCGGCAATTTAATTAACATGCCGAATATTACTTGGAATGTGAATTGGAACGAAATCGCCAATAGATAAGACCATTTTACAATTTGGGCCCAAGTTAGAAGCAGAGCCTAAGGTGTAAATTATCGATAGTCCATATCTCGGAAACTATAAGAGATAATGCAATTTGGCAACCGGCAATGTAATTAGCATGCCGAATATTACTTGGAATGTGAATTGGAACGAAATCGCCAATAGATAAGACCATTTTACAATTTGGGCCCAAGTTAGAAGCAGAGCCTAAGGTGTAAATTATCGATAGTCCATATCTCTGAAACTATAAGAGATAATACAATTTGGCAACCGGCAATGTAATCAGCATGCCGAGTATTACTTGGAATGTGAATTGGAACGAAATCGCCAATAGAAAAGGCCATTTTACAATTTGGGCCCAAGTTAGAAGCAGAGCCTAAGGTGTAAATTAATGATAGTCCATATCTCGGAAACTATAAGAGATAATGCAATTTGGCAACCGGCAATGTAATTAGCATGCCGAATACTACTTGGAATGTGAATTGGAACGAAATCGCCAATAGATAAGACCATTTTACAATTTGGGCCCAAGTTAGAAGCAGAGCTTAAGGTGTAAATTATCGATAGTCCATATCTCGGAAACTATAAGTGATAATGCAATTTGGCAACCGGCAATGTAATTAGCATGCCGAATATTACTTGGAATGTGAATTGGAACGAAATCGCCAATAGATAAGACCATTTTACAATTTGGGCCCAAGTTAGAAGCAGAGCCTAAGGTGTAAATTATCCATAGTCCATATCTCGGAAACTATAAGAGATAATGCAATTTGGCAACTGGCAATGTAATTAGCATGCCGAATATTACTTGGAATGTGAATTGGTACGAAATCGCCAATAGATAAGACCATTTTACAATTTGGGCCCAAATTAGAAGCAGAGCCTAAGGTGTAAATTATCGATAGTCCATATCTCGGAAACTATAAGAGATAATGCAATTTGGCAACCGGCAATGTAATTAGCATGCCGAATACTACTTGGAATGTGAATTGGAACGAAATCGCCAATAGATAAGACCATTTTACAGTTTGGGCCCAAGTTAGAAGCAGAGCCTAAGGTTAAAAATAATCGATAGTCCATATCTCGGAAACTATAAGAGATAATGCAATTTGGGAACCGGCAATGTAATTAGCATGCCGAATATTACTTGGAATGTGAATTGGAACGAAATCGCCAATAGATAAGACCATTTTACAATTTGGGCCCAAGTTAGAAGCAGAGCCTAAGGTGTAAATTATCGATAGTCCATATCTCGGAAACTATAAGAGATAATGCAACTTGGCCACCGGCAATGTAATTAGCATGCCGAATATTACTTGGAATGTGAATTGGAACGAAATCGCCAATAGAGAAGACCATTTTACAATTTGGGCCCAAGTTAGAAGCAGAGCCTAAGGTGTAAATATTCGATAGTCCATATCTCGGAAACTATAAGAGATAATGCAATTTGGCAACCGGCAATGTAATTAGCATGCCGAATATTACTTGGAATGTGAATTGGAACGAAATCGCCAATAGATAAGACCATTTTACAATTTGGGCCCAAGTTAGAAGCAGAGCCTAAGGTGTAAATTATCGATAGTCCATATCTCGGAAACTATAAGAGATAATGCAATTTGGCAACCGGCAATGTAATTAGCATGCCGAATATTACTTGGAATGTGAATTGGAACGAAATCGCCAATAGGTAAGACCATTTTACAATTTGGGCCCAAGTTAGAAGCAGAGCCTAAGGTGTAAATTATCGATAGTCCATATCTCGGAAACTATAAGAGATAATTCAATTTGGCCACCGGCAATGTAATTAGCATGCCGAATATTACTTGGAATGTGAATTGGAACGAAATCGCCAATAGATAAGACCATTTAACAATTTGGGCCCAAGTTAGAAGCAGAGCCTAAGGTGTAAATTATCGATAGTCCATATCTCGGAAACTATAAGAGATAATGCAATTTGGCAACCGGCAATGTAATTAGCATGCCGAATATTACTTGGAATGTGAATTGGAACGAAATCGCCAATAGATAAGGCCATTTTACAATTTGGGCCCAAGTTAGAAGCAGAGCCTAAGGTGTAAATTATCGATAATCCATATCTCGGAAACTATAAGAGATAATGCAATTTGGCAACCGGCAATGTAATTAGCATGCCGAATGTTACTTGGAATGTGAATTGGAACGAAATCGCCAATAGATAAGACCATTTTACAATTTGGGCCCAAGTTAGAAGCAGAGCCTAAGGTGTAAATTATCGATAGTCCATATCTCGGAAACTAAAAGAGATAATGCAATTTGGCAACCGGCAATGTAATTAGCATGCCGAATATTACTTGGAATGTGAATTGGAACGAAATCGCCAATAGATAAGACCATTTTACAATTTGGGCCCAAGTTAGAAGCAGAGCCTAAGGTGTAAATTATCGATAGTCCATATCTCGGAAACTATAAGAGATAATGCAATTTCGCAACCGGCAATGTAGTTAGCATGCCGAATATTACTTGGAATGTGAATTGGGACGAAATCGCCAATAGATAAGACCATTTTACAATTTGGGCCCAAGTTAGAAGCAGAGCCTAAGGTGTAAATTATCGATAGTCCATATCTCGGAAACTATAAGAGATAATTCAATTTGGCAACCGGCAATGTAATTAGCATGCCGAATATTACTTGGAATGTGAATTGGAACGAAATCGCCAATAGATAAGACCATTTTACAATTTGGGCCCAAGTTAGAAGCAGAGCCTAAGGTGTAAATTATCGATAATCCATATCTCGGAAACTATAAGAGATAATGCAATTTGGCAACCGGCAATGTAATTAGCATGCCGAATATTACTTGGAATGTGAATTGGAACGAAATCGCCAATAGATAAGACGATTTTACAATTTGGGCCCAAGTTAGAAGCAGAGCCTAAGGTGTATATTATCGATAGTCCATATCTCGGAAACTATAAGAGATAATGCAATTTGGCAACCGGCAATGTAATTAGCATGCCGAATATTACTTGGAATGTGAATTGGAACGAAATCGCCAATAGATAAGACCATTTTACAATTTGGGCCCAAGTTAGAAGCAGAGCCTAAGGTGTAAATTATCGATAGGCCATATCTCGGAAACTATAAGAGATAATGCAATTTGGCAACCGGCAATGTAATTAGCATGCCGAATATTACTTGGAATGTGAATTGGAACGAAATGGCCAATAGATAAGACCATTTTACAATTTGGGCCCAAGTTAGAAGCAGAGCCTAAGGTGTAAATTATCGATAGTCCATATCCCGGAAACTATAAGAGATAATGCAATTTGGCAACCGGCAATGTAATTAGCATGCCGAATATTACTTGGAATGTGAATTGGAATGAATTCGCCAATAGATAAGACCATTTTACAATTTGGGCCCAAGTTAGAAGCAGAGCCTAATGTGTAAATTATCGATAGTCCATATCTCGGAAACTATAAGAGATAATGCAATTTGGCAACCGGCAATGTAATTAGCATGCCGAATATTACTTGGAATGTGAATTGGAACGAAATCGGCAATAGATAAGACCATTTTACAATTTGGGCCCAAGTTAGAAGCAGAGCCTAAGGTGTAAATTATCCATAGTCCATATCTCGGAAACTATAAGAGATAATGCAATTTGGCAACTGGCAATGTAATTAGCATGCCGAATATTACTTGGAATGTGAATTGGAACGAAATCGCCAATAGATAAGGCCATTTTAAAATTTGGGCCCAAGTTAGAAGCAGAGATTAAGGTGTAAATTATCGATAGTCCATATCTCGGAAACTATAAGAGATAATGCAATTTGGCAACCGGCAATGTAATTAGCATGCCGAATATTACTTGGAATGTGAATTGGAACGAAATCGCCAATAGGTAAGACCATTTTACAATTTGGGCCCAAGTTAGAAGCAGAGCCTAAGGTGTAAATTATCGATAGTCCATATCTCGGAAACTATAAGAGATAATTCAATTTGGCCACCGGCAATGTAATTAGCATGCCGAATATTACTTGGAATGTGAATTGGAACGAAATCGCCAATAGATAAGGCCATTTTACAATTTGGGCCCAAGTTAGAAGCAGAGCCTAAGGTGTAAATTACCGATAGTCCATATCTCGGAAACTATAAGAGATAATGCAATTTGGCAACCGGCAATGTAATTAGCATGCCGAATGTTACTTGGAATGTGAATTGGAACGAAATCGCCAATAGATAAGACCATTTTACAATTTGGGCCCAAGTTAGAAGCAGAGCCTAAGGTGTAAATTATCGATAGTCCATATCTCGGAAACTAAAAGAGATAATGCAATTTGGCAACCGGCAATGTAATTAGCATGCCGAATATTACTTGGAATGTGAATTGGAACGAAATCGCCAATAGATAAGACCATTTTACAATTTGGGCCCAAGTTAGAAGCAGAGCCTAAGGTGTAAATTATCGATAGTCCATATCTCGGAAACTATAAGAGATAAAGCAATTTCGCAACCGGCAATGTAATTAGCATGCCGAATATTACTTGGAATGTGAAATGGGACGAAATCGCCAATAGATAAGACCATTTTACAATTTGGGCCCAAGTTAGAAGCAGAGCCTAAGGTGTAAATTATCGATAGTCCATATCTCGGAAACTATAAGAGATAATGCAATTTGGCAACCGGCAATGTAATTAGCATGCCGAATACTACTTGGAGTGTGAATTGGAACGAAATCGCCAATAGATAAGACCATTTTACAGTTTGGGCCCAAGTTAGAAGCATAGCCTAAGGTTAAAAATAATCGATAGTCCATATCTCGGAAACTATAAGAGATAATTCAATTTGGCCACCGGCAATGTAATTAGCATGCCGAATATTACTTGGAATGTGAATTGGAACGAAATCGCCAATAGATAAGGCCATTTTACAATTTGGGCCCAAGTTAGAAGCAGAGCCTAAGGTGTAAATTACCGATAATCCATATCTCGGAAACTATAAGAGATAATGCAATTTGGCAACCGGCAATGTAATTAGCATGCCGAATGTTACTTGGAATGTGAATTGGAACGAAATCGCCAATAGATAAGACCATTTTACAATTTGGGCCCAAGTTAGAAGCAGAGCCTAAGGTGTAAATTATCGATAGTCCATATCTCGGAAACTAAAAGAGATAATGCAATTTGGCAACCGGCAATGTAATTAGCATGCCGAATATTACTTGGAATGTGAATTGGAACGAAATCGCCAATAGATAAGACCATTTTACAATTTGGGCCCAAGTTAGAAGCAGAGCCTAAGGTGTAAATTATCGATAGTCCATATCTCGGAAACTATAAGAGATAAAGCAATTTCGCAACCGGCAATGTAATTAGCATGCCGAATATTACTTGGAATGTGAAATGGGACGAAATCGCCAATAGATAAGACCATTTTACAATTTGGGCCCAAGTTAGAAGCAGAGCCTAAGGTGTAAATTATCGATAGTCCATATCTCGGAAACTATAAGAGATAATGCAATTTGGCAACCGGCAATGTAATTAGCATGCCGAATACTACTTGGAGTGTGAATTGGAACGAAATCGCCAATAGATAAGACCATTTTACAATTTGGGCCCAAGTTAGAAGCAGAGCCTAAGGTGTAAATTATCGATAGTCCATATCTCGGAAACTATAAGAGATAATGCAACTTGGCCACCGGCAATGTAATTAGCATGCCGAATATTACTTTGAATGTGAATTTTAACGAAATCGCCAATAGTTAAGACCATTTTACAATTTGGGCCCAAGTTAGAAGCAGAGCCTAAGGTGTAAATTATCGATAGTCCATATCTCGGAAACTATAGGAGATAATTCAATTTGGCAAACGGCAATGTAATTAGCATGCCGAATATTACTTGGAATGTGAATTGGAACGAAATCGCCAATAGATAAGACCATTTTACAATTTGGGCCCAAGTTAGAAGCAGAGCCTAAGGTGTAAATTATCGATAGTCCATATCTCGGAAACTATAAGAGATACTGCAATTTGGCAACCGGCAATGTAATTAGCATGCCGAATATTACTTGGAATGTGAATTGGAACGAAATCGCCAATAGATAAGACGATTTTACAATTTGGGCCCAAGTTAGAAGCAGAGCCTAAGGTGTAAATTATCGATAGTCCATATCTCGGAAACTATAAGAGATAATGCAATTTGGCAACCGGCAATGTAATTAGCATGCCGAATATTACCTGGAATGTGAATTGGAACGAAATCGCCAATAGATAAGGCGATTTTACAATTTGGGCCCAAGTTAGAAGCAGAGCCTAAGGTGTAAATTATCGATAGTCCATATCTCGGAAACTACAAGAGATAATGCAATTTGGCAACCGGCAATGTAATTAGCATGCCGAATATTACTTGGAATGTGAATTGGAATGAAATCGCCAATAGATAAGACCATTTTACAATTTGGGCCCAAGTTAGAAGCAGAGCCTAAGGTGTAAATTATCGATAGTCCATATCTCGGAAACTATAAGAGATAATGCAATTTGGCAACCGGCAATGTAATTAGCATGCCGAATATTACTTGAAATGTGAATTGGAACGAAATCGGCAATAGATAAGACCATTTTACAATTTGGGCCCAAGTTAGAAGCAGAGCCTAAGGTGTAAATTATCGATAGTCCATATCTCGGAAACTATAAGAGATAATGCAATTTGGCAACCGGCAATGTAATTAGCATGCCGAATATTACTTGGAATGTGAATTGGAACGAAATCGCCAATAGATAAGGCGATTTTACAATTTGGGCCCAAGTTAGAAGCAGAGCCTAAGGTGTAAATTATCGATAGTCCATATCTCGGAAACTACAAGAGATAATGCAATTTGGCAGCCGGCAATGTAATTAGCATGCCGAATATTACTTGGAATGTGAATTGGAACGAAATCGCCAATAGATAAGACCATTTTACAATTTGGGCCCAAGTTAGAAGCAGAGCCTAAGGTGTAAATTATCGATAGTCCATATCTCGGAAACTATAAGAGATAATGCAATTTGGCAACCGGCAATGTAATTAGCATGCCGAATATTACTTGGAATGTGAATTGGAACGAAATCGCCAATAGATAAGACCATTTTACAATTTGGGCCCAAGTTAGAAGCAGAGCCTAAGGTGTAAATTATCGATAGTCCATATCTCGGAAACTATAAGAGATAAAGCAATTTCGCAACCGGCAATGTAATTAGCATGCCGAATATTACTTGGAATGTGAATTGGGACGAAATCGCCAATAGATAAGACCATTTTACAATTTGGGCCCAAGTTAGAAGCAGAGCCTAAGGTGTAAATTATCGATAGTCCATATCTCGGAAACTATAAGAGATAATGCAATTTGGCAACCGGCAATGTAATTAGCATGCCGAATACTACTTGGAATGTGAATTGGAACGAAATCGCCAATAGATAAGACCATTTTACAGTTTGGGCCCAAGTTAGAAGCATAGCCTAAGGTTAAAAATAATCGATAGTCCATATCTCGGAAACTATAAGAGATAATGCAATTTGGGAACCGGCAATGTAATTAGCATGCCGAATATTACTTGGAATGTGAATTGGAACGAAATCGCCAATAGATAAGACCATTTTACAATTTGGGCCCAAGTTAGAAGCAGAGCCTAAGGTGTAAATTATCGATAGTCCATATCTCGGAAACTATAAGAGATAATGCAACTTGGCCACCGGCAATGTAATTAGCATGCCGAATATTACTTGGAATGTGAATTGGAACGAAATCGCCAATAGGTAAGACCATTTTACAATTTGGGCCCAAGTTAGAAGCAGAGCCTAAGGTGTAAATTATCGATAGTCCATATCTCGGAAACTATAGGAGATAATTCAATTTGGCAACCGGCAATGTAATTAGCATGCCGAATATTACTTGGAATGTGAATTGGAACGAAATCGCCAATAGATAAGACCATTTTACAATTTGGGCCCAAGTTAGAAGCAGAGCCTAAGGTGTAAATTATCGATAGTCCATATCTCGGAAACTATAAGAGATAATGCAATTTGGCAACCGGCAATGTAATTAGCATGCCGAATATTACTTGGAATGTGAATTGGAACGAAATCGCCAATAGATAAGACGATTTTACAATTTGGGCCCAAGTTAGAAGCAGAGCCTAAGGTGTAAATTATCGATAGTCCATATCTCGGAAACTATAAGAGATAATGCAATTTGGCAACCGGCAATGTAATTAGCATGCCGAATATTACCTGGAATGTGAATTGGAACGAAATCGCCAATAGATAAGGCGATTTTACAATTTGGGCCCAAGTTAGAAGCAGAGCCTAAGGTGTAAATTATCGATAGTCCATATCTCGGAAACTACAAGAGATAATGCAATTTGGCAACCGGCAATGTAATTAGCATGCCGAATATTACTTGGAATGTGAATTGGAATGAAATCGCCAATAGATAAGACCATTTTACAATTTGGGCCCAAGTTAGAAGCAGAGCCTAAGGTGTAAATTATCGATAGTCCATATCTCGGAAACTATAAGAGATAATGCAATTTGGCAACCGGCAATGTAATTAGCATGCCGAATATTACTTGGAATGTGAATTGGAACGAAATCGGCAATAGATAAGACCATTTTACAATTTGGGCCCAAGTTAGAAGCAGAGCCTAAGATGTAAATTATCGATAGTCCATATCTCGGAAACTATAAGAGATAATGCAATTTGGCAACCGGCAATGTAATTAGCATGCCGAATATTACTTGGAATGTGAATTGGAACGAAATCGCCAATAGATAAGGCGATTTTACAATTTGGGCCCAAGTTAGAAGCAGAGCCTAAGGTGTAAATTATCGATAGTCCATATCTCGGAAACTACAAGAGATAATGCAATTTGGCAGCCGGCAATGTAATTAGCATGCCGAAAATCACTTGGAATGTGAATTGGAACGAAATCGCCAATAGATAAGACCATTTTACAATTTGGGCCCAAGTTAGAAGCAGAGCCTAAGGTGTAAATTATCGATAGTCCATATCTCGGAAACTATAAGAGATAATGCAATTTGGCAACCGGCAATGTAATTAGCATGCCGAATATTACTTGGAATGTGAATTGGAACGAAATCGCCAATAGGTAAGACCATTTTACAATTTGGGCCCAAGTTAGAAGCAGAGCCTAAGGTGTAAATTATCGATAGTCCATATCTCGGAAACTATAAGAGATAATGCAATTTGGCAACCGGCAATGTAATTAGCATGCCGAATATTACTTGGAATGTGAATTGGAACGAAATCGGCAATAGATAAGACCATTTTACAATTTGGGCCCAAGTTAGAAGCAGAGCCTAAGGTGTAAATTATCGATAGTCCATATCTCGGAAACTATAAGAGATAATGCAATTTGGCAACCGGCAATGTAATTAGCATGCCGAATATTACTTGGAATGTGAATTGGAACGAAATCGCCAATAGATAAGGCGATTTTACAATTTGGGCCCAAGTTAGAAGCAGAGCCTAAGGTGTAAATTATCGATAGTCCATATCTCGGAAACTACAAGAGATAATGCAATTTGGCAGCCGGCAATGTAATTAGCATGCCGAATATTACTTGGAATGTGAATTGGAACGAAATCGCCAATAGATAAGACCATTTTACAATTTGGGCCCAAGTTAGAAGCAGAGCCTAAGGTGTAAATTATCGATAGTCCATATCTCGGAAACTATAAGAGATAATGCAATTTGGTAACCGGCAATGTAATTAGCATGCCGAATATTACTTGGAATGTGAATTGGAACGAAATCGCCAATAGGTAAGACCATTTCACAATTTGGGCCCAAGTTAGAAGCAGAGCCTAAGGTGTAAATTATCGATAGTCCATATCTCGGAAACTATAAGAGATAATGCAATTTGGCAACCGGCAATGTAATTAGCATGCCGAATATTACTTGGAATGTGAATTGGAACGAAATCGCCAATAGATAAGGCGATTTTACAATTTGGGCCCAAGTTAGTAGCAGAGCCTAAGGTGTAAATTATCGATAGTCCATATCTCGGAAACTACAAGAGATAATGCAATTTGGCAACCGGCAATGTAATTAGCATGCCGAATATTACTTGGAATGTGAATTGGAATGAAATCGCCAATAGATAAGACCATTTTACAATTTAGGCCCAAGTTAGAAGCAGAGCCTAAGGTGTAAATTATCGATAGTCCATATCTCGGAAACTATAAGAGATAATGCAATTTGGCAACCGGCAATGTAATTAGCATGCCGAATATTACTTGGAATGTGAATTGGAACGAAATCGGCAATAGATAAGACCATTTTACAATTTGGGCCCAAGTTAGAAGCAGAGCCTAAGGTGTAAATTATCGATAGTCCATATCTCGGAAACTATAAGAGATAATGCAATTTGGCAACCGGCAATGTAATTAGCATGCCGAATATTACTTGGAATGTGAATTGGAACGAAAGCGCCAATAGATAAGGCGATTTTACAATTTAGGCCCAAGTTAGAAGCAGAGCCTAAGGTGTAAATTATCGATAGTCCATATCTCGGAAACTACAAGAGATAATGCAATTTGGCAACCGGCAATGTAATTAGCATGCCGAATATTACTTGGAATGTGAATTGGAACGAAATCGCCAATAGATAAGACCATTTTACAATTTGGGCCCAAGTTAGAAGCAGAGCCTAAGGTGTAAATTATCGATAGTCCATATCTAGAAAACTATAAGAGATAATGCAATTTGGCAACCGGCAATGTAATTAGCATGCCGAATATTACTTGGAATGTGAATTGGAATGAAATCGCCAATAGATAAGACCATTTTACAATTTGGGCCCAAGTTAGAAGCAGAGCCTAAGGTGTAAATTATCGATAGTCCATATCTCGGAAACTATAAGAGATAATGCAATTTGGCAACCGGCAATGTAATTAGCATGCCGAATATTACTTGGAATGTGAATTGGAACGAAATCGGCAATAGATAAGACCATTTTACAATTTGGGCCCAAGTTAGAAGCAGAGCCTAAGGTGTAAATTATCGATAGTCCATATCTCGGAAACTATAAGAGATAATGCAATTTGGCAACCGGCAATGTAATTAGCATGCCGAATATTACTTGGAATGTGAATTGGAACGAAATCGCCAATAGATAAGACCATTTTACAATTTGGGCCCAAGTTAGAAGCAGAGCCTAAGGTGTAAATTACCGATAGTCCATATCTCGGAAACTATTAGAGATAATGCAATTTGGCAACCGGCAATGTAATTAGCATGCCGAATATTACTTGGAATGTGAATTGGAACGAAATCGCCAATAGATAAGACGATTTTACAATTTGGGCCCAAGTTAGAAGCAGAGCCTAAGGTGTAAATTATCGATAGTCCATATCTCGGAAACTATAAGAGATAATGCAATTTGGCAACCGGGAATGTAATTAGCATGCCGAATATTACTTGGAATGTGAATTGGAACGAAATCGCCAATAGATAAGACCATTTTACAATTTGGGCCCAAGTTAGAAGCAGAGCCTAAGGTGAAAATTATCGATAGTCCATATCTCGGAAACTATAAGAGATAATGCAATTTGGCAACCGGCAATGTAATTAGCATGCCGAATATTATTTGGAATGTGAATTGGAACGAAATCGCCAATAGATAAGACCATTTTACAATTTGGGCCCAAGTTAGGAGCAGAGCCTAAGGTGTAAATTATCCATAGTCCATATCTCGGAAACTATAAGAGATAATGCAATTTGGCAACCGGCAATGTAATTAGCATGCCGAATATTACTTGGAATGTGAATTGGAACGAAATCGCCAATAGATAAGACCATTTTACAATTTGGGCCCAAGTTAGAAGCAGAGCCTAAGGTGTAAATTATTGATAGTCCATATCTCGAAAACTATAAGAGATAATGCAATTTGGCAACCGGCAATGTAATTAGCATGCCGAATATTACTTGGAGTGTGAATTGGAACGAAATCGCCAATAGATAAGACCATATTACAATTTGGGCCCAAGTTAGAAGCAGAGCCTAAGGTGTAAATTATCGATAGTCCATATCTCGGAAACTATAAGAGATAATGCAATTTGGCAACCGGCAATGTAATTAGCATGCCTAATATTACTTGGAATGTGAATTGGAACGAAATCGCCAATAGATAAGACCATTTTACAATTAGGGCCCAAGTTAGAAGCAGAGCCTAAGGTGTAAATTATCGATAGTCCATATCTCGGAAACTATAAGAGATAATGCAATTTGGCAACCGGCAATGTAATTAGCATGCCGAATATTACTTGGAATGTGAATTGGAACGAAATCGCCAATAGATAAGACCATTTTACAATTTGGGCCCAAGTTAGAAGCAGAGCCTAAGGTGTAAATTATCGATAGTCCATATCTCGGAAACTATAAGAGATAATGCAATTTGGCAACCGGCAATTTAATTAGCATGCCGAATATTACTTGGAATGTGAATTGGAACGAAATCGCCAATAGATAAGGCCATTTTACAATTTGGGCCCAAGTTAGAAGCAGAGCCTAAGGTGTAAATTATCGATAGTCCATATCTCGGAAACTATAAGAGATAATGCAATTTGGCAACCGGCAATGTAATTAGCATGCCGAATATTACTTGGAATGTGAATTGGAACGAAATCGCCAATAGATAAGACCATTTTACAATTTGGGCCCAAGTTAGAAACAGAGCCTAAGGTGTAAATTATCGATAGTCCATATCTCGGAAACTAAAAGATATAATGCAATTTGGCAACCGGCAATGTAATTAGCATGCCGAATATTACTTGGAATGTCAATTGGAACGAAATCGATAATAGATAAGACCATTTTACAATTTGGGCCCAAGTTAGAAGCAGAGCCTAAGGTGTAAATTATCGATAGTCCATATCTCGGAAACTATAAGAGATAATGCAATTTGGCAACCGGCAATGTAATTAGCATGCCGAATATTACTTGGAATGTGAATTGGAACGAAATCGCCAATAGATAAGACAATTTTACAATTTGGGCCCAAGTTAGAAGCAGAGCCTAAGGTGTAAATTATCGATAGTCCATATCTCGGAAACTATAAGAGATAATGCAATTTGGCAACCGGCAATGTAATTAGCATGCCGAATAGTACTTGGAATGTGAATTGGAACGAAATCGCCAATAGATAAGACCATTTTACAATTTGGGCCCAAGTTAGAAGCAGAGCCTAAGGTGTAAATTATCGATAGTCCATATCTCGGAAACTATAAGAGATAATTCAATTTGGCAACCGGCAATGTAATTAGCATGCCGAATATTACTTGGACAGTGAATTGGAACGAAATCGCCAATAGATAAGAGCATTTTACAATTTGGGCCCAAGTTAGAAGCAGAGCCTAAGGTGTAAATTATCGATAGTCCATATCTCGGAAACTATAAGAGATAATGCAATTTGGCAACCGGCAATGTAATTAGCATGCCTAATACTACTTGGAATGTGAATTGGAACGAAATCGCCAATAGATAAAACCATTTTACAGTTTGGGCCCAAGTTAGAAGCAGAGCCTAAGGTTAAAAATAATCGATAGTCCATATCTCGGAAACTATAAGAGATAATGCAATTTGGGAACCGGCAAAGTAATTAGCATGCCGAATATTACTTGGAATGTGAATTGGAACGAAATCGCCAATAGATAAGACCATTTTACAATTTGGGTCCAAGTTAGAAGCAGAGCCTAAGGTGTAAATTATCGATAGTCCATATCTCGGATACTATAAGAGATAATGCAACTTGGCCACCGGCAATGTAATTAGCATGCCGAATATTACTTGGAATGTGAATTGGAACGAAATCGCCAATAGGTAAGACCATTTTACAATTTGGGCCGAAGTTAGAAGCAGAGCCTAAGGTGTAAATTATCGATAGTCCATATCTCGGAAACTATAGGAGATAATTCAATTTGGCAACCGGCAATGTAATTAGCATGCCGAATATTACTTGGAATGTGAATTGGAACGAAATCGCCAATAGATAAGACCATTTTACAATTTGGGCCCAAGTTAGAAGCAGAGCCTAAGGTGTAAATTATCGATAGTCCATATCTCGGAAACTATAAGAGATAATGCAATTTGGCAACCGGCAATGTAATTAGCATGCCGAATATTACTTGGAAAGTGAATTGGAACGAAATCGCCAATAGATAAGACGATTTTACAATTTGGGCCCAAGTTAGAAGCAGAGCCTAAGGTGTAAATTATCGATAATCCATATCTCGGAAACTATAAGAGATAATGCAATTTGGCAACCGGCAATTTAATTAACATGCCGAATATTACTTGGAATGTGAATTGGAACGAAATCGCCAATAGATAAGACCATTTTACAATTTGGGCCCAAGTTAGAAGCAGAGCCTAAGGTGTAAATTATCGATAGTCCATATCTCGGAAACTATAAGAGATAATGCAATTTGGCAACCGGCAATGTAATTAGCATGCCGAATATTACTTGGAATGTGAATTGGAACGAAATCGCCAATAGATAAGACCATTTTACAATTTGGGCCCAAGTTAGAAGCAGAGCCTAAGGTGTAAATTATCGATAGTCCATATCTCTGAAACTATAAGAGATAATACAATTTGGCAACCGGCAATGTAATCAGCATGCCGAGTATTACTTGGAATGTGAATTGGAACGAAATCGCCAATAGATAAGGCCATTTTACAATTTGGGCCCAAGTTAGAAGCAGAGCCTAAGGTGTAAATTAATGATAGTCCATATCTCGGAAACTATAAGAGATAATGCAATTTGGCAACCGGCAATGTAATTAGCATGCCGAATACTACTTGGAATGTGAATTGGAACGAAATCGCCAATAGATAAGACCATTTTACAATTTGGGCCCAAGTTAGAAGCAGAGCCTAAGGTGTAAATTATCGATAGTCCATATCTCGGAAACTATAAGAGATAATGCAATTTGGCAACCGGCAATGTAATTAGCATGCCGAATATTACTTGGAATGTGAATTGGAACGAAATCGCCAATAGATAAGACCTTTTTACAATTTGGGCCCAAGTTAGAAGCAGAGCCTAAGGTGTAAATTATCGATAGTCCATATCTCGGAAACTATAAGAGATAATGCAATTTGGCAACCGGCAATGTAATTAGCATGCCGAATATTACTTGGAATGTGAATTGGAACGAAATCGCCAAAAGATAAGACCATTTTACAATTTGGGCCCAAGTTAGAAGCAGAGCCTAAGGTGTAAATTATCGATAGTCCATATCTCGGAAACTATAAGTGATAATGCAATTTGGCAACCGGCAATGTAATTAGCATGCCGAATATTACTTGGAATGTGAATTGGAACGAAATCGCCAATAGATAAGACCATTTTACAATTTGGGCCCAAGTTAGAAGCAGAGCCTAAGGTGTAAATTATCCATAGTCCATATCTCGGAAACTATAAGAGATAATGCAATTTGGCAACTGGCAATGTAATTAGCATGCCGAATATTACTTGGAATGTGAATTGGTACGAAATCGCCAATAGATAAGACCATTTTACAATTTGGGCCCAAATTAGAAGCAGAGCCTAAGGTGTAAATTATCGATAGTCCATATCTCGGAAACTATAAGAGATAATGCAATTTGGCAACCGGCAATGTAATTAGCATGCCGAATACTACTTGGAATGTGAATTGGAACGAAATCGCCAATAGATAAGACCATTTTACAGTTTGGGCCCAAGTTAGAAGCAGAGCCTAAGGTTAAAAATAATCGATAGTCCATATCTCGGAAACTATAAGAGATAATGCAATTTGGGAACCGGCAATGTAATTAGCATGCCGAATATTACTTGGAATGTGAATTGGAACGAAATCGCCAATAGATAAGACCATTTTACAATTTGGGCCCAAGTTAGAAGCAGAGCCTAAGGTGTAAATTATCGATAGTCCATATCTCGGAAACTATAAGAGATAATGCAACTTGGCCACCGGCAATGTAATTAGCATGCCGAATATTACTTGGAATGTGAATTGGAACGAAATCGCCAATAGAGAAGACCATTTTACAATTTGGGCCCAAGTTAGAAGCAGAGCCTAAGGTGTAAATATTCGATAGTCCATATCTCGGAAACTATAAGAGATAATGCAATTTGGCAACCGGCAATGTAATTAGCATGCCGAATATTACTTGGAATGTGAATTGGAACGAAATCGCCAATAGATAAGACCATTTTACAATTTGGGCCCAAGTTAGAAGCAGAGCCTAAGGTGTAAATTATCGATAGTCCATATCTCGGAAACTATAAGAGATAATGCAATTTGGCAACCGGCAATGTAATTAGCATGCCGAATATTACTTGGAATGTGAATTGGAACGAAATCGCCAATAGGTAAGACCATTTTACAATTTGGGCCCAAGTTAGAAGCAGAGCCTAAGGTGTAAATTATCGATAGTCCATATCTCGGAAACTATAAGAGATAATTCAATTTGGCCACCGGCAATGTAATTAGCATGCCGAATATTACTTGGAATGTGAATTGGAACGAAATCGCCAATAGATAAGACCATTTAACAATTTGGGCCCAAGTTAGAAGCAGAGCCTAAGGTGTAAATTATCGATAGTCCATATCTCGGAAACTATAAGAGATAATGCAATTTGGCAACCGGCAATGTAATTAGCATGCCGAATATTACTTGGAATGTGAATTGGAACGAAATCGCCAATAGATAAGGCCATTTTACAATTTGGGCCCAAGTTAGAAGCAGAGCCTAAGGTGTAAATTATCGATAATCCATATCTCGGAAACTATAAGAGATAATGCAATTTGGCAACCGGCAATGTAATTAGCATGCCGAATGTTACTTGGAATGTGAATTGGAACGAAATCGCCAATAGATAAGACCATTTTACTATTTGGGCCCAAGTTAGAAGCAGAGCCTAAGGTGTAAATTATCGATAGTCCATATCTCGGAAACTAAAAGAGATAATGCAATTTGGCAACCGGCAATGTAATTAGCATGCCGAATATTACTTGGAATGTGAATTGGAACGAAATCGCCAATAGATAAGACCATTTTACAATTTGGGCCCAAGTTAGAAGCAGAGCCTAAGGTGTAAATTATCGATAGTCCATATCTCGGAAACTATAAGAGATAATGCAATTTCGCAACCGGCAATGTAGTTAGCATGCCGAATATTACTTGGAATGTGAATTGGGACGAAATCGCCAATAGATAAGACCATTTTACAATTTGGGCCCAAGTTAGAAGCAGAGCCTAAGGTGTAAATTATCGATAGTCCATATCTCGGAAACTATAAGAGATAATGCAATTTGGCAACCGGCAATGTAATTAGCATGCCGAATACTACTTGGAATGTGAATTGGAACGAAATCGCCAATAGATAAGACCATTTTACAGTTTGGGCCCAAGTTAGAAGCATAGCCTAAGGTTAAAAATAATCGATAGTCCATATCTCGGAAACTATAAGAGATAATGCAATTTGGGAACCGGCAATGTAATTAGCATGCCGAATATTACTTGGAATGTGAATTGGAACGAAATCGCCAATAGGTAAGACCATTTTACAATTTGGGCCCAAGTTAGAAGCATAGCCTAAGGTTAAAAATAATCGATAGTCCATATCTCGGAAACTATAAGAGATAATGCAATTTGGGAACCGGCAATGTAATTAGCATGCCGAATATTACTTGGAATGTGAATTGGAACGAAATCGCCAATAGGTAAGACCATTTTACAATTTGGGCCCAAGTTAGAAGCATAGCCTAAGGTTAAAAATAATCGATAGTCCATATCTCGGAAACTATAAGAGATAATGCAATTTGGGAACCGGCAATGTAATTAGCATGCCGAATATTACTTGGAATGTGAATTGGAACGAAATCGCCAATAGGTAAGACCATTTTACAGTTTGGGCCCAAGTTAGAAGCATAGCCTAAGGTTAAAAATAATCGATAGTCCATATCTCGGAAACTATAAGAGATAATGCAATTTGGGAACCGGCAATGTAATTAGCATGCCGAATATTACTTGGAATGTGAATTGGAACGAAATCGCCAATAGGTAAGACCATTTTACAATTTGGGCCCAAGTTAGAAGCATAGCCTAAGGTTAAAAATAATCGATAGTCCATATCTCGGAAACTATAAGAGATAATGCAATTTGGGAACCGGCAATGTAATTAGCATGCCGAATATTACTTGGAATGTGAATTGGAACGAAATCGCCAATAGGTAAGACCATTTTACAATTTGGGCCCAAGTTAGAAGCAGAGCCTAAGGTGTAAATTATCGATAGTCCATATCTCGGAAACTATAGGAGATAATTCAATTTGGCAACCGGCAATGTAATTAGCATGCCGAATATTACTTGGAATGTGAATTGGAACGAAATCGCCAATAGATAAGACAATTTTACAATTTGGGCCCAAGTTAGAAGCAGAGCCTAAGGTGTAAGTTATCGATAGTCCATATCTCGGAAACTATAAGAGATAATGCAACTTGGCCACCGGCAATGTAATTAGCATGCCGAATATTACTTGGAATGTGAATTGGAACGAAATCGCCAATAGGTAAGACCATTTTACAATTTGGGCCCAAGTTAGAAGCAGAGCCTAAGGTGTAAATTATCGATAGTCCATATCTCGGAAACTATAGGAGATAATTCAATTTGGCAACCGGCAATGTAATTAGCATGCCGAATATTACTTGGAATGTGAATTGGAACGAAATCGCCAATAGATAAGACAATTTTACAATTTGGGCCCAAGTTAGAAGCAGAGCCTAAGGTGTAAATTATCGATAGTCCATATCTCGGAAACTATAAGAGATAATGCAATTTGGCAACCGGCAATGTAATTAGCATGCCGAATATTACTTGGAATGTGAATTGGAACGAAATCGCCAATAGGTAAGACCATTTTACAATTTGGGCCCAAGTTAGAAGCAGAGCCTAAGGTGTAAATTATCGATAGTCCATATCTCGGAAACTATAAGAGATAATGCAATTTGGCAACCGGCAATGTAATTAGCATGCCGAATATTACTTGGAATGTGAATTGGAACGAAATCGCCAATAGATAAGGCGATTTTACAATTTGGGCCCAAGTTAGAAGCAGAGCCTAAGGTGTAAATTATCGATAGTCCATATCTCGGAAACTACAAGAGATAATGCAATTTGGCAACCGGCAATGTAATTAGCATGCCGAATATTACTTGGAATGTGAATTGGAACGAAATCGCCAATAGATAAGGCGATTTTACAATTTGGGCCCAAGTTAGAAGCAGAGCCTAAGGTGTAAATTATCGATAGTCCATATCTCGGAAACTATAAGAGATAATGCAATTTGGCAACCGGCAATGTAATTAGCATGCCGAATATTACTTGGAATGTGAATTGGAACGAAATCGGCAATAGATAAGACCATTTTACAATTTGGGCCCAAGTTAGAAGCAGAGCCTAAGGTGTAAATTATCGATAGTCCATATCTCGGAAACTATAAGAGATAATGCAATTTGGCAACCGGCAATGTAATTAGCATGCCGAATATTACTTGGAATGTGAATTGGAACGAAATCGCCAATAGATAAGGCGATTTTACAATTTGGGCCCAAGTTAGAAGCAGAGCCTAAGGTGTAAATTATCGATAGTCCATATCTTGGAAACTACAAGAGATAATGCAATTTGCAGCCGGCAATGTAATTAGCATGCCGAATATTACTTGGAATGTGAATTGGAACGAAATCGCCAATAGATAAGACCATTTTACAATTTGAGCCCAAGTTAGAAGCAGAGCCTAAGGTGTAAATTATCGATAGTCCATATCTCGGAAACTATAAGAGATAATGCAATTTGGCAACCGGAAATGTAATTAGCATGCCGAATATTACTTGGAATGTGAATTGGAACGAAATCGCCAATAGGTAAGAACATTTTACAATTTGGGCCCAAGTTAGAAGCAGAGCCTAAGGTGTAAATTATCGATAGTCCATATCTCGGAAACTATAAGAGATAATGCAATTTGGCAACCGGCAATGTAATTAGCATGCCGAATATTACTTGGAATGTGAATTGGAACGAAATCGCCAATAGATAAGGCGATTTTACAATTTGGGCCCAAGTTAGAAGCAGAGCCTAAGGTGTAAATTATCGATAGTCCATATCTCGGAAACTACAAGAGATAATGCAATTTGGCAACCGGCAATGTAATTAGCATGCCGAATATTACTTGGAATGTGAATTGGAATGAAATCGCCAATAGATAAGACCATTTTACAATTTGGGCCCAAGTTAGAAGCAGAGCCTAAGGTGTAAATTATCGATAGTCCATATCTCGGAAACTATAAGAGATAATGCAATTTGGCAACCGGCAATGTAATTAGCATGCCGAATATTACTTGGAATGTGAATTGGAACGAAATCGGCAATAGATAAGACCATTTTACAATTTGGGCCCAAGTTAGAAGCAGAGCCTAAGGTGTAAATTATCGATAGTCCATATCTCGGAAACTATAAGAGATAATGCAATTTGGCAACCGGCAATGTAATTAGCATGCCGAATATTACTTGGAATGGGAATTGGAACGAAATCGCCAATAGATAAGGCGATTTTACAATTTGGGCCCAAGTTAGAAGCAGAGCCTAAGGTGTAAATTATCGATAGTCCATATCTCGGAAACTACAAGAGATAATGCAATTTGGCAACCGGCAATGTAATTAGCATGCCGAATATTACTTGGAATGTGAATTGGAACGAAATCGCCAATAGATAAGACCATTTTACAATTTGGGCCCAAGTTAGAAGCAGAGCCTAAGGTGTAAATTATCGATAGTCCATATCTCGGAAACTATAAGAGATAATGCAATTTGGCAACCGGCAATGTAATTAGCATGCCGAATATTACTTGGAATGTGAATTGGAATGAAATCGCCAATAGATAAGACCATTTTACAATTTGGGCCCAAGTTAGAAGCAGAGCCTAAGGTGTAAATTATCGATAGTCCATATCTCGGAAACTATAAGAGATAATGCAATTTGGCAACCGGCAATGTAATTAGCATGCCGAATATTACTTGGAATGTGAATTGGAACGAAATCGGCAATAGATAAGACCATTTTACAATTTGGGCCCAAGTTAGAAGCAGAGCCTAAGGTGTAAATTATCGATAGTCCATATCTCGGAAACTATAAGAGATAATGCAATTTGGCAACCGGCAATGTAATTAGCATGCCGAATATTACTTGGAATGTGAATTGGAACGAAATCGCCATTAGATAAGACCATTTTACAATTTGGGCCCAAGTTAGAAGCAGAGCCTAAGGTGTAAATTACCGATAGTCCATATCTCGGAAACTATTAGAGATAATGCAATTTGGCAACCGGCAATGTAATTAGCATGCCGAATATTACTTGGAATGTGAATTGGAACGAAATCGCCAATAGATAAGACGATTTTACAATTTGGGCCCAAGTTAGAAGCAGAGCCTAATGTGTAAATTATCGATAGTCCATATCTCGGAAACTATAAGAGATAATGCAATTTGGCAACCGGCAATGTAATTAGCATGCCGAATATTACTTGGAGTGTGAATTGGAACGAAATCGCCAATAGATAAGACCATTTTACAATTTGGGCCCAAGTTAGAAGCAGAGCCTAAGGTGTAAATTATCGATAGTCCATATCTCGGAAACTATAAGAGATAATGCAATTTGGCAACCGGTAATGTAATTAGCATGCCGAATATTACTTGGAATGTGAATTGGAACGAAATCGCCAATAGATAAGACCATTTTACAATTTGGGCCCAAGTTAGAAGCAGAGCCTAAGGTGTAAATTATCCATAGTCCATATCTCGGAAACTATAAGAGGTAATGCAATTTGGCAACCGGCAATGTAATTAGCATGCCGAATATTACTTGGAATGTGAATTGGAACGAAATCGCCAATAGATAAGACCATTTTACAATTTGGGCCCAAGTTAGAAGCAGAGCCTAAGGTGTAAATTATTGATAGTCCATATCTCGGAAACTATAAGAGATAATGCAATTTCGCAACCGGCAATGTAATTAGCATGCCGAATATTACTTGGAGTGTGAATTGGAACGAAATCGCCAATAGATAAGACCATTTTACAATTTGGGCCCAAGTTAGAAGCAGAGCCTAAGGTGTAAATTATCCATAGTCCATATCTCGGAAACTATAAGAGGTAATGCAATTTGGCAACCGGCAATGTAATTAGCATGCCGAATATTACTTGGAATGTGAATTGGAACGAAATCGCCAATAGATAAGACCATTTTACAATTTGGGCCCAAGTTAGAAGCAGAGCCTAAGGTGTAAATTATTGATAGTCCATATCTCGGAAACTATAAGAGATAATGCAATTTCGCAACCGGCAATGTAATTAGCATGCCGAATATTACTTGGAGTGTGAATTGGAACGAAATCGCCAATAGATAAGACCATTTTTCAATTTGGGCCCAAGTTAGAAGCAGAGCCTAAGGTGTAAATTATCGATAGTCCA
This sequence comes from Rhynchophorus ferrugineus, assembly GCF_030347505.1. Classification (NCBI taxonomy): domain Eukaryota; kingdom Metazoa; phylum Arthropoda; class Insecta; order Coleoptera; family Curculionidae; genus Rhynchophorus; species Rhynchophorus ferrugineus. The sequence goes on along the minus strand of NW_027472704.1, from coordinate 222,816 downwards.
TATCTCGGAAACTACAAGAGATAATGCAATTTGCAGCCGGCAATGTAATTAGCATGCCGAATATTACTTGGAATGTGAATTGGAACGAAATCGCCAATAGATAAGACCATTTTACAATTTGAGCCCAAGTTAGAAGCAGAGCCTAAGGTGTAAATTATCGATAGTCCATATCTCGGAAACTATAAGAGATAATGCAATTTGGCAACCGGAAATGTAATTAGCATGCCGAATATTACTTGGAATGTGAATTGGAACGAAATCGCCAATAGGTAAGACCATTTTACAATTTGGGCCCAAGTTAGAAGCAGAGCCTAAGGTGTAAATTATCGATAGTCCATATCTCGGAAACTATAAGAGATAATGCAATTTGGCAACCGGCAATGTAATTAGCATGCCGAATATTACTTGGAATGTGAATTGGAACGAAATCGCCAATAGATAAGGCGATTTTACAATTTGGGCCCAAGTTAGAAGCAGAGCCTAAGGTGTAAATTATCGATAGTCCATATCTCGGAAACTACAAGAGATAATGCAATTTGGCAACCGGCAATGTAATTAGCATGCCGAATATTACTTGGAATGTGAATTGGAATGAAATCGCCAATAGATAAGACCATTTTACAATTTGGGCCCAAGTTAGAAGCAGAGCCTAAGGTGTAAATTATCGATAGTCCATATCTCGGAAACTATAAGAGATAATGCAATTTGGCAACCGGCAATGTAATTAGCATGCCGAATATTACTTGGAATGTGAATTGGAACGAAATCGGCAATAGATAAGACCATTTTACAATTTGGGCCCAAGTTAGAAGCAGAGCCTAAGGTGTAAATTATCGATAGTCCATATCTCGGAAACTATAAGAGATAATGCAATTTGGCAACCGGCAATGTAATTAGCATGCCGAATATTACTTGGAATGGGAATTGGAACGAAATCGCCAATAGATAAGGCGATTTTACAATTTGGGCCCAAGTTAGAAGCAGAGCCTAAGGTGTAAATTATCGATAGTCCATATCTCGGAAACTACAAGAGATAATGCAATTTGGCAAACGGCAATGTAATTAGCATGCCGAATATTACTTGGAATGTGAATTGGAACGAAATCGCCAATAGATAAGACCATTTTACAATTTGGGCCCAAGTTAGAAGCAGAGCCTAAGGTGTAAATTATCGATAGTCCATATCTCGGAAACTATAAGAGATAATGCAATTTGGCAACCGGCAATGTAATTAGCATGCCGAATATTACTTGGAATGTGAATTGAAATGAAATCGCCAATAGATAAGACCATTTTACAATTTGGGCCCAAGTTAGAAGCAGAGCCTAAGGTGTAAATTATCGATAGTCCATATCTCGGAAACTATAAGAGATAATGCAATTTGGCAACCGGCAATGTAATTAGCATGCCGAATATTACTTGGAATGTGAATTGGAACGAAATCGGCAATAGATAAGACCATTTTACAATTTGGGCCCAAGTTAGAAGCAGAGCCTAAGGTGTAAATTATCGATAGTCCATATCTCGGAAACTATAAGAGATAATGCAATTTGGCAACCGGCAATGTAATTAGCATGCCGAATATTACTTGGAATGTGAATTGGAACGAAATCGCCATTAGTTAAGACCATTTTACAATTTGGGCCCAAGTTAGAAGCAGAGCCTAAGGTGTAAATTACCGATAGTCCATATCTCGGAAACTATTAGAGATAATGCAATTTGGCAACCGGCAATGTAATTAGCATGCCGAATATTACTTGGAATGTGAATTGGAACGAAATCGCCAATAGATAAGACGATTTTACAATTTGGGCCCAAGTTAGAAGCAGAGCCTAATGTGTAAATTATCGATAGTCCATATCTCGGAAACTATAAGAGATAATGCAATTTGGCAACCGGCAATGTAATTAGCATGCCGAATATTACTTGGAATGTGAATTGGAACGAAATCGCCAATAGATAAGACCATTTTACAATTTGGGCCCAAGTTAGAAGCAGAGCCTAAGGTGTAAATTATCGATAGTCCATATCTCGGAAACTATAAGAGATAATGCAATTTGGCAACCGGCAATGTAATTAGCATGCCGAATATTACTTGGAATGTGAATTGGAACGAAATCGCCAATAGATAAGACCATTTTACAATTTGGGCCCAAGTTAGAAGCAGAGCCTAAGGTGTAAATTATCCATAGTCCATATCTCGGAAACTATAAGAGGTAATGCAATTTGGCAATCGGCAATGTAATTAGCATGCCGAATATTACTTGGAATGTGAATTGGAACGAAATCGCCAATAGATAAGACCATTTTACAATTTGGGCCCAAGTTAGAAGCAGAGCCTAAGGTGTAAATTATTGATAGTCCATATCTCGGAAACTATAAGAGATAATGCAATTTCGCAACCGGCAATGTAATTAGCATGCCGAATATTACTTGGAGTGTGAATTGGAACGAAATCGCCAATAGATAAGACCATTTTACAATTTGGGCCCAAGTTAGAAGCAGAGCCTAAGGTGTAAATTATCGATAGTCCATATCTCGGAAACTATAAGAGATAATGCAATTTGGCAACCGGCAATGTAATTAGCATGCCGAATATTACTTGGAATGTGAATTGGAACGAAATCGCCAATAGATAAGACCATTTTACAATTTGGGCCCAAGCTAGAAGCAGAGCCTAAGGTGTAAATTATCGATAGTCCATATCTCGGAAACTGTAAGAGATAATGCAATTTGGCAACCGGCAATGTAATTAGCATGCCGAATATTACTTGGAATGTGAATTGGAACGAAATCGCCAATAGATAAGACCATTTTACAATTTGGGCCCAAGTTAGAAGCAGAGCCTAAGGTGTAAATTATCGATAGTCCATATCTCGGAAACTATAAGAGATAATGCAATTTGGCAACCGGCAATGTAATTAGCATGCCGAATATTACTTGGAATGTGAATTGGAACGAAATCGCCAATAGATAGGACCATTTTACAATTTGGGCCCAAGTTAGAAGCAGAGCCTGAGGTGTAAATTATCGATAGTCCATATCTCGGAAACTATAAGGGATAATGCAATTTGGCAATCGGCAATGTAATTAGCATGCCGAATATTACTTGGAATGTGAATTGGAACGAAATCGCCAATAGATAAGACCATATTACAATTTGGGCCCAAGTTAGAAGCAGAGCCTAAGGTGTAAATTATCGATAGTCCATATCTCGGAAACTATAAGAGATAATGCAATTTGGCAACCGGCAATGTAATTAGCATGCCGAATATTACTTGGAATGTGAATTGGAACGAAATCGCCAATAGATAAGACCATTTTACAATTTGGGCCCAAGTTAGAAGCAGAGCCTAAGGTGTAAATTATCGATAGTATATATCTCGGAAACTATAAGAGATAATGCAATTTGGCAACCGGCAATGTAATTAGCATGCCGAATATTACTTGGAATGTGAATTGGAACGAAATCGCCAATAGATAAGACCATTTTACAATTTGGGCCCAAGTTAGAAGCAGAGCCTAAGGTGTAAATTATCGATAGACCATATCTCGGAAACTATAAGAGATAATGCAATTTGGCAACCGGCAATTTAATTAGCATGCCGAATATTACTTGGAATGTGAATTGGAACGAAATCGCCAATAGATAAGGCCATTTTACAATTTGGGCCCAATTTAGAAGCAGAGCCTAAGGTGTAAATTATCGATAGTCCATATCTCGGAAACTATAAGAGATAATGCAATTTGGCAACCGGCAATTTAATTAGCATGCCGAATATTACTTGGAATGTGAATTGGAACGAAATCGCCAATAGATAAGGCCATTTTACAATTTGGGCCCAAGTTAGAAGCAGAGCCTAAGGTGTAAATTATCGATAGTCCATATCTCGGAAACTATAAGAGATAATGCAATTTGGCAACCGGCAATGTAATTAGCATGCCGAATATTACTTGGAATGTGAATTGGAACGAAATCGCCAATAGATAAGACCATTTTACAATTTGGGCCCAAGTTAGAAGCAGAGCCTAAGGTGTAAATTATCGATAGTCCATATCTCGGAAACTATAAGAGATAATGCAATTTGGCAACCGGCAATTTAATTAGCATGCCGAATATTACTTGGAATGTGAATTGGAACGAAATCGCCAATAGATAAGGCCATTTTACAATTTGGGCCCAAGTTAGAAGCAGAGCCTAAGGTGTAAATTATCGATAGTCCATATCTCGGAAACTATAAGAGATAATGCAATTTGGCAACCGGCAATGTAATTAGCATGCCAAATATTACTTGGAATGTGAATTGGAACGAAATCGCCAATAGATAAGACCATTTTACAATTTGGGCCCAAGTTAGAAACAGAGCCTAAGGTGTAAATTATCGATAGTCCATATCTCGGAAACTAAAAGATATAATGCAATTTGGCAACCGGCAATGTAATTAGCATGCCGAATATTACTTGGAATGTGAATTGGAACGAAATCGCCAATAGATAAGACCATTTTACAATTTGGGCCCAAGTTAGAAGCAGAGCCTAAGGTGTAAATTATCGATAGTCCATATCTCGGAAACTATAAGAGATAATGCAATTTCGCAACCGGCAATGTAATTAGCATGCCGAATATTACTTGGAATGTGAATTGGGACGAAATCGCCAATAGATAAGACCATTTTACAATTTGGGCCCAAGTTAGAAGCAGAGCCTAAGGTGTAAATTATCGATAGTCCATATCTCGGAAACTATAAGAGATAATGCAATTTGGCAACCGGCAATGTAATTAGCATGCCGAATATTACTTGGAATGTGAATTGGAACGAAATCGCCAATAGATAAGACCATTTTACAATTTGGGCCCAAGTTAGAAGCAGAGCCTAAGGTGTAAATAATCGATAGTCCATATCTCGGAAACTATAAGAGATAATGCAATTTGGCAACCGGCAATGTAATTAGCATGCCGAATATTACTTGGAATCTGAATTGGAACGAAAACGCCAATAGATAAGACCATTTTACAATTTGGGCCCAAGTTAGAAGCAGAGCCTGAGGTGTAAATTATCGATAGTCCATATCTCGGAAACTATAAGGGATAATGCAATTTGGCAACCGGCAATGTAATTAGCATGCCGAATATTACTTGGAATGTGAATTGGAACGAAATCGCCAATAGATAAGACCATATTACAATTTGGGCCCAAGTTAGAAGCAGAGCCTAAGGTGTAAATTATCGATAGTCCATATCTCGGAAACTATAAGAGATAATGCAATTTGGCAACCGGCAATGTAATTAGCATGCCGAATATTACTTGGAATGTGAATTGGAACGAAATCGCCAATAGATAAGACCATTTTACAATTTGGGCCCAAGTTAGAAGCAGAGCCTAAGGTGTAAATTATCGATAGTCCATATCTCGGAAACTATAAGAGATAATGCAATTTGGCAACCGGCAATGTAATTAGCATGCCGAATATTACTTGGAATGTGAATTGGAACGAAATCGCCAATAGATAAGACCATTTTACAATTTGGGCCCAAGTTAGAAGCAGAGCCTAAGGTGTAAATTATCGATAGTCCATATCTCGGAAACTATAAGAGATAATGCAATTTCGCAACCGGCAATGTAATTAGCATGCCGAATATTACTTGGAATGGGAATTGGGACGAAATCGCCAATAGATAAGACCATTTTACAATTTGGGCCCAAGTTAGAAGCAGAGCCTAAGGTGTAAATTATCGATAGTCCATATCTCGGAAACTATAAGAGATAATGCAATTTGGCAACCGGCAATGTAATTAGCATGCCGAATATTACTTGGAATGTGAATTGGAACGAAATCGTCAATAGATAAGGCCATTTTACAATTTGGGCCCAAGTTAGAAGCAGAGCCTAAGGTGTAAATTATCGATAGTCCATATCTCGGAAACTATAAGAGATAATGCAATTTGGCAACCGGCAATGTAATTAGCATGCCGAATACTACTTGGAATGTGAATTGGAACGAAATCGCCAATAGATAAGACCATTTTACAATTTGGGCCCAAGTTAGAAGCAGAGCCTAAGGTGTAAATTATCGATAGTCCATATCTCGGAAAGTATAAGAGATAATGCAACTTGGCCACCGGCAATGTAATTAGCATGCCGAATATTACTTGGAATGTGAATTGGAACGAAATCGCCAATAGATAAGACTATTTTACAATTTGGGCCCAAGTTAGAAGCAGAGCCTAAGGTGTAAATTATCGATAGTCCATATCTCGGAAACTATAAGAGATAATGCAATTTGGCAACCGGCAATGTAATTAGCATGCCGAATATTACTTGGAATGTGAATTGGAACGAAATCGCCAATAGATAAGACCATTTTACAATTTGGGCCCAAGTTAGAAGCAGAGCCTAAGGTGTAAATTATCGATAGTCCATATCTCTGAAACTATAAGCGATAATGCAATTTGGCAACCGGCAATGTAATTAGCATGCCGAATTTTACTTGGAATGTGAATTGGAATGAAATCGCCAATAGATAAGACCATTTTACAATTTGGGCCCAAGTTAGAAGCAGAGCCTAAGGTGTAAATTATCGATAGTCCATATCTCGCAAACTATAAGAGATAATGCAATTTGGCAACCGGCAATGTAATTAGCATGCCGAATATTACTTGGAATGTGAATTGGAACGAAATCGGCAATAGATAAGACCATTTTACAATTTGGGCCCAAGTTAGAAGCAGAGCCTAAGGTGTAAATTATCGATAGTCCATATCTCGGAAACTATAAGAGATAATGCAATTTGGCAACCGGCAATGTAATTAGCATGCCGAATATTACTTGGAATGGGAATTGGAACGAAATCGCCAATAGATAAGGCGATTTTACAATTTGGGCCCAAGTTAGAAGCAGAGCCTAAGGTGTAAATTATCGATAGTCCATATCTCGGAAACTACAAGAGATAATGCAATTTGGCAACCGGCAATGTAATTAGCATGCCGAATATTACTTGGAATGTGAGTTGGAACGAAATCGCCAATAGATAAGACCATTTTACAATTTGGGCCCAAGTTAGAAGCAGAGCCTAAGGTGTAAATTATCGATAGTCCATATCTCGGAAACTATAAGAGATAATGCAATTTGGCAACCGGCAATGTAATTAGCATGCCGAATATTACTTGGAATGTGAATTGGAATGAAATCGCCAATAGATAAGACCATTTTACAATTTATGCCCAAGTTAGAAGCAGAGCCTAAGGTGTAAATTATCGATAGTCCATATCTCGGAAACTATAAGAGATAATGCAATTTGGCAACCGGCAATGTAATTAGCATGCCGAATATTACTTGGAATGTGAATTGGAACGAAATCGGCAATAGATAAGACCATTTTACAATTTGGGCCCAAGTTAGAAGCAGAGCCTAAGGTGTAAATTATCGATAGTCCATATCTCGGAAACTATAAGAGATAATGCAATTTGACAACCGGCAATGTAATTAGCATGCCGAATATTACTTGGAATGTGAATTGGAACGAAATCGCCATTAGATAAGACCATTTTACAATTTGGGCCCAAGTTAGAAGCAGAGCCTAAGGTGTAAATTACCGATAGTCCATATCTCGGAAACTATTAGAGATAATGCAATTTGGCAACCGGCAATGTAATTAGCATGCCGAATATTACTTGGAATGTGAATTGGAACGAAATCGCCAATAGATAAGACGATTTTACAATTTGGGCCCAAGTTAGAAGCAGAGCCTAATGTGTAAATTATCGATAGTCCATATCTCGGAAACTATAAGAGATAATGCAATTTGGCAACCGGCAATGTAATTAGCATGCCGAATATTACTTGGAATGTGAATTGGAACGAAATCGCCAATAGATAAGACCATTTTACAATTTGGGCCCAAGTTAGAAGCAGAGCCTAAGGTGTAAATTATCGATAGTCCATATCTCGGAAACTATAAGAGATAATGCAATTTGGCAACCGGTAATGTAATTAGCATGCCGAATATTACTTGGAATGTGAATTGGAACGAAATCGCCAATAGATAAGACCATTTTACAATTTGGGCCCAAGTTAGAAGCAGAGCCTAAGGTGTAAATTATCCATAGTCCATATCTCGGAAACTATAAGAGGTAATGCAATTTGGCAACCGGCAATGTAATTAGCATGCCGAATATTACTTGGAATGTGAGTTGGAACGAAATCGCCAATAGATAAGACCATTTTACAATTTGGGCCCAAGTTAGAAGCAGAGCCTAAGGTGTAAATTATCGATAGTCCATATCTCGGAAACTATAAGAGATAATGCAATTTGGCAACCGGCAATGTAATTAGCATGCCGAATATTACTTGGAATGTGAATTGGAACGAAATCGCCAATAGATAAGACCATTTTACAATTTGGGCCCAAGTTAGAAGCAGAGCCTAAGGTGTAAATTATCGATAGTCCATATCTCGGAAACTATAAGAGATAATGCAATTTGGCAACCGGTAATGTAATTAGCATGCCGAATATTACTTGGAATGTGAATTGGAACGAAATCGCCAATAGATAAGACCATTTTACAATTTGGGCCCAAGTTAGAAGCAGAGCCTAAGGTGTAAATTATCCATAGTCCATATCTCGGAAACTATTAGAGATAATGCAATTTGGCAACCGGCAATGTAATTAGCATGCCGAATATTACTTGGAATGTGAATTGGAACGAAATCGCCAATAGATAAGACGATTTTACAATTTGGGCCCAAGTTAGAAGCAGAGCCTAATGTGTAAATTATCGATAGTCCATATCTCGGAAACTATAAGAGATAATGCAATTTGGCAACCGGCAATGTAATTAGCATGCCGAATATTACTTGGAATGTGAATTGGAACGAAATCGCCAATAGATAAGACCATTTTACAATTTGGGCCCAAGTTAGAAGCAGAGCCTAAGGTGTAAATTATCGATAGTCCATATCTCGGAAACTATAAGAGATAATGCAATTTGGCAACCGGTAATGTAATTAGCATGCCGAATATTACTTGGAATGTGAATTGGAACGAAATCGCCAATAGATAAGACCATTTTACAATTTGGGCCCAAGTTAGAAGCAGAGCCTAAGGTGTAAATTATCCATAGTCCATATCTCGGAAACTATAAGAGGTAATGCAATTTGGCAACCGGCAATGTAATTAGCATGCCGAATATTACTTGGAATGTGAATTGGAACGAAATCGCCAATAGATAAGACCATTTTACAATTTGGGCCCAAGTTAGAAGCAGAGCCTAAGGTGTAAATTATTGATAGTCCATATCTCGGAAACTATAAGAGATAATGCAATTTCGCAACCGGCAATGTAATTAGCATGCCGAATATTACTTGGAGTGTGAATTGGAACGAAATCGCCAATAGATAAGACCATTTTACAATTTGGGCCCAAGTTAGAAGCAGAGCCTAAGGTGTAAATTATCCATAGTCCATATCCCGGAAACTATAAGAGGTAATGCAATTTGGCAACCGGCAATGTAATTAGCATGCCGAATATTACTTGGAATGTGAATTGGAACGAAATCGCCAATAGATAAGACCATTTTACAATTTGGGCCCAAGTTAGAAGCAGAGCCTAAGGTGTAAATTATTGATAGTCCATATCTCGGAAACTATAAGAGATAATGCAATTTCGCAACCGGCAATATAATTAGCATGCCGAATATTACTTGGAGTGTGAATTGGAACGAAATCGCCAATAGATAAGACCATTTTACAATTTGGGCCCAAGTTAGAAGCAGAGCCTAAGGTGTAAATTATCGATAGTCCATATCTCGGAAACTACAAGAGATAATGCAATTTGCAGCCGGCAATGTAATTAGCATGCCGAATATTACTTGGAATGTGAATTGGAACGAAATCGCCAATAGATAAGACCATTTTACAATTTGAGCCCAAGTTAGAAGCAGAGCCTAAGGTGTAAATTATCGATAGTCCATATCTCGGAAACTATAAGAGATAATGCAATTTGGCAATCGGAAATGTAATTAGCATGCCGAATATTACTTGGAATGTGAATTGGAACGAAATCGCCAATAGGTAAGACCATTTTACAATTTGGGCCCAAGTTAGAAGCAGAGCCTAAGGTGTAAATTATCGATAGTCCATATCTCGGAAACTATAAGAGATAATGCAATTTGGCAACCGGCAATGTAATTAGCATGCCGAATATTACTTGGAATGTGAATTGGAACGAAATCGCCAATAGATAAGGCGATTTTACAATTTGGGCCCAAGTTAGAAGCAGAGCCTAAGGTGTAAATTATCGATAGTCCATATCTCGGAAACTACAAGAGATAATGCAATTTGGCAACCGGCAATGTAATTAGCATGCCGAATATTACTTGGAATGTGAATTGTAATGAAATCGCCAATAGATAAGACCATTTTACAATTTGGGCCCAAGTTAGAAGCAGAGCCTAAGGTGTAAATTATCGATAGTCCATATCTCGGAAACTATAAGAGATAATGCAATTTGGCAACCGGCAATGTAATTAGCATGCCGAATATTACTTGGAATGTGAATTGGAACGAAATCGGCAATAGATAAGACCATTTTACAATTTGGGCCCAAGTTAGAAGCAGAGCCTAAGGTGTAAATTATCGATAGTCCATATCTCGGAAACTATAAGAGATAATGCAATTTGGCAACCGGCAATGTAATTAGCATGCCGAATATTACTTGGAATGTGAATTGGAATGAAATCGCCAATAGATAAGACCATTTTACAATTTGGGCCCAAGTTAGAAGCAGAGCCTAAGGTGTAAATTATCGATAGTCCATATCTCGGAAACTATAAGAGATAATGCAATTTGGCAACCGGCAATGTAATTAGCATGCCGAATATTACTTGGAATGTGAATTGGAACGAAATCGGCAATAGATAAGACCATTTTACAATTTGGGCCCAAGTTAGAAGCAGAGCCCAAGGTGTAAATTATCGATAGTCCATATCTCGGAAACTATAAGAGATAATGCAATTTGGCAACCGGCAATGTAATTAGCATGCCGAATATTACTTGGAATGTGAATTGGAACGAAATCGCCATTAGTTAAGACCATTTTACAATTTGGGCCCAAGTTAGAAGCAGAGCCTAAGGTGTAAATTACCGATAGTCCATATCTCGGAAACTATTAGAGATAATGCAATTTGGCAACCGGCAATGTAATTAGCATGCCGAATATTACTTGGAATGTGAATTGGAACGAAATCGCCAATAGATAAGACGATTTTACAATTTGGGCCCAAGTTAGAAGCAGAGCCTAATGTGTAAATTATCGATAGTCCATATCTCGGAAACTATAAGAGATAATGCAATTTGGCAACCGGCAATGTAATTAGCATGCCGAATATTACTTGGAATGTGAATTGGAACGAAATCGCCAATAGATAAGACCATTTTACAATTTGGGCCCAAGTTAGAAGCAGAGCCTAAGGTGTAAATTATCGATAGTCCATATCTCGGAAACTATAAGAGATAATGCAATTTGGCAACCGGCAATGTAATTAGCATGCCGAATATTACTTGGAATGTGAATTGGAACGAAATCGCCAATAGATAAGACCATTTTACAATTTGGGCCCAAGTTAGAAGCAGAGCCTAAGGTGTAAATTATTGATAGTCCATATCTCGGAAACTATAAGAGATAATGCAATTTCGCAACCGGCAATGTAATTAGCATGCCGAATATTACTTGGAGTGTGAATTGGAACGAAATCGCCAATAGATAAGACCATTTTACAATTTGGTCCCAAGTTAGAAGCAGAGCCTAAGGTGTAAATTATCGATAGTCCATATCTCGGAAACTGTAAGAGATAATGCAATTTGGCAACCGGCAATGTAATTAGCATGCCGAATATTACTTGGAATGTGAATTGGAACGAAATCGCCAATAGATAAGACCATTTTACAATTTGGGCTCAAGTTAGAAGCAGAGCCTAAGGTGTAAATTATCGATAGTCCATATCTCGGAAACTATAAGAGATAATGCAATTTGGCAACCGGCAATGTAATTAGCATGCCGAATATTACTTGGAATGTGAATTGGAACGAAATCGCCAATAGATAGGACCATTTTACAATTTGGGCCCAAGTTAGAAGCAGAGCCTGAGGTGTAAATTATCGATAGTCCATATCTCGGAAACTATAAGGGATAATGCAATTTGGCAACCGTCAATGTAATTAGCATGCCGAATAATACTTGGAATGTGAATTGGAACGAAATCGCCAATAGATAAGACCATATTACAATTTGGGCCCAAGTTAGAAGCAGAGCCTAAGGTGTAAATTATCGATAGTCCATATCTCGGAAACTATAAGAGATAATGCAATTTTGCAACCGGCAATGTAATTAGCATGCCGAATATTACTTGGAATGTGAATTGGAACGAAATCGCCAATAGATAAGACCATTTTACAATTTGGGCCCAAGTTAGAAGCAGAGCCTAAGGTGTAAATTATCGATAGTATATATCTCGGAAACTATAAGAGATAATACAATTTGGCAACCGGCAATGTAATTAGCATGCCGAATATTACTTGGAATGTGAATTGGAACGAAATCGCCAATAGATAAGACCATTTTACAATTTGGGCCCAAGTTAGAAGCAGAGCCTAAGGTGTAAATTATCGATAGTCCATATCTCGGAAACTATAAGAGATAATGCAATTTGGCAACCGGCAATTTAATTAGCATGCCGAATATTACTTGGAATGTGAATTGGAACGAAATCGCCAATAGATAAGGCCATTTTACAATTTGGGCCCAAGTTAGAAGCAGAGCCTAAGGTGTAAATTATCGATAGTCCATATCTCGGAAACTATAAGAGATAATGCAATTTGGCAACCGGCAATTTAATTAGCATGCCGAATATTACTTGGAATGTGAATTGGAACGAAATCGCCAATAGATAAGGCCATTTTACAATTTGGGCCCAAGTTAGAAGCAGAGCCTAAGGTGTAAATTATCGATAGTCCATATCTCGGAAACTATAAGAGATAATGCAATTTCGCAACCGGCAATGTAATTAGCATGCCGAATATTACTTGGAATGTGAATTGGGACGAAATCGCCAATAGATAAGACCATTTTACAATTTGGGCCCAAGTTAGAAGCAGAGCCTAAGGTGTAAATTATCGATAGTCCATATCTCGGAAACTATAAGAGATAATGCAATTTGGCAACCGGCAATGTAATTAGCATGCCGAATATTACTTGGAATGTGAATTGGAACGAAATCGCCAATAGATAAGACCATTTTACAATTTGGGCCCAAGTTAGAAGCAGAGCCTAAGGTGTAAATAATCAATAGTCCATATCTCGGAAACTAAAAGAGATAATGCAATTTGGCAACCGGCAATGTAATTAGCATGCCGAATATTACTTGGAATGTGAATTGGAACGAAAACGCCAATAGATAAGACCATTTTACAATTTGGGCCCAAGTTAGAAGCAGAGCCTGAGGTGTAAATTATCGATAGTCCATATCTCGGAAACTATAAGGGATAATGCAATTTGGCAACCGGCAATGTAATTAGCATGCCGAATATTACTTGGAATGTGAATTGGAACGAAATCGCCAATAGATAAGACCATATTACAATTTGGGCCCAAGTTAGAAGCAGAGCCTAAGGTGTAAATTATCGATAGTCCATATCTCGGAAACTATAAGAGATAATGCAATTTGGCAACCGGCAATGTAATTAGCATGCCGAATATTACTTGGAATGTGAATTGGAACGAAATCGCCAATAGATAAGACCATTTTACAATTTGGGCCCAAGTTAGAAGCAGAGCCTAAGGTGTAAATTATCGATAGTCCATATCTCGGAAACTATAAGAGATAATGCAATTTGGCAACCGGCAATGTAATTAGCATGCCGAATATTACTTGGAATGTGAATTGGAACGAAATCGCCAATAGATAAGACCATTTTACAATTTGGGCCCAAGTTAGAAGCAGAGCCTAAGGTGTAAATTATCGATAGTCCATATCTCGGAAACTATAAGAGATAATGCAATTTGGCAACCGGCAATTTAATTAGCATGCCGAATATTACTTGGAATGTGAATTGGAACGAAATCGCCAATAGATTAGGCCATTTTACAATTTGGGCCCAAGTTAGAAGCAGAGCCTAAGGTGTAAATTATCGATAGTCCGTATCTCGGAAACTATAAGAGATAATGCAATTTGGCAATCGGCAATGTAATTAGCATGCCAAATATTACTTGGAATGTGAATTGGAACGAAATCGCCAATAGATAAGACCATTTTACAATTTGGGCCCAAGTTAGAAACAGAGCCTAAGGTGTAAATTATCGATAGTCCATATCTCGGAAACTAAAAGATATAATGCAATTTGGCAACCGGCAATGTAATTAGCATGCCGAATATTACTTGGAATGTGAATTGGAACGAAATCGCCAATAGATAAGACCATTTTACAATTTGGGCCCAAGTTAGAAGCAGAGCCTAAGGTGTAAATTATCGATAGTCCATATCTCGGAAACTATAAGAGATAATGCAATTTCGCAACCGGCAATGTAATTAGCATGCCGAATATTACTTGGAATGTGAATTGGGACGAAATCGCCAATAGATAAGACCATTTTACAATTTGGGCCCAAGTTAGAAGCAGAGCCTAAGGTGTAAATTATCGATAGTCCATATCTCGGAAACTATAAGAGATAATGCAATTTGGCAACCGGCAATGTAATTAGCATGCCGTATATTACTTGGAATGTGAATTGGAACGAAATCGTCAATAGATAAGGCCATTTTACAATTTGGGCCCAAGTTAGAAGCAGAGCCTAAGGTGTAAATTATCGATAGTCCATATCTCGGAAACTATAAGAGATAATGCAATTTGGCAACCGGCAATGTAATTAGCATGCCGAATATTACTTGGAATGTGAATTGGAACGAAATCGCCAATAGGTAAGACCATTTTACAATTTGGGCCCAAGTTAGAAGCAGAGCCTAAGGTGTAAATTATCGATAGTCCATATCTCGGAAACTATAAGAGATAATTCAATTTGGCAACCGGCAATGTAATTAGCATGCCGAATATTACTTGGAATGTGAATTGGAACGAAATCGCCAATAGATAAGACCATTTTACAATTTGGGCCCAAGTTAGAAGCAGAGCCTAAGGTGTAAATTATCGATAGTCCATATCTCGGAAACTATAAGAGATAATGCAATTTGGCAACCGGCAATGTAATTAGCATGCTGAATATTACTTGGAATGTGAATTGGAACGAAATCGCCAATAGATAAGACGATTTTACAATTTGGGCCCAAGTTAGAAGCAGAGCCCAAGGTGTAAATTATCGATAGTCCATATCTCGGAAACTATAAGAGATAATGCAATTTGGCAACCGGCAATTTAATTAACATGCCGAATATTACTTGGAATGTGAATTGGAACGAAATCGCCAATAGATAAGACTATTTTACAATTTGGGCCCAAGTTAGAAGCAGAGCCTAAGGTGTAAATTATCGATAGTCCATATCTCGGAAACTATAAGAGATAATGCAATTTGGCAACCGGCAATGTAATTAACATGCCGAATATTACTTGGAATGTGAATTGGAACGAAATCGCCAATAGATAAGACCATTTTACAATTTGGGCCCAAGTTAGAAGCAGAGCCTAAGGTGTAAATTATCGATAGTCCATATCTCTGAAACTATAAGAGATAATGCAATTTGGCAACCGGCAATGTAATCAGCATGCCGAGTATTACTTGGAATGTGAATTGGAACGAAATCGCCAATAGATAAGGCCATTTTACAATTTTTGCCCAAGTTAGAAGCAGAGCCTAAGGTGTAAATTATCGATAGTCCATATCTCGGAAACTATAAGAGATAATGCAATTTGGCAACCGGCAATGTAATTAGCATGCCGAATACTACTTGGAATGTGAATTGGAACGAAATCGCCAATAGATAAGACCATTTTACAATTTGGGCACAAGTTAGAAGCAGAGCCTAAGGTGTAAATTATCCATAGTCCATATCTCGGAAACTATAAGAGATAATGCAATTTGGCAACTGGCAATGTAATTAGCATGCCGAATATTACTTGGAATGTGAATTGGAACGAAATCGCCAATAGATAAGACCATTTTACAATTTGGGCCCAAGTTAGAAGCAGAGCCTAAGGTGTAAATTATCGATAGTCCATATCTCGGAAACTATAAGAGATAATGCAATTTGGCAACCGGCAATGTAATTAGCATGCCGAATACTACTTGGAATGTGAATTGGAACGAAATCGCCAATAGATAAGACCATTTTACAGTTTGGGCCCAAGTTAGAAGCAGAGCCGAAGGTTAAAAATAATCGATAGTCCATATCTCGGAAACTATAAGAGATAATGCAATTTGGGAACCGGCAATGTAATAAGCATGCCGAATATTACTTGGAATGTGAATTGGAACGAAATCGCCAATAGATAAGACCATTTTACAATTTGGGCCCAAGTTAGAAGCAGAGCCTAAGGTGTAAATTATCGATAGTCCATATCTTGGAAAGTATAAGAGATAATGCAACTTGGCCACCGGCAATGTAATTAGCATGCCGAATATTACTTGGAATGTGAATTGGAACGAAATCGCCAATAGGTAAGACCATTTTACAATTTGGGCCCAAGTTAGAAGCAGAGCCTAAGGTGTAAATTATCGATAGTCCATATCTCGGAAACTATAAGAGATAATTCAATTTGGCAACCGGCAATGTAATTAGCATGCCGAATATTACTTGGAATGTGAATTGGAACGAAATCGCCAATAGATAAGACCATTTTACAATTAGGGCCCAAGTTAGAAGCAGAGCCTAAGGTGTAAATTATCGATAGTCCATATCTCGGAAACTATAAGAGATAATGCAATTTGGCAACCGGCAATGTAATTAGCATGCCGAATATTACTTGGAATGTGAATTGGAACGAAATCGCCAATAGATAAGACGATTTTACAATTTGGGCCCAAGTTAGAAGCAGAGCCCAAGGTGTAAATTATCGATAGTCCATATCTCGGAAACTATAAGAGATAATGCAATTTGGCAACCGGCAATTTAATTAACATGCCGAATATTACTTGGAATGTGAATTGGAACGAAATCGCCAATAGATAAGACTATTTTACAATTTGGGCCCAAGTTAGAATCCGAGCCTAAGGTGTAAATTATCGATAGTCCATATCTCGGAAACTATAAGAGATAATGCAATTTGGCAACCGGCAATGTAATTAGCATGCCGAATTTTACTTGGAATGTGAATTGGAACGAAATCGCCAATAGATAAGACCATATTACAATTTGGGCCCAAGTTAGAAGCAGAGCCTAAGGTGTAAATTATCGATAGTCCATATCTCTGAAACTATAAGAGATAATGCAATTTGGCAACCGGCAATGTAATCAGCATGCCGAGTATTACTTGGAATGTGAATTGGAACGAAATCGCCAATAGATAAGGCCATTTTACAATTTTTGCCCAAGTTAGAAGCAGAGCCTAAGGTGTAAATTATCGATAGTCCATATCTCGGAAACTATAAGAGATAATGCAATTTGGCAACCGGCAATGTAATTAGCATGCCGAATATTACTTGGAATGTGAATTGGAACGAAATCGCCAATAGATAAGACGATTTTACAATTTGGGCCCAAGTTAGAAGCAGAGATTAAGGTGTAAATTATCGATAGTCCATATCTCGGAAACTATAAGAGATAATGCAATTTGGCAACCGGCAATGTAATTAGCATGCCGAATATTACTTGGAATGTGAATTGGAACGAAATCGCCAATAGATAAGACCATTTTACAATTTGGGCCCAAGTTAGAAGCAGAGCCTAAGGTGTAAATTATCGATAGGCCATATCTCGGAAACTATAAGAGATAATGCAATTTGGCAACCGGCAATGTAATTAGCATGCCGAATATTACTTGGAATGTGAATTGGAACGAAATCGCCAATAGATAAGACCATTTTACAATTTGGGCCCAAGTTAGAAGCAGAGCCTAAGGTGTAAATTATCGATAGTCCATATCTCGGAAACTATAAGAGATAATGCAATTTGGCAACCGGCAATGTAATTAGCATGCCGAATATTACTTGGAATGTGAATTGGAACGAAATCGCCAATAGATAAGACCATTTTACAATTTGGGCCCAAGTTAGAAGCAGAGCCTAAGGTGTAAATTATCGATAGTCCATATCTCGGAAACTATAAGGGATAATGCAATTTGGCAACCGGCGATGTAATTAGCATGCAGAATATTACTTGGAATGTGAATTGGAACGAAATCGCCAATAGATAAGACCATATTACAATTTGGGCCCAAGTTAGAAGCAGAGCCTAAGGTGTAAATTATCGATAGTCCATATCTCGGAAACTATAAGAGATAATGCAATTTGGCAACCGGCAATGTAATTAGCATGCCGAATATTACTTGGAATGTGAATTGGAACGAAATCGCCAATAGATAAGACCATTTTACAATTTGGGCCCAAGTTAGAAGCAGAGCCTAAGGTGTAAATTATCGATAGTCCATATCTCGGAAACTATAAGAGATAATGCAATTTGGCAACCGGCAATTTAATTAGCATGCCGAATATTACTTGGAATGTGAATTGGAACGAAATCGCCAATAGATAAGACCATTTTACAATTTGGGCCCAAGTTAGAAGCAGAGCCTAAGGTGTAAATTATCGATAATCCATATCTCGGAAACTATAAGAGATAATGCAATTTGGCAACCGGCAATGTAATTAGCATGCCGAATATTACTTGGAATGTGAATTGGAACGAAATCGCCAATAGATAAGACCATTTTACAATTTGGGCCCAAGTTAGAAGCAGAGCCTAAGGTGTAAATTATCGATAGTCCATATCTCGGAAACTATAAGAGATAATGCAATTTGGCAACCGGCAATTTAATTAGCATGCCGAATATTACTTGGAATGTGAATTGGAACGAAATCGCCAATAGATAAGGCCATTTTACAATTTGGGCCCAAGTTAGAAGCAGAGCCTAAGGTGTAAATTATCGATAGTCCATATCTCGGAAACTATAAGAGATAATGCAATTTGGCAACCGGCAATGTAATTAGCATGCCGAATATTACTTGGAATGTGAATTGGAACGAAATCGCCAATAGATAAGACCATTTTACAATTTGGGCCCAAGTTAGAAACAGAGCCTAAGGTGTAAATTATCGATAGTCCATATCTCGGAAACTAAAAGATATAATGCAATTTGGCAACCGGCAATGTAATTAGCATGCCGAATATTACCTGGAATGTGAATTGGAACGAAATCGCCAATAGATAAGACCATTTTACAATTTGGGCCCAAGTTAGAAACAGAGCCTAAGGTGTAAATTATCGATAGTCCATATCTCGGAAACTAAAAGATATAATGCAATTTGGCAACCGGCAATGTAATTAGCATGCCGAATATTACTTGGAATGTGAATTGGAACGAAATCGCCAATAGATAAGACCATTTTACTATTTGGGCCCAAGTTAGAAGCAGAGCCTAAGGTGTAAATTATCGATAGTCCATATCTCGGAAACTATAAGAGATAATTCAATTTGGCAACCGCCAATGTAATTAGCATGCCGAATATTACTTGGAATGTGAATTGGAACGAAATCGCCAATAGATAAGACCATTTTACAATTTGGGCCCAAGTTAGAAGCAGAGCCTAAGGTGTAAATTATCGATAGTCCATATCTCGGAAACTATAAGAGATAATGCAATTTGGCAACCGGCAATGTAATTAGCATGCCGAATATTACTTGGAATGTGAATTGGAACGAAATCGCCAATAGATAAGACGATTTTACAATTTGGGCCCAAGTTAGAAGCAGAGATTAAGGTGTAAATTATCGATAGTCCATATCTCGGAAACTATAAGAGATAATGCAATTTGGCAACCGGCAATGTAATTAGCATGCCGAATATTACTTGGAATGTGAATTGGAACGAAATCGCCAATAGATAAGACCATTTTACAATTTGGGCCCAAGTTAGAAGCAGAGCCTAAGGTGTAAATTATCGATAGGCCATATCTCGGAAACTATAAGAGATAATGCAATTTGGCAACCGGCAAAGTAATTAGCATGCCGAATATTACTTGGAATGTGAATTGGAACGAAATCGCCAATAGATAAGACCATTTTACAATTTGGGCCCAAGTTAGAAGCAGAGCCTAAGGTGTAAATTATCGATAGTCCATATCTCGGAAACTATAAGAGATAATGCAATTTGGCAACCGGCAATGTAATTAGCATGCCGAATATTACTTGGAATGTGAATTGGAATGAAATCGCCAATAGATAAGACCATTTTACAATTTGGGCCCAAGTTAGAAGCAGAGCCTAAGGTGTAAATTATCGATAGTCCATATCTCCGAAACTATAAGAGATAATGCAATTTGGCAACCGGCAATGTAATTAGCATGCCGAATATTACTTGGAATGTGAATTGGAACGAAATCGCCAATAGATAAGACCATTTTACAATTTGGGCCCAAGTTAGAAGCAGAGCCTAAGGTGTAAATTATCGATAATCCATATCTCGGAAACTATAAGAGATAATGCAATTTGGCAACCGGCAATGTAATTAGCATGCCGAATATTACTTGGAATGTGAATTGGAACGAAATCGCCAATAGATAAGACCATTTTACAATTTGGGCCCAAGTTAGAAGCAGAGCCTAAGGTGTAAATTATCGATAGTCCATATCTCGGAAACTATAAGAGATAATGCAATTTGGCAACCGGCAATTTAATTAGCATGCCGAATATTACTTGGAATGTGAATTGGAACGAAATCGCCAATAGATAAGGCCATTTTACAATTTGGGCCCAAGTTAGAAGCAGAGCCTAAGGTGTAAATTATCGATAGTCCATATCTCGGAAACTATAAGAGATAATGCAATTTGGCAACCGGCAATGTAATTAGCATGCCGAATATTACTTGGAATGTGAATTGGAACGAAATCGCCAATAGATAAGACCATTTTACAATTTGGGCCCAAGTTAGAAACAGAGCCTAAGGTGTAAATTATCGATAGTCCATATCTCGGAAACTAAAAGATATAATGCAATTTGGCAACCGGCAATGTAATTAGCATGCCGAATATTACTTGGAATGTGAATTGGAACGAAATCGCCAATAGATAAGACCATTTTACAATTTGGGCCCAAGTTAGAAACAGAGCCTAAGGTGTAAATTATCGATAGTCCATATCTCGGAAACTAAAAGATATAATGCAATTTGGCAACCGGCAATGTAATTAGCATGCCGAATATTACTTGGAATGTGAATTGGAACGAAATCGCCAATAGATAAGACCATTTTACAATTTGGGCCCAAGTTAGAAGCAGAGCCTAAGGTGTAAATTATCGATAGTCCATATCTCGGAAACTATAAGAGATAATTCAATTTGGCAACCGGCAATGTAATTAGCATGCCGAATATTACTTGGAATGTGAATTGGAACGAAATCGCCAATAGATAAGACCATTTTACAATTTGGGCCCAAGTTAGAAGCAGAGCCTAAGGTGTAAATTATCGATAGTCCATATCTCGGAAACTATAAGAGATAATGCAATTTGGCAACCGGCAATGTAATTAGCATGCCGAATATTACTTGGAATGTGAATTGGAACGAAATCGCCAATAGATAAGACGATTTTACAATTTGGGCCCAAGTTAGAAGCAGAGATTAAGGTGTAAATTATCGATAGTCCATATCTCGGAAACTATAAGAGATAATGCAATTTGGCAACCGGCAATGTAATTAGCATGCCGAATATTACTTGGAATGTGAATTGGAACGAAATCGCCAATAGATAAGACCATTTTACAATTTGGGCCCAAGTTAGAAGCAGAGCCTAAGGTGTAAATTATCGATAGGCCATATCTCGGAAACTATAAGAGATAATGCAATTTGGCAACCGGCAATGTAATTAGCATGCCGAATATTACTTGGAATGTGAATTGGAACGAAATCGCCAATAGATAAGACCATTTTACAATTTGGGCCCAAGTTAGAAGCAGAGCCTAAGGTGTAAATTATCGATAGTCCATATCTCGGAAACTATAAGAGATAATGCAATTTGGCAACCGGCAATGTAATTAGCATGCCGAATATTACTTGGAATGTGAATTGGAATGAAATCGCCAATAGATAAGACCATTTTACAATTTGGGCCCAAGTTAGAAGCAGAGCCTAAGGTGTAAATTATCGATAGTCCATATCTCCGAAACTATAAGAGATAATGCAATTTGGCAACCGGCAATGTAATTAGCATGCCGAATATTACTTGGAATGTGAATTGGAACGAAATCGGCAATAGATAAGACCATTTTACAATTTGGGCCCAAGTTAGAAGCAGAGCCTAAGGTGTAAATTATCGATAGTCCATATCTCGGAAACTATAAGAGATAATGAAATTTGGCAACCGGCAATGTAATTAGCATGCCGAATACTACTTGGAATGTGAATTGGAACGAAATCGCCAATAGATAAGACCATTTTACAGTTTGGGCCCAAGTTAGAAGCAGAGCCGAAGGTTAAAAATAATCGATAGTCCATATCTCGGAAACTATAAGAGATAATGCAATTTGGGTACCGGCAGTGTAATAAGCATGCCGAATATTACTTGGAATGTGAATTGGAACGAAATCGCCAATAGATAAGACCATTTTACAATTTGGGCCCAAGTTAGAAGCAGAGCCTAAGGTGTAAATTATCGATAGTCCATATCTCGGAAACTATAAGAGATAATGCAATTTGGCAACCGGCAATTTAATTAGCATGCCGAATATTACTTGGAATGTGAATTGGAACGAAATCGCCAATAGATAAGGCCATTTTACAATTTGGGCCCAAGTTAGAAGCAGAGCCTAAGGTGTAAATTATCGATAGTCCATATCTCGGAAACTATAAGAGATAATGCAATTTGGCAACCGACAATGTAATTAGCATGCCGAATATTACTTGGAATGTGAATTGGAACGAAATCGCCAATAGATAAGACCATTTTACAATTTGGGCCCAAGTTAGAAGCAGAGCCTAAGGTGTAAATTATCGATAGTCCATATCTCGGAAACTATAAGAGATAATGCAATTTGGCAACCGGCAATTTAATTAGCATGCCGAATATTACTTGGAATGTGAATTGGAACGAAATCGCCAATAGATAAGGCCATTTTACAATTTGGGCCCAAGTTAGAAGCAGAGCCTAAGGTGTAAATTATCGATAGTCCATATCTCGGAAACTATAAGAGATAATGCAATTTGGCAACCGGCAATGTAATTAGCATGCCGAATATTACTTGGAATGTGAATTGGAACGAAATCGCCAATAGATAAGACCATTTTACAATTTGGGCCCAAGTTAGAAACAGAGCCTAAGGTGTAAATTATCGATAGTCCATATCTCGGAAACTAAAAGATATAATGCAATTTGGCAACCGGCAATGTAATTAGCATGCCGAATATTACTTGGAATGTGAATTGGAACGAAATCGCCAATAGATAAGACCATTTTACAATTTGGGCCCAAGTTAGAAACAGAGCCTAAGGTGTAAATTATCGATAGTCCATATCTCGGAAACTAAAAGATATAATGCAATTTGGCAACCGGCAATGTAATTAGCATGCCGAATATTACTTGGAATGTGAATTGGAACGAAATCGCCAATAGATAAGACCATTTTACAATTTGGGCCCAAGTTAGAAGCAGAGCCTAAGGTGTAAATTATCGATAGTCCATATCTCGGAAACTATAAGAGATAATTCAATTTGGCAACCGGCAATGTAATTAGCATGCCGAATATTACTTGGAATGTGAATTGGAACGAAATCGCCAATAGATAAGACCATTTTACAATTTGGGCCCAAGTTAGAAGCAGAGCCTAAGGTGTAAATTATCGATAGTCCATATCTCGGAAACTATAAGAGATAATGCAATTTGGCAACCGGCAATGTAATTAGCATGCCGAATATTACTTGGAATGTGAATTGGAACGAAATCGCCAATAGATAAGACGATTTTACAATTTGGGCCCAAGTTAGAAGCAGAGATTAAGGTGTAAATTATCGATAGTCCATATCTCGGAAACTATAAGAGATAATGCAATTTGGCAACCGGCAATGTAATTAGCATGCCGAATATTACTTGGAATGTGAATTGGAACGAAATCGCCAATAGATAAGACCATTTTACAATTTGGGCCCAAGTTAGAAGCAGAGCCTAAGGTGTAAATTATCGATAGGCCATATCTCGGAAACTATAAGAGATAATGCAATTTGGCAACCGGCAATGTAATTAGCATGCCGAATATTACTTGGAATGTGAATTGGAACGAAATCGCCAATAGATAAGACCATTTTACAATTTGGGCCCAAGTTAGAAGCAGAGCCTAAGGTGTAAATTATCGATAGTCCATATCTCGGAAACTATAAGAGATAATGCAATTTGGCAACCGGCAATGTAATTAGCATGCCGAATATTACTTGGAATGTGAATTGGAATGAAATCGCCAATAGATAAGACCATTTTACAATTTGGGCCCAAGTTAGAAGCAGAGCCTAAGGTGTAAATTATCGATAGTCCATATCTCCGAAACTATAAGAGATAATGCAATTTGGCAACCGGCAATGTAATTAGCATGCCGAATATTACTTGGAATGTGAATTGGAACGAAATCGGCAATAGATAAGACCATTTTACAATTTGGGCCCAAGTTAGAAGCAGAGCCTAAGGTGTAAATTATCGATAGTCCATATCTCGGAAACTATAAGAGATAATGCAATTTGGCAACCGGCAATGTAATTAGCATGCCGAATACTACTTGGAATGTGAATTGGAACGAAATCGCCAATAGATAAGACCATTTTACAGTTTGGGCCCAAGTTAGAAGCAGAGCCGAAGGTTAAAAATAATCGATAGTCCATATCTCGGAAACTATAAGAGATAATGCAATTTGGGTACCGGCAATGTAATAAGCATGCCGAATATTACTTGGAATGTGAATTGGAACGAAATCGCCAATAGATAAGACCATTTTACAATTTGGGCCCAAGTTAGAAGCAGAGCCTAAGGTGTAAATTATCGATAGTCCATATCTTGGAAAGTATAAGAGATAATGCAACTTGGCCACCGGCAATGTAATTAGCATGCCGAATATTACTTGGAATGTGAATTGGAACGAAATCGCCAATAGGTAAGACCATTTTACAATTTGGGCCCAAGTTAGAAGCAGAGCCTAAGGTGTAAATTATCGATAGTCCATATCTCGGAAACTATAAGAGATAATTCAATTTGGCAACCGGCAATGTAATTAGCATGCCGAATATTACTTGGAATGTGAATTGGAACGAAATCGCCAATAGATAAGACCATTTTACAATTTGGGCCCAAGTTAGAAGCAGAGCCTAAGGTGTAAATTATCGATAGTCCATATCTCGGAAACTATAAGAGATAATGCAATTTGGCAACCGGCAATGTAATTAGCATGCCGAATATTACTTGGAATGTGAATTGGAACGAAATCGCCAATAGATAAGACGATTTTACAATTTGGGCCCAAGTTAGAAGCAGAGCCCAAGGTGTAAATTATCGATAGTCCATATCTCGGAAACTATAAGAGATAATGCAATTTGGCAACCGGCAATTTAATTAACATGCCGAATATTACTTGGAATGTGAATTGGAACGAAATCGCCAATAGATAAGGCCATTTTACAATTTGGGCCCAAGTTAGAAGCAGAGCCTAAGGTGTAAATTATCGATAGTCCATATCTCGGAAACTATAAGAGATAATGCAATTTGGCAACCGGCAATGTAATTAGCATGCCGAATATTACTTGGAATGTGAATTGGAACGAAATCGGCAATAGGTAAGACCATTTTACAATTTGGGCCCAAGTTAGAAACAGAGCCTAAGGTGTAAATTATCCATAGTCCATATCTCGGAAACTATAAGAGATAATGCAATTTGGCAACTGGCAATGTAATTAGCATGCCGAATATTACTTGGAATGTGAATTGGAACGAAATCGCCAATAGATAAGACCATTTTACAATTTGGGCCCAAGTTAGAAGCAGAGCCTAAGGTGTAAATTATCGATAGACCATATCTCGGAAACTATAAGAGATAATGCAATTTGGCAACCGACAATGTAATTAGCATGCCGAATACTACTTGGAATGTGAATTGGAACGAAATTGCCAATAGATAAGACCATTTTACAGTTTGGGCCCAAGTTAGAAGCAGAGCCTAAGGTTAAAAATAATCGATAGTCCATATCTCGGAAACTATAAGAGATAATGCAATTTGGGAACCGGCAATGTAATTAGCATGCCGAATATTACTTGGAATGTGAATTGGAACGAAATCGCCAATAGATAAGACCATTTTACAATTTGGGCCCAAGTTAGAAGCAGAGCCTAAGGTGTAAATTATCGATAGTCCATATCTCGGAAACTATAAGAGATAATGCAACTTGGCCACCGGCAATGTAATTAGCATGCCGAATATTACTTGGAATGTGAATTGGAACGAAATCGCCAATAGATAAGACCATTTTACAATTTGGGCCCAAGTTAGAAGCAGAGCCTAAGGTGTAAATTATCGATAGTCCATATCTCGGAAACTATAAGAGATAATGCAATTTGGCAACCGGAAATGTAATTAGCATGCCGAATATTACTTGGAATGTGAATTGGAACGAAATCGCCAATAGATAAGACCATTTTACAATTTGGGCACAAGTTAGAAGCAGAGCCTAAGGTGTAAATTATCCATAGTCCATATCTCGAAAACTATAAGAGATAATGCAATTTGGCAACTGGCAATGTAATTAGCATGCCGAAT
Organism: Rhynchophorus ferrugineus; assembly: GCF_030347505.1. NCBI lineage: Eukaryota > Metazoa > Arthropoda > Insecta > Coleoptera > Curculionidae > Rhynchophorus > Rhynchophorus ferrugineus. Next base: position 195,880 of record NW_027472704.1, on the reverse strand, counting down.
ATTACTTGGAATGTGAATTGGAACGAAATCGCCAATAGATAAGACCATTTTACAATTTGGGCCCAAGTTAGAAGCAGAGCCTAAGGTGTAAATTATCGATAGTCCATATCTCGGAAACTATAAGAGATAATGCAATTTGGCAAACGGCAATGTAATTAGCATGCCGAATACTACTTGGAATGTGAATTGGAACGAAATCGCCAATAGATAAGACCATTTTACAATTTGGGCCCAAGTTAGAAGCAGAGCCTAAGGTGTAAATTATCCATAGTCCATATCTCGGAAACTATAAGAGATAATGCAATTTGGCAACTGGCAATGTAATTAGCATGCCGAATATTACTTGGAATGTGAATTGGAACGAAATCGCCAATAGATAAGGCCATTTTACAATTTGGGCCCAAGTTAGAAGCAGAGCCTAAGGTGTAAATTATCGATAGTCCATATCTCGGAAACTATAAGAGATAATGCAATTTGGCAACCGGCAATGTAATTAGCATGCCGAATATTACTTGGAATGTGAATTGGAACGAAATCGGCAATAGGTAAGACCATTTTACAATTTGGGCCCAAGTTAGAAGCAGAGCCTAAGGTGTAAATTATCCATAGTCCATATCTCGGAAACTATAAGAGATAATGCAATTTGGCAACTGGCAATGTAATTAGCATGCCGAATATTACTTGGAATGTGAATTGGAACGAAATCGCCAATAGATAAGACCATTTTACAATTTGGGCCCAAGTTAGAAGCAGAGCCTAAGGTGTAAATTATCGATAGACCATATCTCGGAAACTATAAGAGATAATGCAATTTGGCAACCGACAATGTAATTAGCATGCCGAATACTACTTGGAATGTGAATTGGAACGAAATTGCCAATAGATAAGACCATTTTACAGTTTGGGCCCAAGTTAGAAGCAGAGCCTAAGGTTAAAAATAATCGATAGTCCATATCTCGGAAACTATAAGAGATAATGCAATTTGGGAACCGGCAATGTAATTAGCATGCCGAATATTACTTGGAATGTGAATTGGAACGAAATCGCCAATAGATAAGACCATTTTACAATTTGGGCCCAAGTTAGAAGCAGAGCCTAAGGTGTAAATTATCGATAGTCCATATCTCGGAAACTATAAGAGATAATGCAACTTGGCCACCGGCAATGTAATTAGCATGCCGAATATTACTTGGAATGTGAATTGGAACGAAATCGCCAATAGATAAGACCGTTTTACAATTTGGGCCCAAGTTAGAAGCAGAGCCTAAGGTGTAAATTATCGATAGTCCATATCTCGGAAACTATAAGAGATAATGCAACTTGGCCACCGGCAATGTAATTAGCATGCCGAATATTACTTGGAATGTGAATTGGAACGAAATCGCCAATAGAGAAGGCCATTTTACAATTTGGGCCCAAGTTAGAAGCAGAGCCTAAGGTGCAAATTATCGATAGTCCATATCTCGGAAACTATAAGAGATAATGCAATTTGGCAACCGGCAAAGTAATTAGCATGCCGAATATTACTTGGAATGTGAATTGGAACGAAATCGCCAATAGATAAGACCATTTTACAATTTGGGCCCAAGTTAGAAGCAGGGCCTAAGGTGTAAATTATCGATAGTCCATATCTCGGAAACTATAAGAGATAATGCAATTTGGCAACCGGCAATGTAATTAGCATGCCGAATATTACTTGGAATGTGAATTGGAACGAAATCGCCAATAGATAAGGCCATTTTACAATTTGGGCCCAAGTTAGAAGCAGAGCCTAAGGTGTAAATTATCGATAGTCCATATCTCGGAAACTATAAGAGATAATGCAATTTGGCAACCGGCAACGTAATTAGCATGCCGAATATTACTTGGAATGTGAATTGGAACGAAATCGCCAATAGATAAGACCATTTTACAATTTGGGCCCAAGTTAGAAGCAGAGCCTAAGGTGTAAATTATCGATAGTCCATACCTCGGAAACTAAAAGAGATAATGCAATTTGGCAACCGGCAATGTAATTAGCATGCCGAATATTACTTGGAATGTGAATTGGAACGAAATCGCCAATAGATAAGACCATTTTACAATTTGGGCCCAAGTTAGAAGCAGAGCCTAAGGTGTAAATTATCGATAGTCCATATCTCGGAAACTATAAGATATAATGCAATTTGGCAACCGGCAATGTAATTAGCATGCCGAATATTACTTGGAATGTGAATTGGAGCGAAATCGCCAATAGATAAGACCATTTTACAATTTGGGCCCAAGTTAGAAGCAGAGCCTAAGGTGTAAATTATCGATAGTCCATATCTCGGAAACTATAAGAGATAATGCAATTTGGCAACCGGCAATGTAACTAGCATGCCGAATACTACTTGGAATGTGAATTGGAACGAAATCGCCAATAGATAAGACCATTTTACAATTTGGGCCCAAGTTAGAAGCAGAGCCTAAGGTGTAAATTATCGATAGTCCATATCTCGGAAACTATAAGAGATAATGCAATTTGGCAACCGGCAATGTAATTAGCATGCCGAATACTACTTGGAATGTGAATTGGAACGAAATCGCCAATAGATAAGACCATTTTACAATTTGGGCCCAAGTTAGAAGAAGAGCCTAAGGTGTAAATTATCGATAGTCCATATCTCGGAAACTATAAGAGATAATGCAATTTGGCAACCGGCAATGTAATTAGCATGCCGAATATTACTTGGAATGTGAATTGGAACGAAATCGCCAATAGGTAAGACCATTTTACAATTTGGGCCCAAGTTAGAAGCAGAGCCTAAGGTGTAAATTATCGATAGTCCATATCTCGGAAACTATAAGAGATAATTCAATATGGCCACCGGCAATGTAATTAGCATGCCGAATATTACTTGGAATGTGAATTGGAACGAAATCGCCAATAGATAAGACCATTTTACAATTTGGGCCCAAGTTAGAAGCAGGGCCTAAGGTGTAAATTATCGATAGTCCATATCTCGGAAACTATAAGAGATAATGCAATTTGGCAACCGGCAATGTAATTAGCATGCCGAATATTACTTGGAATGTGAGTTGGAACGAAATCGCCAATAGATAAGGCCATTTTACAATTTGGGCCCAAGTAAGAAGCAGAGCCTAAGGTGTAAATTATCGATAGTCCATATCTCGGAAACTATAAGAGATAATGCAATTTGGCAACCGGCAATGTAATTAGCATGCCGAATATTACTTGGAATGTGAATTGGAACGAAATCGGCAATAGGTAAGACCATTTTACAATTTGGGCCCAAGTTAGAAGCAGAGCCTAAGGTGTAAATTATCGATAGTCCATATCTCGGAGACTATAAGAGATAATGCAATTTGGCAACCGGCAATGTAATTAGCATGCCGAATATTACTTGGAATGTGAATTGGAACGAAATCGGCAATAGGTAAGACCATTTTACAATTTGGGCCCAGGTTAGAAGCAGAGCCTAAGGTGTAAATTATCCATAGTCCATATCTCGGAAACTATAAGAGATAATGCAATTTGGCAACCGGCAATGTAATTAGCATGCCGAATATTACTTGGAATGTGAATTGGAACGAAATCGCCAATAGATAAGACCATTTTACAATTTGGGCCCAAGTTAGAAGCAGAGCCTAAGGTGTAAATTATCGATAGTCCATATCTCGGAAACTAAAAGAGATAATGCAATTTGGCAACCGGCAATGTAATTAGCATGCCGAATATTACTTGGAATGTGAATTGGAACGAAATCGCCAATAGATAAGACCATTTTACAATTTGGGCCCAAGTTAGAAGCAGAGCCTAAGGTGTAAATTATCGGTAGTCCATATCTCGGAAACTAAAAGAGATAATGCAATTTGGCAACCGGCAATGTAATTAGCATGCCGAATATTACTTGGAATGTGAATTGGAACGAAATCGGCAATAGATAAGACCATTTTACAATTTGGGCCCAAGTTAGAAGCAGAGCCTAAGGTGTAAATTATCGATAGTCCATATCTCGGAAACTATAAGAGATAATGCAATTTGGCAACCGGCAATGTAATTAGCATGCCGAATATTACTTGGAATGTGAATTGGAACGAAATCGCCAATAGATAAGACCATTTTACAATTTGGGCCCAAGTTAGAAGCAGAGCCTAAGGTGTAAATTATCGATAGTCCATATCTCGGAAACTATAAGAGATAATGCAATTTGGCAACCGGCAATGTAATTAGCATGCCGAATATTACTTGGAATGTGAATTGGAACGAAATCGCCAATAGATAAGACGATTTTACAATTTGGGCCCAAGTTAAAAGCAGAGCCTAAGGTGTAAATTATCGATAGTCCATATCTCGGAAACTATAAGAGATAATGCAATTTGGCAACCGGCAATGTAATTAGCATGCCGAATATTACTTGGAATGTGAATTGGAACGAAATCGCCAATAGATAAGACCATTTTACAATTTGGGCCCAAGTTAGAAGCAGAGCCTAAGGTGTAAATTATCGATAGTCCATATCTCGGAAACTATAAGAGATAATGCAATTTGGCAACCGGCAATGTAATTAGCATGCCGAATATTACTTGGAATGTGAATTGGAATGAAATCGCCAATAGGTAAGGCCATTTTACAATTTGGGCCCAAGTTAGAAGCAGAGCCTAAGGTGTAAATTATCGATAGTCCATATCTCGGAAACTATAAGAGATAATTCAATTTGGCAACCGGCAATGTAATTAGCATGCCGGATATTACTTGGAATGTGAATTGGAACGAAATCGCCAATAGATAAGACCATTTTACAATTTGGGCCCAAGTTAGAAGCAGAGCCTAAGGTGTAAATTATCGATAGTCCATATCTCGGAAACTATAAGAGATAATGCAATTTGGCAACCGGCAATGTAATTAGCATGCCGAATATTACTTGGAATGTGAATTGGAACGAAATGGCCAATAGATAAGACCATTTTACAATTTGGGCCCAAGTTAGAAGCAGAGCCTAAGGTGTAAATTATCGATAGTCCATATCTCGGAAACTATAAGAGATAATGCAATTTGGCAACCGGCAATGTAATTAGCATGCCGAATACTACTTGGAATGTGAATTGGAACGAAATCGCCAATAGATAAGACCATTTTACAGTTTGGGCCCAAGTTAGAAGCATAGCCTAAGGTTAAAAATAATCGATAGTCCATATCTCGGAAACTATAAGAGATAATGCAATTTGGCAACCGGCAATGTAATTAGCATGCCGAATATTACTTGGAATGTGAATTGGAACGAAATCGCCAATAGATAAGACCATTTTACAATTTGGGCCCAAGTTAGAAGCAGAGCCTAAGGTGTAAATTATCGATAGTCCATATCTCGGAAACTATAAGAGATAATGCAATTTGGCAACCGGCAATGTAATTAGCATGCCGAATATTACTTGGAATGTGAATTGGAACGAAATCGCCAATAGATAAGACGATTTTACAATTTGGGCCCAAGTTAAAAGCAGAGCCTAAGGTGTAAATTATCGATAGTCCATATCTCGGAAACTATAAGAGATAATGCAATTTGGCAACCGGCAATGTAATTAGCATGCCGAATATTACTTGGAATGTGAATTGGAACGAAATCGCCAATAGATAAGACCATTTTACAATTTGGGCCCAAGTTAGAAGCAGAGCCTAAGGTGTAAATTATCGATAGTCCATATCTCGGAAACTATAAGAGATAATGCAATTTGGCAACCGGCAATGTAATTAGCATGCCGAATATTACTTGGAATGTGAATTGCAACGAAATCGCCAATAGATAAGACCATTTTACAATTTGGGCCCAAGTTAGAAGCAGAGCCTAATATGTAAATAATCGATAGTCCATATCTCTGAAACTATAAGAGATAATGCAATTTGGCAACCGGCAATGTAATTAGCATGCCGAATATTACTTGGAATGTGAATTGGAACGAAATCGCCAATAGATAAGACCATATTACAATTTGGGCCCAAGTTAGAAGCAGAGCCTAAGGTGTAAATTATCGATAGTCCATATCTCGGAAACTATAAGAGATAATGCAATTTGGCAACCGGCAATGTAATTAGCATGCCGAATATTACTTGGAATGTGAATTGGAATGAAATCGCCAATAGGTAAGACCATTTTACAATTTGGGCCCAAGTTAGAAGCAGAGCCTAAGGTGTAAATTATCGATAGTCCATATCTCGGAAACTATAAGAGATAATTCAATTTGGCAACCGGCAATGTAATTAGCATGCCGGATATTACTTGGAATGTGAATTGGAACGAAATCGCCAATAGATAAGACCATTTTACAATTTTGGCCCAAGTTAGAAGCAGAGCCTAAGGTGTAAATTATCGATAGTCCATATCTCGGAAACTATAAGAGATAATGCAATTTGGCAACCGGCAATGTAATTAGCATGCCGAATATTACTTGGAATGTGAATTGGAACGAAATGGCCAATAGATAAGACCATTTTACAATTTGGGCCCAAGTTAGAAGCAGAGCCTAAGGTGTAAATTATCGATAGTCCATATCTCGGAAACTATAAGAGATAATGCAATTTGGCAACCGGCAATGTAATTAGCATGCCGAATACTACTTGGAATGTGAATTGGAACGAAATCGCCAATAGATAAGACCATTTTACAGTTTGGGCCCAAGTTAGAAGCATAGCCTAAGGTTAAAAATAATCGATAGTCCATATCTCGGAAACTATAAGAGATAATGCAATTTGGGAACCGGCAATGTAATTAGCATGCCGAATATTACTTGGAATGTGAATTGGAACGAAATCGCCAATAGATAAGACCATTTTACAATTTGGGCCCAAGTTAGAAGCAGAGCCTAAGGTGTAAATTATCGATAGTCCATATCTCGGAAACTATAAGAGATATTGCAACTTGGCCACCGGCAATGTAATTAGCATGCCGAATATTACTTGGAATGTGAATTGGAACGAAATCGCCAATAGGTAAGACCATTTTACAATTTGGGCCCAAGTTAGAAGCAGAGCCTAAGGTGTAAATTATCGATAGTCCATATCTCGGAAACTATAGGAGATAATTCAATTTGGCAACCGGCAATGTAATTAGCATGCCGAATATTACTTGGAATGTGAATTGGAACGAAATCGCCAATAGATAAGACCATTTTACAATTTGGGCCCAAGTTAGAAGCAGAGCCTAAGGTGTAAATTATCGATAGTCCATATCTCGGAAACTATAAGAGCTAATGCAATTTGGCAACCGGCAATGTAATTAGCATGCCGAATATTACTTGGAATGTGAATTGGAACGAAATCGCCAATAGATAAGACGATTTTACAATTTGGGCCCAAGTTAGAAGCGGAGCCTAAGGTGTAAATTATCGATAGTCCATATCTCGGAAACTATAAGAGATAATGCAATTTGGCAACCGGCAATTTAATTAACATGTCGAATATTACTTGGAATGTGAATTGGAACGAAATCGCCAATAGATAAGACCATTTTACAATTTGGGCCCAAGTTAGAAGCAGAGCCTAAGGTGTAAATTATCCATAGTCCATATCTCGGAAACTATAAGAGATAATGCAATTTGGCAACCGGCAATGTAATTAGCATGCCGAATATTACTTGGAGAGTGAATTGGAACGAAATCGCCAAAAGATAAGACCATTTTACAATTTGGGCCCAAGTTAGAAGCAGAGCCTGAGGTGTAAATTATCGATAGTCCATATCTCGGAAACTATAAGAGATAATGAAATTTGGCAACCGGCAATGTAATTAGCATGCCGAATATTACTTGGAAAGTGAATTGGAACGAAATCGCCAATAGATAAGACCATTTTACAATTTGGGCCCAAGTTAGAAGCAGAGCCTAAGGTGTAAATTATCGATAGTCCATATCTCGGAAACTATAAGAGGTAATGCAATTTGGCAACCGGCAATGTAATTAGCATGCCAAATATTACTTGGAATGTGAATTGGAACGAAATCGCCAATAGATAAGACCATTTTACAATTTGGGCCCAAGTTAGAAGCAGAGCCTAAGGTGTAAATTATCCATAGTCCATATCTCGGAAACTATAAGAGATAATGCAATTTGGCAACTGGCAATGTAATTAGCATGCCGAATATTACTTGGAATGTGAATTGGAACGAAATCGCCAATAGATAAGACCATTTTACAATTTGGGCCCAAGTTAGAAGCAGAGCCTAAGGTGTAAATTATCGATAGTCCATATCTCGGAAACTATAAGAGATAATGCAATTTGGCAACCGGCAATGTAATTAGCATGCCGAATACTACTTGGAATGTGAATTGGAACGAAATCGCCAATAGATAAGACCATTTTACAATTTGGGCCCAAGTTAGAAGCAGAGCCTAAGGTGTAAATTATCGATAGTCCATATCTCGGAAACTATAAGAGATAATGCAATTTGGCAACCGGCAATGTAATTAGCATGCCGAATATTACTTGGAATGTGAATTGGAACGAAATCGCCAATAGATAAGACGATTTTACAATTTGGGCCCAAGTTAGAAGCAGAGCCTAAGGTGTAAATTATCGATAGTCCATATCTCGGAAACTATAAGAGATAATGCCATTTTGGCAACCGGCAATGTAATTAGCATGCCGAATATTACTTGGAATGTGAATTGGAACGAAATCGCCAACAGATAAGACCATTTTACAATTTGGGCCCAAGTTAGAAGCAGAGACTAAGGTGTAAATTATCGATAGTCCATATCTCGGAAACTATAAGAGATAATGCAATTTGGCAACCGGCAATGTAATTAGCATACCGAATATTACTTGGAATGTGAATTGGAACGAAATCGCCAATAGATAAGACCATTTTACAATTTGGGCCCAAGTTAGAAGCAGAGCCTAAGGAGTAAATTATCGATAGTCCATATCTCGGAAACTATAAGAGATAATGCAATTTGGCAACCGGCAATGTAATTAGCATGCCGAATATTACTTGGAATGTGAATTGGAACGAAATCGCCAATAGGTAAGACCATTTTACAATTTGGGCCCAAGTTAGAAGCAGAGCCTAAGGTGTAAATTATCGATAGTCCATATCTCGGAAACTATAAGAGATAATTCAATTTGGCAACCGGCAATGTAATTAGCATGCCGGATATTATTTGGAATGTGAATTGGAACGAAATCGCCAATAGATAAGACCATTTTACAATTTGGGCCCAAGTTAGAAGCAGAGCCTAAGGTGTAAATTATCGATAGTCCATATCTCGGAAACTATAAGAGATAATTCAATTTGGCAACCGGCAATGTAATTAGCATGCCGGATATTATTTGGAATGTGAATTGGAACGAAATCGCCAATAGATAAGACCATTTTACAATTTGGGCCCAAGTTAGAAGCAGAGCCTAAGGTGTAAATTATCGGTAGTCCATATCTCGGAAACTAAAAGAGATAATGCAATTTGGCAACCGGCAATGTAATTAGCATGCCGAATATTACTTGGAATGTGAATTGGAACGAAATCGGCAATAGATAAGACCATTTTACAATTTGGGCCCAAGTTAGAAGCAGAGCCTAAGGTGTAAATTATCGATAGTCCATATCTCGGAAACTATAAGAGATAATGCAATTTGGCAACCGGCAATGTAATTAGCATGCCGAATATTACTTGGAATGTGAATTGGAACGAAATCGCCAATAGATAAGACCATTTTACAATTTGGGCCCAAGTTAGAAGCAGAGCCTAAGGTGTAAATTATCGATAGTCCATATCTCGGAAACTATAAGAGATAATGCAATTTGGCAACCGGCAATGTAATTAGCATGCCGAATATTACTTGGAATGTGAATTGGAACGAAATCGCCAATAGATAAGACGATTTTACAATTTGGGCCCAAGTTAAAAGCAGAGCCTAAGGTGTAAATTATCGATAGTCCATATCTCGGAAACTATAAGAGATAATGCAATTTGGCAACCGGCAATGTAATTAGCATGCCGAATATTACTTGGAATGTGAATTGGAACGAAATCGCCAATAGATAAGACCATTTTACAATTTGGGCCCAAGTTAGAAGCAGAGCCTAAGGTGTAAATTATCGATAGTCCATATCTCGGAAACTATAAGAGATAATGCAATTTGGCAACCGGCAATGTAATTAGCATGCCGAATATTACTTGGAATGTGAATTGGAATGAAATCGCCAATAGGTAAGACCATTTTACAATTTGGGCCCAAGTTAGAAGCAGAGCCTAAGGTGTAAATTATCGATAGTCCATATCTCGGAAACTATAAGAGATAATGCAATTTGGCAACCGGCAATTTAATTAACATGTCGAATATTACTTGGAATGTGAATTGGAACGAAATCGCCAATAGATAAGACCATTTTACAATTTGGGCCCAAGTTAGAAGCAGAGCCTAAGGTGTAAATTATCCATAGTCCATATCTCGGAAACTATAAGAGATAATGCAATTTGGCAACCGGCAATGTAATTAGCATGCCGAATATTACTTGGAGAGTGAATTGGAACGAAATCGCCAAAAGATAAGACCATTTTACAATTTGGGCCCAAGTTAGAAGCAGAGCCTGAGGTGTAAATTATCGATAGTCCATATCTCGGAAACTATAAGAGATAATGAAATTTGGCAACCGGCAATGTAATTAGCATGCCGAATATTACTTGGAAAGTGAATTGGAACGAAATCGCCAATAGATAAGACCATTTTACAATTTGGGCCCAAGTTAGAAGCAGAGCCTAAGGTGTAAATTATCGATAGTCCATATCTCGGAAACTATAAGAGGTAATGCAATTTGGCAACCGGCAATGTAATTAGCATGCCAAATATTACTTGGAATGTGAATTGGAACGAAATCGCCAATAGATAAGACCATTTTACAATTTGGGCCCAAGTTAGAAGCAGAGCCTAAGGTGTAAATTATCCATAGTCCATATCTCGGAAACTATAAGAGATAATGCAATTTGGCAACTGGCAATGTAATTAGCATGCCGAATATTACTTGGAATGTGAATTGGAACGAAATCGCCAATAGATAAGACCATTTTACAATTTGGGCCCAAGTTAGAAGCAGAGCCTAAGGTGTAAATTATCGATAGTCCATATCTCGGAAACTATAAGAGATAATGCAATTTGGCAACCGGCAATGTAATTAGCATGCCGAATACTACTTGGAATGTGAATTGGAACGAAATCGCCAATAGATAAGACCATTTTACAATTTGGGCCCAAGTTAGAAGCAGAGCCTAAGGTGTAAATTATCGATAGTCCATATCTCGGAAACTATAAGAGATAATGCAATTTGGCAACCGGCAATGTAATTAGCATGCCGAATATTACTTGGAATGTGAATTGGAACGAAATCGCCAATAGATAAGACGATTTTACAATTTGGGCCCAAGTTAGAAGCAGAGCCTAAGGTGTAAATTATCGATAGTCCATATCTCGGAAACTATAAGAGATAATGCCATTTTGGCAACCGGCAATGTAATTAGCATGCCGAATATTACTTGGAATGTGAATTGGAACGAAATCGCCAACAGATAAGACCATTTTACAATTTGGGCCCAAGTTAGAAGCAGAGACTAAGGTGTAAATTATCGATAGTCCATATCTCGGAAACTATAAGAGATAATGCAATTTGGCAACCGGCAATGTAATTAGCATACCGAATATTACTTGGAATGTGAATTGGAACGAAATCGCCAATAGATAAGACCATTTTACAATTTGGGCCCAAGTTAGAAGCAGAGCCTAAGGAGTAAATTATCGATAGTCCATATCTCGGAAACTATAAGAGATAATGCAATTTGGCAACCGGCAATGTAATTAGCATGCCGAATATTACTTGGAATGTGAATTGGAACGAAATCGCCAATAGGTAAGACCATTTTACAATTTGGGCCCAAGTTAGAAGCAGAGCCTAAGGTGTAAATTATCGATAGTCCATATCTCGGAAACTATAAGAGATAATTCAATTTGGCAACCGGCAATGTAATTAGCATGCCGGATATTATTTGGAATGTGAATTGGAACGAAATCGCCAATAGATAAGACCATTTTACAATTTGGGCCCAAGTTAGAAGCAGAGCCTAAGGTGTAAATTATCGATAGTCCATATCTCGGAAACTATAAGAGATAATTCAATTTGGCAACCGGCAATGTAATTAGCATGCCGGATATTATTTGGAATGTGAATTGGAACGAAATCGCCAATAGATAAGACCATTTTACAATTTGGGCCCAAGTTAGAAGCAGAGCCTAAGGTGTAAATTATCGGTAGTCCATATCTCGGAAACTAAAAGAGATAATGCAATTTGGCAACCGGCAATGTAATTAGCATGCCGAATATTACTTGGAATGTGAATTGGAACGAAATCGGCAATAGATAAGACCATTTTACAATTTGGGCCCAAGTTAGAAGCAGAGCCTAAGGTGTAAATTATCGATAGTCCATATCTCGCAAACTATAAGAGATAATGCAATTTGGCAACCGGCAATGTAATTAGCATGCCGAATATTACTTGGAATGTGAATTGGAACGAAATCGCCAATAGATAAGACCATTTTACAATTTGGGCCCAAGTTAGAAGCAGAGCCTAAGGTGTAAATTATCGATAGTCCATATCTCGGAAACTATAAGAGATAATGCAATTTGGCAACCGGCAATGTAATTAGCATGCCGAATATTACTTGGAATGTGAATTGGAACGAAATCGCCAATAGATAAGACGATTTTACAATTTGGGCCCAAGTTAAAAGCAGAGCCTAAGGTGTAAATTATCGATAGTCCATATCTCGGAAACTATAAGAGATAATGCAATTTGGCAACCGGCAATGTAATTAGCATGCCGAATATTACTTGGAATGTGAATTGGAACGAAATCGCCAATAGATAAGACCATTTTACAATTTGGGCCCAAGTTAGAAGCAGAGCCTAAGGTGTAAATTATCGATAGTCCATATCTCGGAAACTATAAGAGATAATGCAATTTGGCAACCGGCAATGTAATTAGCATGCCGAATATTACTTGGAATGTGAATTGGAATGAAATCGCCAATAGGTAAGACCATTTTACAATTTGGGCCCAAGTTAGAAGCAGAGCCTAAGGTGTAAATTATCGATAGTCCATATCTCGGAAACTATAAGAGATAATTCAATTTGGCAACCGGCAATGTAATTAGCATGCCGGATATTACTTGGAATGTGAATTGGAACGAAATCGCCAATAGATAAGACCATTTTACAATTTGGGCCCAAGTTAGAAGCAGAGCCTAAGGTGTAAATTATCGATAGTCCATATCTCGGAAACTATAAGAGATAATGCAATTTGGCAACCGGCAATGTAATTAGCATGCCGAATATTACTTGGAATGTGAATTGGAACGAAATGGCCAATAGATAAGACCATTTTACAATTTGGGCCCAAGTTAGAAGCAGAGCCTAAGGTGTAAATTATCGATAGTCCATATCTCGGAAACTATAAGAGATAATGCAATTTGGCAACCGGCAATGTAATTAGCATGCCGAATACTACTTGGAATGTGAATTGGAACGAAATCGCCAATAGATAAGACCATTTTACAGTTTGGGCCCAAGTTAGAAGCATAGCCTAAGGTTAAAAATAATCGATAGTCCATATCTCGGAAACTATAAGAGATAATGCAATTTGGCAACCGGCAATGTAATTAGCATGCCGAATATTACTTGGAATGTGAATTGGAACGAAATCGCCAATAGATAAGACCATTTTACAATTTGGGCCCAAGTTAGAAGCAGAGCCTAAGGTGTAAATTATCGATAGTCCATATCTCGGAAACTATAAGAGATAATGCAATTTGGCAACCGGCAATGTAATTAGCATGCCGAATATTACTTGGAATGTGAATTGGAACGAAATCGCCAATAGATAAGACGATTTTACAATTTGGGCCCAAGTTAAAAGCAGAGCCTAAGGTGTAAATTATCGATAGTCCATATCTCGGAAACTATAAGAGATAATGCAATTTGGCAACCGGCAATGTAATTAGCATGCCGAATATTACTTGGAATGTGAATTGGAACGAAATCGCCAATAGATAAGACCATTTTACAATTTGGGCCCAAGTTAGAAGCAGAGCCTAAGGTGTAAATTATCGATAGTCCATATCTCGGAAACTATAAGAGATAATGCAATTTGGCAACCGGCAATGTAATTAGCATGCCGAATATTACTTGGAATGTGAATTGCAACGAAATCGCCAATAGATAAGACCATTTTACAATTTGGGCCCAAGTTAGAAGCAGAGCCTAATATGTAAATAATCGATAGTCCATATCTCTGAAACTATAAGAGATAATGCAATTTGGCAACCGGCAATGTAATTAGCATGCCGAATATTACTTGGAATGTGAATTGGAACGAAATCGCCAATAGATAAGACCATTTTACAATTTGGGCCCAAGTTAGAAGCAGAGCCTAAGGTGTAAATTATCGATAGTCCATATCTCGGAAACTATAAGAGATAATGCAATTTGGCAACCGGCAATGTAATTAGCATGCCGAATATTACTTGGAATGTGAATTGGAATGAAATCGCCAATAGGTAAGACCATTTTACAATTTGGGCCCAAGTTAGAAGCAGAGCCTAAGGTGTAAATTATCGATAGTCCATATCCAGGAAACTATAAGAGATAATTCAATTTGGCAACCGGCAATGTAATTAGCATGCCGGATATTACTTGGAATGTGAATTGGAACGAAATCGCCAATAGATTAGACCATTTTACAATTTGGGCCCAAGTTAGAAGCAGAGCCTAAGGTGTAAATTATCGATAGTCCATATCTCGGAAACTATAAGAGATAATGCAATTTGGCAACCGGCAATGTAATTAGCATGCCGAATATTACTTGGAATGTGAATTGGAACGAAATGGCCAATAGATAAGACCATTTTACAATTTGGGCCCAAGTTAGAAGCAGAGCCTAAGGTGTAAATTATCGATAGTCCATATCTCGGAAACTATAAGAGATAATGCAATTTGGCAACCGGCAATGTAATTAGCATGCCGAATACTACTTGGAATGTGAATTGGAACGAAATCGCCAATAGATAAGACCATTTTACAGTTTGGGCCCAAGTTAGAAGCATAGCCTAAGGTTAAAAATAATCGATAGTCCATATCTCGGAAACTATAAGAGATAATGCAATTTGGGAACCGGCAATGTAATTAGCATGCCGAATATTACTTGGAATGTGAATTGGAACGAAATCGCCAATAGATAAGACCATTTTACAATTTGGGCCCAAGTTAGAAGCAGAGCCTAAGGTGTAAATTATCGATAGTCCATATCTCGGAAACTATAAGAGATATTGTAACTTGGCCACCGGCAATGTAATTAGCATGCCGAATATTACTTGGAATGTGAATTGGAACGAAATCGCCAATAGGTAAGACCATTTTACAATTTGGGCCCAAGTTAGAAGCAGAGCCTAAGGTGTAAATTATCGATAGTCCATATCTCGGAAACTATAGGAGATAATTCAATTTGGCAACCGGCAATGTAATTAGCATGCCGAATATTACTTGGAATGTGAATTGGAACGAAATCGCCAATAGATAAGACGATTTTACAATTTGGGCCCAAGTTAGAAGCGGAGCCTAAGGTGTAAATTATCGATAGTCCATATCTCGGAAACTATAAGAGATAATGCAATTTGGCAACCGGCAATTTAATTAACATGTCGAATATTACTTGGAATGTGAATTGGAACGAAATCGCCAATAGATAAGACCATTTTACAATTTGGGCCCAAGTTAGAAGCAGAGCCTAAGGTGTAAATTATCCATAGTCCATATCTCGGAAACTATAAGAGATAATGCAATTTGGCAACCGGCAATGTAATTAGCATGCCGAATATTACTTGGAGAGTGAATTGGAACGAAATCGCCAAAAGATAAGACCATTTTACAATTTGGGCCCAAGTTAGAAGCAGAGCCTGAGGTGTAAATTATCGATAGTCCATATCTCGGAAACTATAAGAGATAATGAAATTTGGCAACCGGCAATGTAATTAGCATGCCGAATATTACTTGGAAAGTGAATTGGAACGAAATCGCCAATAGATAAGACCATTTTACAATTTGGGCCCAAGTTAGAAGCAGAGCCTAAGGTGTAAATTATCGATAGTCCATATCTCGGAAACTATAAGAGGTAATGCAATTTGGCAACCGGCAATGTAATTAGCATGCCAAATATTACTTGGAATGTGAATTGGAACGAAATCGCCAATAGATAAGACCATTTTACAATTTGGGCCCAAGTTAGAAGCAGAGCCTAAGGTGTAAATTATCCATAGTCCATATCTCGGAAACTATAAGAGATAATGCAATTTGGCAACTGGCAATGTAATTAGCATGCCGAATATTACTTGGAATGTGAATTGGAACGAAATCGCCAATAGATAAGACCATTTTACAATTTGGGCCCAAGTTAGAAGCAGAGCCTAAGGTGTAAATTATCGATAGTCCATATCTCGGAAACTATAAGAGATAATGCAATTTGGCAACCGGCAATGTAATTAGCATGCCGAATACTACTTGGAATGTGAATTGGAACGAAATCGCCAATAGATAAGACCATTTTACAATTTGGGCCCAAGTTAGAAGCAGAGCCTAAGGTGTAAATTATCGATAGTCCATATCTCGGAAACTATAAGAGATAATGCAATTTGGCAACCGGCAATGTAATTAGCATGCCGAATATTACTTGGAATGTGAATTGGAACGAAATCGCCAATAGATAAGACGATTTTACAATTTGGGCCCAAGTTAGAAGCAGAGCCTAAGGTGTAAATTATCGATAGTCCATATCTCGGAAACTATAAGAGATAATGCCATTTTGGCAACCGGCAATGTAATTAGCATGCCGAATATTACTTGGAATGTGAATTGGAACGAAATCGCCAACAGATAAGACCATTTTACAATTTGGGCCCAAGTTAGAAGCAGAGACTAAGGTGTAAATTATCGATAGTCCATATCTCGGAAACTATAAGAGATAATGCAATTTGGCAACCGGCAATGTAATTAGCATACCGAATATTACTTGGAATGTGAATTGGAACGAAATCGCCAATAGATAAGACCATTTTACAATTTGGGCCCAAGTTAGAAGCAGAGCCTAAGGAGTAAATTATCGATAGTCCATATCTCGGAAACTATAAGAGATAATGCAATTTGGCAACCGGCAATGTAATTAGCATGCCGAATATTACTTGGAATGTGAATTGGAACGAAATCGCCAATAGGTAAGACCATTTTACAATTTGGGCCCAAGTTAGAAGCAGAGCCTAAGGTGTAAATTATCGATAGTCCATATCTCGGAAACTATAAGAGATAATTCAATTTGGCAACCGGCAATGTAATTAGCATGCCGGATATTATTTGGAATGTGAATTGGAACGAAATCGCCAATAGATAAGACCATTTTACAATTTGGGCCCAAGTTAGAAGCAGAGCCTAAGGTGTAAATTATCGATAGTCCATATCTCGGAAACTATAAGAGATAATTCAATTTGGCAATCGGCAATGTAATTAGCATGCCGGATATTACTTGGAATGTGAATTGGAACGAAATCGCCAATAGATAAGACCATTTTACAATTTGGGCCCAAGTTAGAAGCAGAGCCTAAGGTGTAAATTATCGATAGTCCATATCTCGGAAACTATAAGAGTTAATGCAATTTCGCAACCGGCAATGTAATTAGCATGCCGAATATTACTTGGAATGTGAATTGGGACGAAATCGCCAATAGATAAGACGATTTTACAATTTGGGCCCAAGTTAGAAGCAGAGCCTAAGGTGTAAATTATCGATAGTCCATATCTCGGAAACTATAAGAGATAATGCAATTTGGCAACCGGCAATTTAATTAACATGCCGAATATTACTTGGAAAGTGAATTGGAACGAAATCGCCAATAGATAAGACCATTTTACAATTTGGGCCCAAGTTAGAAGCAGAGCCTAAGGTGTAAATTATCGATAGTCCATATCTCGGAAACTATAAGAGATAATGCAATTTAGCAACCGGCAATGTAATTAGCATGCCGAATACTACTTGGAATGTGAATTGGAACGAAATCGCCAATAGATAAGACCATTTTACAGTTTGGGCCCAAGTTAGAAGCATAGCCTAAGGTTAAAAATAATCGATAGTCCATATCTCGGAAACTATAAGAGATAATGCAATTTGGCAACCGGCAATGTAATTAGCATGCCGAATATTACTTGGAATGTGAATTGGAACGAAATCGCCAATAGATAAGACCATTTTACAATTTGGGCCCAAGTTAGAAGCAGAGCCTAAGGTGTAAATTATCGATAGTCCATATCTCGGAAACTATAAGAGATAATGCAATTTGGCAACCGGCAATGTAATTAGCATGCCGAATATTACTTGGAATGTGAATTGGAACGAAATCGCCAATAGATAAGACGATTTTACAATTTGGGCCCAAGTTAAAAGCAGAGCCTGAGGTGTAAATTATCGATAGTCCATAACTCGGAAACTATAAGAGATAATGCAATTTGGCAACCGGCAATGTAATTAGCATGCCGAATATTACTTGGAATGTGAATTGGAACGAAATCGCCAATAGATAAGACCATTTTACAATTTGGGCCCAAGTTAGAAGCAGAGCCTAAGGTGTAAATTATCGATAGTCCATATCTCGGAAACTATAAGAGATAATGCAATTTGGCAACCGGCAATGTAATTAGCATGCCGAATATTACTTGGAATGTGAATTGCAACGAAATCGCCAATAGATAAGACCATTTTACAATTTGGGCCCAAGTTAGAAGCAGAGCCTAATATGTAAATAATCGATAGTCCATATCTCTGAAACTATAAGAGATAATGCAATTTGGCAACCGGCAATGTAATTAGCATGCCGAATATTACTTGGAATGTGAATTGGAACGAAATCGCCAATAGATAAGACCATTTTACAATTTGGGCCCAAGTTAGAAGCAGAGCCTAAGGTGTAAATTATCGATAGTCCATATCTCGGAAACTATAAGAGATAATGCAATTTGGCAACCGGCAATGTAATTAGCATGCCGAATATTACTTGGAATGTGAATTGGAATGAAATCGCCAATAGGTAAGACCATTTTACAATTTGGGCCCAAGTTAGAAGCAGAGCCTAAGGTGTAAATTATCGATAGTCCATATCTCGGAAACTATAAGAGATAATTCAATTTGGCAACCGGCAATGTAATTAGCATGCCGGATATTACTTGGAATGTGAATTGGAACGAAATCGCCAATAGATAAGACCATTTTACAATTTGGGCCCAAGTTAGAAGCAGAGCCTAAGGTGTAAATTATCGATAGTCCATATCTCGGAAACTATAAGAGATAATGCAATTTGGCAACCGGCAATGTAATTAGCATGCCGAATATTACTTGGAATGTGAATTGGAACGAAATGGCCAATAGATAAGACCATTTTACAATTTGGGCCCAAGTTAGAAGCAGAGCCTAAGGTGTAAATTATCGATAGTCCATATCTCGGAAACTATAAGAGATAATGCAATTTGGCAACCGGCAATGTAATTAGCATGCCGAATACTACTTGGAATGTGAATTGGAACGAAATCGCCAATAGATAAGACCATTTTACAGTTTGGGCCCAAGTTAGAAGCATAGCCTAAGGTTAAAAATAATCGATAGTCCATATCTCGGAAACTATAAGAGATAATGCAATTTGGGAACCGGCAATGTAATTAGCATGCCGAATATTACTTGGAATGTGAATTGGAACGAAATCGCCAATAGATAAGACCATTTTACAATTTGGGCCCAAGTTAGAAGCAGAGCCTAAGGTGTAAATTATCGATAGTCCATATCTCGGAAACTATAAGAGATATTGCAACTTGGCCACCGGCAATGTAATTAGCATGCCGAATATTACTTGGAATGTGAATTGGAACGAAATCGCCAATAGGTAAGACCATTTTACAATTTGGGCCCAAGTTAGAAGCAGAGCCTAAGGTGTAAATTATCGATAGTCCATATCTCGGAAACTATAGGAGATAATTCAATTTGGCAACCGGCAATGTAATTAGCATGCCGAATATTACTTGGAATGTGAATTGGAACGAAATCGCCAATAGATAAGACCATTTTACAATTTGGGCCCAAGTTAGAAGCAGAGCCTAAGGTGTAAATTATCGATAGTCCATATCTCGGAAACTATAAGAGATAATGCAATTTGGCAACCGGCAATGTAATTAGCATGCCGAATATTACTTGGAATGTGAATTGGAACGAAATCGCCAATAGATAAGACGATTTTACAATTTGGGCCCAAGTTAGAAGCGGAGCCTAAGGTGTAAATTATCGATAGTCCATATCTCGGAAACTATAAGAGATAATGCAATTTGGCAACCGGCAATTTAATTAACATGTCGAATATTACTTGGAATGTGATTTGGAACGAAATCGCCAATAGATAAGACCATTTTACAATTTGGGCCCAAGTTAGAAGCAGAGCCTAAGGTGTAAATTATCCATAGTCCATATCTCGGAAACTATAAGAGATAATGCAATTTGGCAACCGGCAATGTAATTAGCATGCCGAATATTACTTGGAGAGTGAATTGGAACGAAATCGCCAAAAGATAAGACCATTTTACAATTTGGGCCCAAGTTAGAAGCAGAGCCTGAGGTGTAAATTATCGATAGTCCATATCTCGGAAACTATAAGAGATAATGAAATTTGGCAACCGGCAATGTAATTAGCATGCCGAATATTACTTGGAAAGTGAATTGGAACGAAATCGCCAATAGATAAGACCATTTTACAATTTGGGCCCAAGTTAGAAGCAGAGCCTAAGGTGTAAATTATCGATAGTCCATATCTCGGAAACTATAAGAGGTAATGCAATTTGGCAACCGGCAATGTAATTAGCATGCCAAATATTACTTGGAATGTGAATTGGAACGAAATCGCCAATAGATAAGACCATTTTACAATTTGGGCCCAAGTTAGAAGCAGAGCCTAAGGTGTAAATTATCCATAGTCCATATCTCGGAAACTATAAGAGATAATGCAATTTGGCAACTGGCAATGTAATTAGCATGCCGAATATTACTTGGAATGTGAATTGGAACGAAATCGCCAATAGATAAGACCATTTTACAATTTGGGCCCAAGTTAGAAGCAGAGCCTAAGGTGTAAATTATCGATAGTCCATATCTCGGAAACTATAAGAGATAATGCAATTTGGCAACCGGCAATGTAATTAGCATGCCGAATACTACTTGGAATGTGAATTGGAACGAAATCGCCAATAGATAAGACCATTTTACAATTTGGGCCCAAGTTAGAAGCAGAGCCTAAGGTGTAAATTATCGATAGTCCATATCTCGGAAACTATAAGAGATAATGCAATTTGGCAACCGGCAATGTAATTAGCATGCCGAATATTACTTGGAATGTGAATTGGAACGAAATCGCCAATAGATAAGACGATTTTACAATTTGGGCCCAAGTTAGAAGCAGAGCCTAAGGTGTAAATTATCGATAGTCCATATCTCGGAAACTATAAGAGATAATGCAATTTGGCAACCGGCAATGTAATTAGCATGCCGAATATTACTTGGAATGTGAATTGGAACGAAATCGCCAACAGATAAGACCATTTTACAATTTGGGCCCAAGTTAGAAGCAGAGACTAAGGTGTAAATTATCGATAGTCCATATCTCGGAAACTATAAGAGATAATGCAATTTGGCAACCGGCAATGTAATTAGCATACCGAATATTACTTGGAATGTGAATTGGAACGAAATCGCCAATAGATAAGACCATTTTACAATTTGGGCCCAAGTTAGAAGCAGAGCCTAAGGTGTAAATAATCGATAGTCCATATCTCGGAAACTATAAGAGATAATGCAATTTGGCAACCGGCAATGTAATTAGCATGCCGAATATTACTTGGAATGTGAATTGGAACGAAATCGCCAATAGGTAAGACCATTTTACAATTTGGGCCCAAGTTAGAAGCAGAGCCTAAGGTGTAAATTATCGATAGTCCATATCTCGGAAACTATAAGAGATAATTCAATTTGGCAACCGGCAATGTAATTAGCATGCCGGATATTATTTGGAATGTGAATTGGAACGAAATCGCCAATAGATAAGACCATTTTTCAATTTGGGCCCAAGTTAGAAGCAGAGCCTAAGGTGTAAATTATCGATAGTCCATATCTCGGAAACTATAAGAGATAATTCAATTTGGCAACCGGCAATGTAATTAGCATGCCGGATATTACTTGGAATGTGAATTGGAACGAAATCGCCAATAGATAAGACCATTTTACAATTTGGGCCCAAGTTAGAAGCAGAGCCTAAGGTGTAAATTATCGATAGTCCATATCTCGGAAACTATAAGAGATAATGCAATTTCGCAACCGGCAATGTAATTAGCATGCCGAATATTACTTGGAATGTGAATTGGGACGAAATCGCCAATAGATAAGACGATTTTACAATTTGGGCCCAAGTTAGAAGCAGAGCCTAAGGTGTAAATTATCGATAGTCCATATCTCGGAAACTATAAGAGATAATGCAATTTGGCAACCGGCAATTTAATTAACATGCCGAATATTACTTGGAAAGTGAATTGGAACGAAATCGCCAATAGATAAGACCATTTTACAATTTGGGCCCAAGTTAGAAGCAGAGCCTAAGGTGTAAATTATCGATAGTCCATATCTCGGAAACTATAAGAGATAATGCAACTTGGCCCCCGGCAATGTAATTAGCATGCCGAATATTACTTGGAATGTGAATTGGAACGAAATCGCCAATAGGTAAGACCATTTTACAATTTGGGCCCAAGTTAGAAGCAGAGCCTAAGGTGTAAATTATCGATAGTCCATATCTCGGCAACTATAGGAGATAATTCAATTTGGCAACCGGCAATGTAATTAGCATGCCGAATATTACTTGGAATGTGAATTGGAACGAAATCGCCAATAGATAAGACGATTTTACAATTTGGGCCCAAGTTAGAAGCAGAGCCTAAGGTGTAAATTATCGATAGTCCATATCTCGGAAACTATAAGAGATAATGCAATTTGGCAACCGGCAATTTAATTAACATGCCGAATATTACTTGGAAAGTGAATTGGAACGAAATCGCCAATAGATAAGACCATTTTACAATTTGGGCCCAAGTTAGAAGCAGAGCCTAAGGTGTAAATTATCGATAGTCCATATCTCGGAAACTATAAGAGGTAATGCAATTTGGCAACCGGCAATGTAATTAGCATGCCGAATATTACTTGGAATGTGAATTGGAACGAAATCGCCAATAGATAAGACCATTTTACAATTTGGGCCCAAGTTAGAAGCAGAGCCTAAGGTGTAAATTATCCATAGTCCATATCTCGGAAACTATAAGAGATAATGCAATTTGGCAACTGGCAATGTAATTAGCATGCCGAATATTACTTGGAATGTGAATTGGAACGATATCGCCAATAGATAAGACCATTTTACAATTTGGGCCCAAGTTAGAAGCAGAGCCTAAGGTGTAAATAATCGATAGTCCATATCTCTGAAACTATAAGAGATAATGCAATTTGGCAACCGGCAATGTAATTAGCATGCCGAATATTACTTGGAATGTGAATTGGAACGAAATCGCCAATAGATAAGACCATTTTACAATTTGGGCCCAAGTTAGAAGCAGAGCCTAAGGTGTAAATTATCGATAGTCCATATCTCGGAAACTATAGGAGATAATTCAATTTGGCAACCGGCAATGTAATTAGCATGCCGAATATTACTTGGAATGTGAATTGGAACGAAATCGCCAATAGATAAGACCATTTTACAATTTGGGCCCAAGTTAGAAGCAGAGCCTAAGGTGTAAATTATCGATAGTCCATATCTCGGAAACTATAAGAGATAATGCAATTTGGCAACCGGCAATGTAATTAGCATGCCGAATATTACTTGGAATGTGAATTGGAACGAAATCGCCAATAGATAAGACGATTTTACAATTTGGGCCCAAGTTAGAAGCGGAGCCTAAGGTGTAAATTATCGATAGTCCATATCTCGGAAACTATAAGAGATAATGCAATTTGGCAACCGGCAATTTAATTAACATGTCGAATATTACTTGGAATGTGAATTGGAACGAAATCGCCAATAGATAAGACCATTTTACAATTTGGGCCCAAGTTAGAAGCAGAGCCTAAGGTGTAAATTATCCATAGTCCATATCTCGGAAACTATAAGAGATAATGCAATTTGGCAACCGGCAATGTAATTAGCATGCCGAATATTACTTGGAGAGTGAATTGGAACGAAATCGCCAAAAAATAAGACCATTTTACAATTTGGGCCCAAGTTAGAAGCAGAGCCTGAGGTGTAAATTATCGATAGTCCATATCTCGGAAACTATAAGAGATAATGAAATTTGGCAACCGGCAATGTAATTAGCATGCCGAATATTACTTGGAAAGTGAATTGGAACGAAATCGCCAATAGATAAGACCATTTTACAATTTGGGCCCAAGTTAGAAGCAGAGCCTAAGGTGTAAATTATCGATAGTCCATATCTCGGAAACTATAAGAGGTAATGCAATTTGGCAACCGGCAATGTAATTAGCATGCCAAATATTACTTGGAATGTGAATTGGAACGAAATCGCCAATAGATAAGACCATTTTACAATTTGGGCCCAAGTTAGAAGCAGAGCCTAAAGTGTAAATTATCCATAGTCCATATCTCGGAAACTATAAGAGATAATGCAATTTGGCAACTGGCAATGTAATTAGCATGCCGAATATTACTTGGAATGTGAATTGGAACGAAATCGCCAATAGATAAGACCATTTTACAATTTGGGCCCAAGTTAGAAGCAGAGCCTAAGGTGTAAATTATTGATAGTCCATATCTCGGAAACTATAAGAGATAATGCAATTTGGCAACCGGCAATGTAATTAGCATGCCGAATACTACTTGGAATGTGAATTGGAACGAAATCGCCAATAGATAAGACCATTTTACAATTTGGGCCCAAGTTAGAAGCAGAGCCTAAGGTGTAAATTATCGATAGTCCATATCTCGGAAACTATAAGAGATAATGCAATTTGGCAACCGGCAATGTAATTAGCATGCCGAATATTACTTGGAATGTGAATTGGAACGAAATCGCCAATAGATAAGACGATTTTACAATTTGGGCCCAAGTTAGAAGCAGAGCCTAAGGTGTAAATTATCGATAGTCCATATCTCGGAAACTATAAGAGATAATGCAATTTGGCAACCGGCAATGTAATTAGCATGCCGAATATTACTTGGAATGTGAATTGGAACGAAATCGCCAACAGATAAGACCATTTTACAATTTGGGCCCAAGTTAGAAGCAGAGACTAAGGTGTAAATTATCGATAGTCCATATCTCGGAAACTATAAGAGATAATGCAATTTGGCAACCGGCAATGTAATTAGCATACCGAATATTACTTGGAATGTGAATTGGAACGAAATCGCCAATAGATAAGACCATTTTACAATTTGGGCCCAAGTTAGAAGCAGAGCCTAAGGTGTAAATTATCGATAGTCCATATCTCGGAAACTATAAGAGATAATGCAATTTGGCAACCGGCAATGTAATTAGCATGCCGAATATTACTTGGAATGTGAATTGGAACGAAATCGCCAATAGGTAAGACCATTTTACAATTTGGGCCCAAGTTAGAAGCAGAGCCTAAGGTGTAAACTATCGATAGTCCATATCTCGGAAACTATAAGAGATAATTCAATTTGGCAACCGGCAATGTAATTAGCATGCCGGATATTATTTGGAATGTGAATTGGAACGAAATCGCCAATAGATAAGACCATTTTACAATTTGGGCCCAAGTTAGAAGCAGAGCCTAAGGTGTAAATTATCGATAGTCCATATCTCGGAAACTATAAGAGATAATTCAATTTGGCAACCGGCAATGTAATTAGCATGCCGGATATTACTTGGAATGTGAATTGGAACGAAATCGCCAATAGATAAGACCATTTTACAATTTGGGCCCAAGTTAGAAGCAGAGCCTAAGGTGTAAATTATCGATAGTCCATATCTCGGAAACTATAAGAGATAATGCAATTTCGCAACCGGCAATGTAATTAGCATGCCGAATATTACTTGGAATGTGAATTGGGACGAAATCGCCAATAGATAAGACGATTTTACAATTTGGGCCCAAGTTAGAAGCAGAGCCTAAGGTGTAAATTATCGATAGTCCATATCTCGGAAACTATAAGAGATAATGCAATTTGGCAACCGGCAATTTAATTAACATGCCGAATATTACTTGGAAAGTGAATTGGAACGAAATCGCCTATAGATAAGACCATTTTACAATTTGGGCCCAAGTTAGAAGCAGAGCCTAAGGTGTAAATTATCGATAGTCCATATCTCGGAAACTATAAGAGATAATGCAACTTGGCCACCGGCAATGTAATTAGCATGCCGAATATTACTTGGAATGTGAATTGGAACGAAATCGCCAATAGGTAAGACCATTTTACAATTTGGGCCCAAGTTAGAAGCAGAGCCTAAGGTGTAAATTATCGATAGTCCATATCTCGGCAACTATAGGAGATAATTCAATTTGGCAACCGGCAATGTAATTAGCATGCCGAATATTACTTGGAATGTGAATTGGAACGAAATCGCCAATAGATAAGACGATTTTACAATTTGGGCCCCAGTTAGAAGCAGAGCCTAAGGTGTAAATTATCGATAGTCCATATCTCGGAAACTATAAGAGATAATGCAATTTGGCAACCGGCAATTTAATTAACATGCCGAATATTACTTGGAAAGTGAATTGGAACGAAATCGCCAATAGATAAGACCATTTTACAATTTGGGCCCAAGTTAGAAGCAGAGCCTAAGGTGTAAATTATCGATAGTCCATATCTCGGAAACTATAAGAGGTAATGCAATTTGGCAACCGGCAATGTAATTAGCATGCCGAATATTACTTGGAATGTGAATTGGAACGAAATCGCCAATAGATAAGACCATTTTACAATTTGGGCCCAAGTTAGAAGCAGAGCCTAAGGTGTAAATTATCCATAGTCCATATCTCGGAAACTATAAGAGATAATGCAATTTGGCAACTGGCAATGTAATTAGCATGCCGAATATTACTTGGAATGTGAATTGGAACGATATCGCCAATAGATAAGACCATTTTACAATTTGGGCCCAAGTTAGAAGCAGAGCCTAAGGTGTAAATAATCGATAGTCCATATCTCTGAAACTATAAGAGATAATGCAATTTGGCAACCGGCAATGTAATTAGCATGCCGAATATTACTTGGAATGTGAATTGGAACGAAATCGCCAATAGATAAGACCATTTTACAATTTGGGCCCAAGTTAGAAGCAGAGCCTAAGGTGTAAATTATCGATAGTCCATATCACGGAAACTATAAGAGATAATGCAATTTGGCAACCGGCAATGTAATTAGCATGCCGAATATTACTTGGAATGTGAATTGGAATGAAATCGCCAATAGGTAAGACCATTTTACAATTTGGGCCCAAGTTAGAAGCAGAGCCTAAGGTGTAAATTATCGATAGTCCATATCTCGGAAACTATAAGAGATAATTCAATTTGGCAACCGGCAATGTAATTAGCATGCCGGATATTACTTGGAATGTGAATTGGAACGAAATCGCCAATAGATAAGACCATTTTACAATTTGGGCCCAAGTTAGAAGCAGAGCCTAAGGTGTAAATTATCGATAGTCCATATCTCGGAAACTATAAGAGATAATGCAATTTGGCAACCGGCAATGTAATTAGCATGCCGAATATTACTTGGAATGTGAATTGGAACGAAATCGCCAATAGATAAGACCATTTTACAATTTGGGCCCAAGTTAGAAGCAGAGCCTAAGGTGTAAATTATCGATAGTCCATATCTCGGAAACTATAAGAGATAATGCAATTTGGCAACCGGCAATGAAATTAGCATGCCGAATACTACTTGGAATGTGAATTGGAACGAAATCGCCAATAGATAAGACCATTTTACAGTTTGGGCCCAAGTTAGAAGCATAGCCTAAGGTTAAAAATAATCGATAGTCCATATCTCGGAAACTATAAGAGATAATGCAATTTGGGAACCGGCAATGTAATTAGCATGCCGAATATTACTTGGAATGTGAATTGGAACGAAATCGCCAATAGATAAGACCATTTTACAATTTGGGCCCAAGTTAGAAGCAGAGCCTAAGGTGTAAATTATCGATAGTCCATATCTCGGAAACTATAAGAGATAATTCAATTTGGCAACCGGCAATGTAATTAGCATGCCGAATATTACTTGGAATGTGAATTGGAACGAAATCGCCAATAGATAAGACCATTTTACAATTTGGGCCCAAGTTAGAAGCAGAGCCTAAGGTGTAAATTATCGATAGTCCATATCTCGGAAACTATAAGAGATAATGCAATTTGGCAACCGGCAATGTAATTAGCATGCCGAATATTACTTGGAATGTGAATTGGAACGAAATCGCCAATAGATAAGACGATTTTACAATTTGGGCCCAAGTTAGAAGCGGAGCCTAAGGTGTAAATTATCGATAGTCCATATCTCGGAAACTATAAGAGATAATGCAATTTGGCAACCGGCAATTTAATTAACATGCCGAATATTACTTGGAATGTGAATTGGAACGAAATCGCCAATAGATAAGACCATTTTACAATTTGGGCCCAAGTTAGAAGCAGAGCCTAAGGTGTAAATTATCCATAGTCCATATCTCGGAAACTATAAGAGATAATGCAATTTGGCAACCGGCAATGTAATTAGCATGCCGAATATTACTTGGAATGTGAATTGGAACGATATCGCCAATAGATAAGACCATTTTACAATTTGGGCCCAAGTTAGAAGCAGAGCCTAAGGTGTAAATAATCGATAGTCCATATCTCTGAAACTATAAGAGATAATGCAATTTGGCAACCGGCAATGTAATTAGCATGCCGAATATTACTTGGAATGTGAATTGGAACGAAATCGCCAATAGATAAGACCATTTTACAATTTGGGCCCAAGTTAGAAGCAGAGCCTAAGGTGTAAATTATCGATAGTCCATATCTCGGAAACTATAAGAGATAATGCAATTTGGCAACCGGCAATGTAATTAGCATGCCGAATATTACTTGGAATGTGAATTGGAATGAAATCGCCAATAGGTAAGACCATTTTACAATTTGGGCCCAAGTTAGAAGCAGAGCCTAAGGTGTAAATTATCGATAGTCCATATCTCGGAAACTATAAGAGATAATTCAATTTGGCAACCGGCAATGTAATTAGCATGCCGGATATTACTTGGAATGTGAATTGGAACGAAATCGCCAATAGATAAGACCATTTTACAATTTGGGCCCAAGTTAGAAGCAGAGCCTAAGGTGTAAATTATCGATAGTCCATATCTCGGAAACTATAAGAGATAATGCAATTTGGCAACCGGCAATGTAATTAGCATGCCGAATATTACTTGGAATGTGAATTGGAACGAAATCGCCAATAGATAAGACCATTTTACAATTTGGGCCCAAGTTAGAAGCAGAGCCTAAGGTGTAAATTATCGATAGTCCATATCTCGGAAACTATAAGAGATAATGCAATTTGGCAACCGGCAATGAAATTAGCATGCCGAATACTACTTGGAATGTGAATTGGAACGAAATCGCCAATAGATAAGACCATTTTACAGTTTGGGCCCAAGTTAGAAGCATAGCCTAAGGTTAAAAATAATCGATAGTCCATATCTCGGAAACTATAAGAGATAATGCAATTTGGGAACCGGCAATGTAATTAGCATGCCGAATATTACTTGGAATGTGAATTGGAACGAAATCGCCAATAGATAAGACCATTTTACAATTTGGGCCCAAGTTAGAAGCAGAGCCTAAGGTGTAAATTATCGATAGTCCATATCTCGGAAACTATAAGAGATAATTCAATTTGGCAACCGGCAATGTAATTAGCATGCCAAATATTACTTGGAATGTGAATTGGAACGAAATCGCCAATAGATAAGACCATTTTACAATTTGGGCCCAAGTTAGAAGCAGAGCCTAAGGTGTAAATTATCGATAGTCCATATCTCGGAAACTATAAGAGATAATGCAATTTGGCAACCGGCAATGTAATTAGCATGCCGAATATTACTTGGAATGTGAATTGGAACGAAATCGCCAATAGATAAGACGATTTTACAATTTGGGCCCAAGTTAGAAGCGGAGCCTAAGGTGTAAATTATCGATAGTCCATATCTCGGAAACTATAAGAGATAATGCAATTTGGCAACCGGCAATTTAATTAACATGCCGAATATTACTTGGAATGTGAATTGGAACGAAATCGCCAATAGATAAGACCATTTTACAATTTGGGCCCAAGTTAGAAGCAGAGCCTAAGGTGTAAATTATCCATAGTCCATATCTCGGAAACTATAAGAGATAATGCAATTTGGCAACCGGCAATGTAATTAGCATGCCGAATATTACTTGGAGAGTGAATTGGAACGAAATCGCCAAAAGATAAGACCATTTTACAATTTGGGCCCAAGTTAGAAGCAGAGCCTGAGGTGTAAATTATCGATAGTCCATATCTCGGAAACTATAAGAGGTAATGCAATTTGGCAACCGGCAATGTAATTAGCATGCCGAATATTACTTGGAACGTGAATTGGAACGAAATCGCCAATAGATAAGACCATTTTACAATTTGGGCCCAAGTTAGAAGCAGAGCCTAAGGTGTAAATTATCCATAGTCCATATCTCGGAAACTATAAGAGATAATGCAATTTGGCAACTGGCAATGTAATTAGCATGCCGAATATTACTTGGAGAGTGAATTGGAACGAAATCGCCAATAGATAAGACCATTTTACAATTTGGGCCCAAGTTAGAAGCAGAGCCTAAGGTGTAAATTATCGATAGTCCATATCTCGGAAACTATAAGAGGTAATGCAATTTGGCAACCGGCAATGTAATTAGCATGCCGAATATTACTTGGAATGTGAATTGGAACGAAATCGCCAATAGATAAGACCATTTTACAATTTGGGCCCAAGTTAGAAGCAGAGCCTAAGGTGTAAATTATCCATAGTCCATATCTCGGAAACTATAAGAGATAATGCAATTTGGCAACTGGCAATGTAATTAGCATGCCGAATATTACTTGGAATGTGAATTGGAACGAAATCGCCAATAGATAAGACCATTTTACAATTTGGGCCCAAGTTAGAAGCAGAGCCTAAGGTGTAAATTATCGATAGTCCATATCTCGGAAACTATAAGAGATAATGCAATTTGGCAACCAGCAATGTAATTAGCATGCCGAATACTACTTGGAATGTGAATTGGAACGAAATCGCCAATAGATAAGACCATTTTACAATTTGGGCCCAAGTTAGAAGCAGAGCCTAAGGTGTAAATTATCGATAGTCCATATCTCGGAAACTATAAGAGATAATGCAATTTGGCAACCGGCAATATAATTAGCATGCCGAATATTACTTGGAATGTGAATTGGAACGAAATCGCCAATAGATAAGACGATTTTACAATTTGGGCCCAAGTTAGAAGCAGAGCCTAAGGTGTAAATTATCGATAGTCCATATCTCGGAAACTATAAGAGATAATGCAATTTGGCAACCGGCAATGTAATTAGCATGCCGAATATTACTTGGAATGTGAATTGGAACGAAATCGCCAACAGATAAGACCATTTTACAATTTGGACCCAAGTTAGAAGCAGAGACTAAGGTGTAAATTATCGATAGTCCATATCTCGGAAACTATAAGAGATAATGCAATTTGGCAACCGGCAATGTAATTAGCATGCCGAATATTACTTGGAATGTGAATTGGAACGAAATCGCCAATAGATAAGACCATTTTACAATTTGGGCCCAAGTTAGAAGCAGAGCCTAAGGTGTAAATTATCGATAGTCCATATCTCGGAAACTATAAGAGATAATGCAATTTGGCAACCGGCAATGTAATTAGCATGCCGAATATTACTTGGAATGTGAATTGGAACGAAATCGCCAATAGGTAAGACCATTTTACAATTTGGGCCCAAGTTAGAAGCAGAGCCGAAGGTGTAAATTATCGATAGTCCATATCTCGGAAACTATAAGAGATAATTCAATTTGGCAACCGGCAATGTAATTAGCATGCCGGATATTACTTGGAATGTGAATTGGAACGAAATCGCCAATAGATAAGACCATTTTACAATTTGGGCCCAAGTTAGAAGTAGAGCCTAAGGTGTAAATTATCGATAGTCCATATCTCGGAAACTATAAGAGATAATTCAATTTGGCAACCGGCAATGTAATTAGCATGCCGGATATTACTTGGAATGTGAATTGGAACGAAATCGCCAATAGATAAGACCATTTTACAATTTGGGCCCAAGTTAGAAGCAGAGCCTAAGGTGTAAATTATCGATAGTCCATATCTCGGAAACTATAAGAGATAATGCAATTTCGCAACCGGCAATGTAATTAGCATGCCGAATATTACTTGGAATGTGAATTGGGACGAAATCGCCAATAGATAAGACCATTTTACAATTTGGGCCCAAGTTAGAAGCAGAGCCTAAGGTGTAAATTATCGATAGTCCATATCTCGGAAACTATAAGAGATAATGCAATTTGGCAATCGGCAATGTAATTAGCATGCCGAATATTACTTGGAATGTGAATTGGAACGAAATCGCCAATAGATAAGACCATTTTACAATTTGGGCCCAAGTTAGAAGCAGAGCCTAAGGTGTAAATTATCGATAGTCCATATCTCGGAAACTATAAGAGGTAATGCAATTTGGCAACCGGCAATGTAATTAGCATGCCGAATATTACTTGGAATGTGAATTGGAACGAAATCGCCAATAGATAAGACCATTTTACAATTTGGGCCCAAGTTAGAAGCAGAGCCTAAGGTGTAAATTATCCATAGTCCATATCTCGGAAACTATAAGAGATAATGCAATTTGGCAACTGGCAATGTAATTAGCATGCCGAATATTACTTGGAATGTGAATTGGAACGAAATCGCCAATAGATAAGACCATTTTACAATTTGGGCCCAAGTTAGAAGCAGAGCCTAAGGTGTAAATTATCGATAGTCCATATCTCGGAAACTATAAGAGATAATGCAATTTGGCAACCGGCAATGTAATTAGCATGCCGAATACTACTTGGAATGTGAATTGGAACGAAATCGCCAATAGATAAGACCATTTTACAATTTGGGCCCAAGTTAGAAGCAGAGCCTAAGGTGTAAATTATCGATAGTCCATATCTCGGAAACTATAAGAGATAATGCAATTTGGCAACCGGCAATATAATTAGCATGCCGAATATTACTTGGAATGTGAATTGGAACGAAATCGCCAATAGATAAGACGATTTTACAATTTGGGCCCAAGTTAGAAGCAGAGCCTAAGGTGTAAATTATCGATAGTCCATATCTCGGAAACTATAAGAGATAATGCAATTTGGCAACCGGCAATGTAATTAGCATGCCGAATATTACTTGGAATGTGAATTGGAACGAAATCGCCAACAGATAAGACCATTTTACAATTTGGGCCCAAGTTAGAAGCAGAGACTAAGGTGTAAATTATCGATAGTCCATATCTCGGAAACTATAAGAGATAATGCAATTTGGCAACCGGCAATGTAATTAGCATGCCGAATATTACTTGGAATGTGAATGGGAACGAAATCGCCAATAGATAAGACCATTTTACAATTTGGGCCCAAGTTAGAAGCAGAGCCTAAGGTGTAAATTATCGATAGTCCATATCTCGGAAACTATAAGAGATAATGCAATTTGGCAACCGGCAATGTAATTAGCATGCCGAATATTACTTGGAATGTGAATTGGAACGAAATCGCCAATAGGTAAGACCATTTTACAATTTGGGCCCAAGTTAGAAGCAGAGCCGAAGGTGTAAATTATCGATAGTCCATATCTCGGAAACTATAAGAGATAATTCAATTTGGCAACCGGCAATGAAATTAGCATGCCGGATATTACTTGGAATGTGAATTGGAACGAAATCGCCAATAGATAAGACCATTTTACAATTTGGGCCCAAGTTAGAAGTAGAGCCTAAGGTGTAAATTATCGATAGTCCATATCTCGGAAACTATAAGAGATAATTCAATTTGGCAACCGGCAATGTAATTAGCATGCCGGATATTACTTGGAATGTGAATTGGAACGAAATCGCCAATAGATAAGACCATTTTACAATTTGGGCCCAAGTTAGAAGCAGAGCCTAAGGTGTAAATTATCGATAGTCCATATCTCGGAAACTATAAGAGATAATGCAATTTCGCAACCGGCAATGTAATTAGCATGCCGAATATTACTTGGAATGTGAATTGGGACGAAATCGCCAATAGATAAGACCATTTTACAATTTGGGCCCAAGTTAGAAGCAGAGCCTAAGGTGTAAATTATCGATAGTCCATATCTCGGAAACTATAAGAGATAATGCAATTTGGCAATCGGCAATGTAATTAGCATGCCGAATATTACTTGGAATGTGAATTGGAACGAAATCGCCAATAGATAAGACCATTTTACAATTTGGGCCCAAGTTAGAAGCAGAGCCTAAGGTGTAAATTATCGATAGTCCATATCTCGGAAACTATAAGAGATAATGCAATTTGGCAACCGGCAATGTAATTAGCATGCCGAATACTACTTGGAATGTGAATTGGAACGAAATCGCCAATAGATAAGACCATTTTACAGTTTGGGCCCAAGTTAGAAGCATAGCCTAAGGTTAAAAATAATCGATAGTCCATATCTCGGAAACTATAAGAGATAATGCAATTTGGGAACCGGCAATGTAATTAGCATGCCGAATATTACTTGGAATGTGAATTGGAACGAAATCGCCAATAGATCAGACCATTTTACAATTTGGGCCCAAGTTAGAAGCAGAGCCTAAAGTGTAAATTATCGATAGTCCATATCTCGGAAACTATAAGAGATAATGCAACTTGGCCACCGGCAATGTAATTAGCATGCCGAATATTACTTGGAATGTGAATTGGAACGAAATCGCCAATAGGTAAGACCATTTTACAATTTGGGCCCAAGTTAGAAGCAGAGCGTAAGGTGTAAATTATCGATAGTCCATATCTCGGAAACTATAGGAGATAATTCAATTTGGCAACCGGCAATGTAATTAGCATGCCGAATATTACTTGGAATGTGAATTGGAACGAAATCGCCAATAGATAAGACCATTTTACAATTTGGGCCCAAGTTAGAAGCAGAGCCTAAGGTGTAAATTATCGATAGTCCATATCTCGGAAACTATAAGAGATAATGCAATTTGGCAACCGGCAATGTAATTAGCATGCCGAATATTACTTGGAATGTGAATTGGAACGAAATCGCCAATAGATTAGACGATTTTACAATTTGGGCCCAAGTTAGAAGCAGAGCCTAAGGTGTAAATTATCGATAGTCATAGCATGCCGAATATTACTTGGAATGTGAATTGGAACGAAATCGCCAATAGATAAGACCATTTTACAATTTGGGCCCAAGTTAGAAGCAGAGCCTAAGGTGTAAATTATCGATAGTCCATATCTCGGAAACTATAAGAGATAATGCAATTTGGCAACCGGCAATGTAATTAGCATGCCGAATATTACTTGGAATGTGAATTGGAACGAAATCGCCAATAGATAAGACCATTTTACAATTTGGGCCCAAGTTAGAAGCAGAGCCTAAGGTGTAAATTATCCATAGTCCATACCTCGGGAACTATAAGAGATAATGCAATTTGGCAACTGGCAATGTAATTAGCATGCCGAATATTACTTGGAATGTGAATTGGAACGAAATCGCCAATAGATAAGACCATTTTACAATTTGGGCCCAAGTTAAAAGCAGAGCCTAAGGTGTAAATTATCGATAGTCCATATCTCGGAAACTATAAGAGATAATGCAATTTGGCAACCGGCAATTTAATTAACATGCCGAATATTACTTGGAATGTGAATTGGAACGAAATCGCCAATAGATAAGACCATTTTACAATTTGGGCCCAAGTTAGAAGCAGAGCCTAAGGTGTAAATTATCCATAGTCCGTATCTCGGAAACTATAAGAGATAATGCAATTTGGCAACCGGCAATGTAATTAGCATGCCGAATATTACTTGGAATGTGAATTGGAACGAAATCGCCAATAGATAAGACGATTTTACAATTTGGGCCCAAGTTAGAAGCAGAGCCTAAGGTGTAAATTATCGATAGTCCATATCTCGGAGACTATAAGAGATAATGAAATTTGGCAACCGGCAATGTAATTAGCATGCCGAATATTACTTGGAAAGTGAATTGGAACGAAATCGCCAATAGATAAGACCATTTTACAATTTGGGCCCAAGTTAGAAGCAGAGCCTAAGGTGTAAATTATCGATAGTCCATATCTCGGAAACTATAAGAGGTAATGCAATTTGGCAACCGGCAATGTAATTAGCATGCCGAATATTACTTGGAATGTGAATTGGAACGAAATCGCCAATAGATAAGACCATTTTACAATTTGGGCCCAAGTTAGAAGCAGAGCCTAAGGTGTAAATTATCCATAGTCCATACCTCGGAAACTATAAGAGATAATGCAATTTGGCAACTGGCAATGTAATTAGCATGCCGAATATTACTTGGAATGTGAATTGGAACGAAATCGCCAATAGATAAGACCATTTTACAATTTGGGCCCAAGTTAGAAGCAGAGCCTAAGGTGTAAATTATCGATAGTCCATATCTCGGAAACTATAAGAGATAATGCAATTTGGCAACCGGCAATGTAATTAGCATGCCGAATACTACTTGGAATGTGAATTGGAACGAAATCGCCAATAGATAAGACCATTTTACAATTTGGGCCCAAGTTAGAAGCAGAGCCTAAGGTGTAAATTATCGATAGTCCATATCTCGGAAACTATAAGAGATAATGCAATTTGGCAACCGGCAATGTAATTAGCATGCCGAATATTACTTGGAATGTGAATTGGAACGAAATCGCCAATAGATAAGACGATTTTACAATTTGGGCCCAAGTTAGAAGCAGAGCCTAAGGTGTAAATTATCGATAGTCCATATCTCGGAGACTATAAGAGATAATGCAATTTGGCAACCGGCAATGTAATTAGCATGCCGAATATTACTTGGAATGTGAATTGCAACGAAATCGCCAATAGATAAGACCATTTTACAATTTGGGCCCAAGTTAGAAGCAGAGCCTAAGATGTAAATAATCGATAGTCCATATCTCTGAGACTATAAGAGATAATGCAATTTGGCAACCGGCAATGTAATTAGCATGCCGAATATTACTTGGAATGTGAATTGGAACGAAATCGCCAATAGATAAGACCATTTTACAATTTGGGCCCAAGTTAGAAGCAGAGCCTAAGGTGTAAATTATCGATAGTCCATATCTCGGAAACTATAAGAGATAATGCAACTTGGCCACCGGCAATGTAATTAGCATGCCGAATATTACTTGGAATGTGAATTGGAACGAAATCGCCAATAGATAAGACCATTTTACAATTTGGGCCCAAGTTAGAAGCAGAGCCTAAGGTGTAAATTATCGATAGTCCATATCTCGGAAACTATAAGAGATAATGCAATTTGGCAACCGGCAATGTAATTAGCATGCCGAATATTACTTGGAATGTGAATTGGAACGAAATCGCCAATAGGTAAGACCATTTTACAATTTGGGCCCAAGTTAGAAGCAGAGCCTAAGGTGTAAATTATCGATAGTCCATATCTCGGAAACTATAAGAGATAATTCAATTTGGCCACCGGCAATGTAATTAGCATGCCGAATATTACTTGGAATGTGAATTGGAACGAAATCGCCAATAGATAAGACCATTTTACAATTTGGGCCCAAGTTAGAAGCAGGGCCTAAGGTGTAAATTATCGATAGTCCATATCTCGGAAACTATAAGAGATAATGCAATTTGGCAACCGGCAATGTAATTAGCATGCCGAATATTACTTGGAATGTGAATTGGAACGAAATCGCCAATAGATAAGGCCATTATACAATTTGGGCCCAAGTTAGAAGCAGAGCCTAAGGTGTAAATTATCGATAGTCCATATCTCGGAAACTATAAGAGATAATGCAATTTGGCAACCGGCAATGTAATTAGCATGCCGAATATTACTTGGAATGTGAATTGGAACGAAATCGCCAATAGATAAGACCATTTTACAATTTGGGCCCAAGTTAGAAGCAGAGCCTAAGGTGTAAATTATCGATAGTCCATATCTCGGAAGCTAAAAGAGATAATGCAATTTGGCAACCGGCAATGTAATTAGCATGCCGAATATTACTTGGAATGTGAATTGGAACGAAATCGCCAATAGATAAGACCATTTTACAATTTGGGCCCAAGTTAGAAGCAGAGCCTAAGGTGTAAATTATCGATAGTCCATATATCGGAAACTATAAGATATAATGCAATTTGGCAACCGGCAATGTAATTAGCATGCCGAATATTACTTGGAATGTGAATTGGAACGAAATCGCCAATAGATAAGACCATTTTACAATTTGGGCCCAAGTTAGAAGCAGAGCCTAAGGTGTAAATTATCGATAGTCCATATCTCGGAAACTATAAGAGATAATGCAACTTGGCCACCGGCAATGTAATTAGCATGCCGAATATTACTTGGAATGTGAATTGGAACGAAATCGCCAATAGATAAGACCATTTTACAATTTGGGCCCAAGTTAGAAGCAGAGCCTAAGGTGTAAATTATCGATAGTCCATATCTCGGAAACTATAAGAGATAATGCAATTTGGCAACCGGCAATGTAATTAGCATGCCGAATATTACTTGGAATGTGAATTGGAACGAAAGCGCCAATAGGTAAGACCATTTTACAATTTGGGCCCAAGTTAGAAGCAGAGCCTAAGGTGTAAATTATCGATAGTCCATATCTCGGAAACTATAAGAGATAATTCAATTTGGCCACCGGCAATGTAATTAGCATGCCGAATATTACTTGGAATGTGAATTGGAACGAAATCGCCAATAGATAAGACCATTTTACAATTTGGGCCCAAGTTAGAAGCAGGGCCTAAGGTGTAAATTATCGATAGTCCATATCTCGGAAACTATAAGAGATAATGCAATTTGGCAACCGGCAATGTAATTAGCATGCCGAATATTACTTGGAATGTGAATTGCAACGAAATCGCCAATAGATAAGACCATTTTACAATTTGGGCCCAAGTTAGAAGCAGAGCCTAAGGTGTAAATTATCGATAGTCCATATCTCGGAAACTATAAGAGATAATGCAATTTGGCAACCGGCAATGTAATTAGCATGCCGAATATTACTTGGAATGTGAATTGGAACGAAATCGCCAATAGATAAGACGATTTTACAATTTGGGCCCAAGTTAGAAGCAGAGCCTAAGGTGTAAATTATCGATAGTCCATATCTCGGAGACTATAAGAGATAATGCAATTTGGCAACCGGCAATGTAATTAGCATGCCGAATATTACTTGGAATGTGAATTGCAACGAAATCGCCAATAGATAAGACCATTTTACAATTTGGGCCCAAGTTAGAAGCAGAGCCTAAGATGTAAATAATCGATAGTCCATATCTCTGAGACTATAAGAGATAATGCAATTTGGCAACCGGCAATGTAATTAGCATGCCGAATATTACTTGGAATGTGAATTGGAACGAAATCGCCAATAGATAAGACCATTTTACAATTTGGGCCCAAGTTAGAAGCAGAGCCTAAGGTGTAAATTATCGATAGTCCATATCTCGGAAACTATAAGAGATAATGCAACTTGGCCACCGGCAATGTAATTAGCATGCCGAATATTACTTGGAATGTGAATTGGAACGAAATCGCCAATAGATAAGACCATTTTACAATTTGGGCCCAAGTTAGAAGCAGAGCCTAAGGTGTAAATTATCGATAGTCCATATCTCGGAAACTATAAGAGATAATGCAATTTGGCAACCGGCAATGTAATTAGCATGCCGAATATTACTTGGAATGTGAATTGGAACGAAATCGCCAATAGATAAGACCATTTTACAATTTGGGCCCAAGTTAGAAGCAGAGCCTAAGGTGTAAATTATCGATAGTCCATATCTCGGAAACTATAAGAGGTAATGCAATTTGGCAACCGGCAATGTAATTAGCATGCCGAATATTACTTGGAATGTGAATTGGAACGAAATCGCCAATAGATAAGACCATTTTACAATTTGGGCCCAAGTTAGAAGCAGAGCCTAAGGTGTAAATTATCCATAGTCCATATCTCGGAAACTATAAGAGATAATGCAATTTGGCAACTGGCAATGTAATTAGCATGCCGAATATTACTTGGAATGTGAATTGGAACGAAATCGCCAATAGATAAGACCATTTTACAATTTGGGCCCAAGTTAGAAGCAGAGCCTAAGGTGTAAATTATCGATAGTCCATATCTCGGAAACTATAAGAGATAATGCAATTTGGCAACCGGCAATGTAATTAGCATGCCGAATACTACTTGGAATGTGAATTGGAACGAAATCGCCAATAGATAAGACCATTTTACAATTTGGGCCCAAGTTAGAAGCAGAGCCTAAGGTGTAAATTATCGATAGTCCATATCTCGGAAACTATAAGAGATAATGCAATTTGGCAACCGGCAATATAATTAGCATGCCGAATATTACTTGGAATGTGAATTGGAACGAAATCGCCAATAGATAAGACGATTTTACAATTTGGGCCCAAGTTAGAAGCAGAGCCTAAGGTGTAAATTATCGATAGTCCATATCTCGGAAACTATAAGAGATAATGCAATTTGGCAACCGGCAATGTAATTAGCATGCCGAATATTACTTGGAATGTGAATTGGAACGAAATCGCCAACAGATAAGACCATTTTACAATTTGGGCCCAAGTTAGAAGCA
Source organism: Rhynchophorus ferrugineus (assembly GCF_030347505.1). Taxonomy (NCBI): domain Eukaryota; kingdom Metazoa; phylum Arthropoda; class Insecta; order Coleoptera; family Curculionidae; genus Rhynchophorus; species Rhynchophorus ferrugineus. The sequence continues at coordinate 154,775 of NW_027472704.1, read as the reverse complement.
GAGACTAAGGTGTAAATTATCGATAGTCCATATCTCGGAAACTATAAGAGATAATGCAATTTGGCAACCGGCAATGTAATTAGCATGCCGAATATTACTTGGAATGTGAATTGGAACGAAATCGCCAATAGATAAGACCATTTTACAATTTGGGCCCAAGTTAGAAGCAGAGCCTAAGGTGTAAATTATCGATAGTCCATATCTCGGAAACTATAAGAGATAATGCAATTTGGCAACCGGCAATGTAATTAGCATGCCGAATATTACTTGGAATGTGAATTGGAACGAAATCGCCAATAGGTAAGACCATTTTACAATTTGGGCCCAAGTTAGAAGCAGAGCCGAAGGTGTAAATTATCGATAGTCCATATCTCGGAAACTATAAGAGATAATTCAATTTGGCAACCGGCAATGTAATTAGCATGCCGGATATTACTTGGAATGTGAATTGGAACGAAATCGCCAATAGATAAGACCATTTTACAATTTGGGCCCAAGTTAGAAGTAGAGCCTAAGGTGTAAATTATCGATAGTCCATATCTCGGAAACTATAAGAGATAATTCAATTTGGCAACCGGCAATGTAATTAGCATGCCGGATATTACTTGGAATGTGAATTGGAACGAAATCGCCAATAGATAAGACCATTTTACAATTTGGGCCCAAGTTAGAAGCAGAGCCTAAGGTGTAAATTATCGATAGTCCATATCTCGGAAACTATAAGAGATAATGCAATTTCGCAACCGGCAATGTAATTAGCATGCCGAATATTACTTGGAATGTGAATTGGGACGAAATCGCCAATAGATAAGACCATTTTACAATTTGGGCCCAAGTTAGAAGCAGAGCCTAAGGTGTAAATTATCGATAGTCCATATCTCGGAAACTATAAGAGATAATGCAATTTGGCAATCGGCAATGTAATTAGCATGCCGAATATTACTTGGAATGTGAATTGGAACGAAATCGCCAATAGATAAGACCATTTTACAATTTGGGCCCAAGTTAGAAGCAGAGCCTAAGGTGTAAATTATCGATAGTCCATATCTCGGAAACTATAAGAGATAATGCAATTTGGCAACCGGCAATGTAATTAGCATGCCGAATACTACTTGGAATGTGAATTGGAACGAAATCGCCAATAGATAAGACCATTTTACAGTTTGGGCCCAAGTTAGAAGCATAGCCTAAGGTTAAAAATAATCGATAGTCCATATCTCGGAAACTATAAGAGATAATGCAATTTGGGAACCGGCAATGTAATTAGCATGCCGAATATTACTTGGAATGTGAATTGGAACGAAATCGCCAATAGATCAGACCATTTTACAATTTGGGCCCAAGTTAGAAGCAGAGCCTAAAGTGTAAATTATCGATAGTCCATATCTCGGAAACTATAAGAGATAATGCAACTTGGCCACCGGCAATGTAATTAGCATGCCGAATATTACTTGGAATGTGAATTGGAACGAAATCGCCAATAGGTAAGACCATTTTACAATTTGGGCCCAAGTTAGAAGCAGAGCGTAAGGTGTAAATTATCGATAGTCCATATCTCGGAAACTATAGGAGATAATTCAATTTGGCAACCGGCAATGTAATTAGCATGCCGAATATTACTTGGAATGTGAATTGGAACGAAATCGCCAATAGATAAGACCATTTTACAATTTGGGCCCAAGTTAGAAGCAGAGCCTAAGGTGTAAATTATCGATAGTCCATATCTCGGAAACTATAAGAGATAATGCAATTTGGCAACCGGCAATGTAATTAGCATGCCGAATATTACTTGGAATGTGAATTGGAACGAAATCGCCAATAGATTAGACGATTTTACAATTTGGGCCCAAGTTAGAAGCAGAGCCTAAGGTGTAAATTATCGATAGTCAGGTTCGTCCATCGATAGCATGCCGAATATTACTTGGAATGTGAATTGGAACGAAATCGCCAATAGATAAGACCATTTTACAATTTGGGCCCAAGTTAGAAGCAGAGCCTAAGGTGTAAATTATCGATAGTCCATATCTCGGAAACTATAAGAGATAATGCAATTTGGCAACCGGCAATGTAATTAGCATGCCGAATATTACTTGGAATGTGAATTGGAACGAAATCGCCAATAGATAAGACCATTTTACAATTTGGGCCCAAGTTAGAAGCAGAGCCTAAGGTGTAAATTATCCATAGTCCATACCTCGGAAACTATAAGAGATAATGCAATTTGGCAACTGGCAATGTAATTAGCATGCCGAATATTACTTGGAATGTGAATTGGAACGAAATCGCCAATAGATAAGACCATTTTACAATTTGGGCCCAAGTTAAAAGCAGAGCCTAAGGTGTAAATTATCGATAGTCCATATCTCGGAAACTATAAGAGATAATGCAATTTGGCAACCGGCAATTTAATTAACATGCCGAATATTACTTGGAATGTGAATTGGAACGAAATCGCCAATAGATAAGACCATTTTACAATTTGGGCCCAAGTTAGAAGCAGAGCCTAAGGTGTAAATTATCCATAGTCCGTATCTCGGAAACTATAAGAGATAATGCAATTTGGCAACCGGCAATGTAATTAGCATGCCGAATATTACTTGGAATGTGAATTGGAACGAAATCGCCAATAGATAAGACGATTTTACAATTTGGGCCCAAGTTAGAAGCAGAGCCTAAGGTGTAAATTATCGATAGTCCATATCTCGGAGACTATAAGAGATAATGAAATTTGGCAACCGGCAATGTAATTAGCATGCCGAATATTACTTGGAAAGTGAATTGGAACGAAATCGCCAATAGATAAGACCATTTTACAATTTGGGCCCAAGTTAGAAGCAGAGCCTAAGGTGTAAATTATCGATAGTCCATATCTCGGAAACTATAAGAGGTAATGCAATTTGGCAACCGGCAATGTAATTAGCATGCCGAATATTACTTGGAATGTGAATTGGAACGAAATCGCAAATAGATAAGACCATTTTACAATTTGGGCCCAAGTTAGAAGCAGAGCCTAAGGTGTAAATTATCCATAGTCCATACCTCGGAAACTATAAGAGATAATGCAATTTGGCAACTGGCAATGTAATTAGCATGCCGAATATTACTTGGAATGTGAATTGGAACGAAATCGCCAATAGATAAGACCATTTTACAATTTGGGCCCAAGTTAGAAGCAGAGCCTAAGGTGTAAATTATCGATAGTCCATATCTCGGAAACTATAAGAGATAATGCAATTTGGCAACCGGCAATGTAATTAGCATGCCGAATATTACTTGGAATGTGAATTGGAACGAAATCGCCAATAGATAAGACGATTTTACAATTTGGGCCCAAGTTAGAAGCAGAGCCTAAGGTGTAAATTATCGATAGTCCATATCTCGGAGACTATAAGATATAATGCAATTTGGCAACCGGCAATGTAATTAGCATGCCGAATATTACTTGGAATGTGAATTGCAACGAAATCGCCAATAGATAAGACCATTTTACAATTTGGGCCCAAGTTAGAAGCAGAGCCTAAGATGTAAATAATCGATAGTCCATATCTCTGAGACTATAAGAGATAATGCAATTTGGCAACCGGCAATGTAATTAGCATGCCGAATATTACTTGGAATGTGAATTGGAACGAAATCGCCAATAGATAAGACCATTTTACAATTTGGGCCCAAGTTAGAAGCAGAGCCTAAGGTGTAAATTATCGATAGTCCATATCTCGGAAACTATAAGAGATAATGCAATTTGGCAACCGGCAATGTAATTAGCATGCCGAATATTACTTGGAATGTGAATTGGAACGAAATCGCCAATAGATAAGACCATTTTACAATTTGGGCCCAAGTTAGAAGCAGAGCCTAAGGTGTAAATTATCGATAGTCCATATCTCGGAAACTATAAGAGATAATGCAATTTGGCAACCGGCAATGTAATTAGCATGCCGAATATTACTTGGAATGTGAATTGGAACGAAATCGCCAATAGATAAGACCATTTTACAATTTGGGCCCAAGTTAGAAGCAGAGCCTAAGATGTAAATAATCGATAGTCCATATCTCTGAGACTATAAGAGATAATGCAATTTGGCAACCGGCAATGTAATTAGCATGCCGAATACTACTTGGAATGTGAATTGGAACGAAATCGCCAATAGATAAGACCATTTTACAATTTGGGCCCAAGTTAGAAGCAGAGCCTAAGGTGTAAATTATCGATAGTCCATATCTCGGAAACTATAAGAGATAATGCAATTTGGCAACCGGCAATGTAATTAGCATGCCGAATATTACTTGGAATGTGAATTGGAACGAAATCGCCAATAGATAAGACGATTTTACAATTTGGGCCCAAGTTAGAAGCAGAGCCTAAGGTGTAAATTATCGATAGTCCATATCTCGGAGACTATAAGATATAATGCAATTTGGCAACCGGCAATGTAATTAGCATGCCGAATATTACTTGGAATGTGAATTGCAACGAAATCGCCAATAGATAAGACCATTTTACAATTTGGGCCCAAGTTAGAAGCAGAGCCTAAGATGTAAATAATCGATAGTCCATATCTCTGAGACTATAAGAGATAATGCAATTTGGCAACCGGCAATGTAATTAGCATGCCGAATATTACTTGGAATGTGAATTGGAACGAAATCGCCAATAGATAAGACCATTTTACAATTTGGGCCCAAGTTAGAAGCAGAGCCTAAGGTGTAAATTATCGATAGTCCATATCTCGGAAACTATAAGAGATAATGCAACTTGGCCACCGGCAATGTAATTAGCATGCCGAATATTACTTGGAATGTGAATTGGAACGAAATCGCCAATAGATAAGACCATTTTACAATTTGGGCCCAAGTTAGAAGCAGAGCCTAAGGTGTAAATTATCGATAGTCCATATCTCGGAAACTATAAGAGATAATGCAATTTGGCAACCGGCAATGTAATTAGCATGCCGAATATTACTTGGAATGTGAATTGGAACGAAATCGCCAATAGGTAAGACCATTTTACAATTTGGGCCCAAGTTAGAAGCAGAGCCTAAGGTGTAAATTATCGATAGTCCATATCTCGGAAACTATAAGAGATAATTCAATTTGGCCACCGGCAATGTAATTAGCATGCCGAATATTACTTGGAATGTGAATTGGAACGAAATCGCCAATAGATAAGACCATTTTACAATTTGGGCCCAAGTTAGAAGCAGGGCCTAAGGTGTAAATTATCGATAGTCCATATCTCGGAAACTATAAGAGATAATGCAATTTGGCAACCGGCAATGTAATTAGCATGCCGAATATTACTTGGAATGTGAATTGGAACGAAATCGCCAATAGATAAGGCCATTATACAATTTGGGCCCAAGTTAGAAGCAGAGCCTAAGGTGTAAATTATCGATAGTCCATATCTCGGAAACTATAAGAGATAATGCAATTTGGCAACCGGCAATGTAATTAGCATGCCGAATATTACTTGGAATGTGAATTGGAACGAAATCGCCAATAGATAAGACCATTTTACAATTTGGGCCCAAGTTAGAAGCAGAGCCTAAGGTGTAAATTATCGATAGTCCATATCTCGGAAGCTAAAAGAGATAATGCAATTTGGCAACCGGCAATGTAATTAGCATGCCGAATATTACTTGGAATGTGAATTGGAACGAAATCGCCAATAGATAAGACCATTTTACAATTTGGGCCCAAGTTAGAAGCAGAGCCTAAGGTGTAAATTATCGATAGTCCATATATCGGAAACTATAAGATATAATGCAATTTGGCAACCGGCAATGTAATTAGCATGCCGAATATTACTTGGAATGTGAATTGGAACGAAATCGCCAATAGATAAGACCATTTTACAATTTGGGCCCAAGTTAGAAGCAGAGCCTAAGGTGTAAATTATCGATAGTCCATATCTCGGAAACTATAAGAGATAATGCAACTTGGCCACCGGCAATGTAATTAGCATGCCGAATATTACTTGGAATGTGAATTGGAACGAAATCGCCAATAGATAAGACCATTTTACAATTTGGGCCCAAGTTAGAAGCAGAGCCTAAGGTGTAAATTATCGATAGTCCATATCTCGGAAACTATAAGAGATAATGCAATTTGGCAACCGGCAATGTAATTAGCATGCCGAATATTACTTGGAATGTGAATTGGAACGAAATCGCCAATAGGTAAGACCATTTTACAATTTGGGCCCAAGTTAGAAGCAGAGCCTAAGGTGTAAATTATCGATAGTCCATATCTCGGAAACTATAAGAGATAATTCAATTTGGCCACCGGCAATGTAATTAGCATGCCGAATATTACTTGGAATGTGAATTGCAACGAAATCGCCAATAGATAAGACCATTTTACAATTTGGGCCCAAGTTAGAAGCAGAGCCTAAGATGTAAATAATCGATAGTCCATATCTCTGAGACTATAAGAGATAATGCAATTTGGCAACCGGCAATGTAATTAGCATGCCGAATATTACTTGGAATGTGAATTGGAACGAAATCGCCAATAGATAAGACCATTTTACAATTTGGGCCCAAGTTAGAAGCAGAGCCTAAGGTGTAAATTATCGATAGTCCATATCTCGGAAACTATAAGAGATAATGCAATTTGGCAACCGGCAATGTAATTAGCATGCCGAATACTACTTGGAATGTGAATTGGAACGAAATCGCCAATAGATAAGACCATTTTACAATTTGGGCCCAAGTTAGAAGCAGAGCCTAAGGTGTAAATTATCGATAGTCCATATCTCGGAAACTATAAGAGATAATGCAATTTGGCAACCGGCAATGTAATTAGCATGCCGAATACTACTTGGAATGTGAATTGGAACGAAATCGCCAATAGATAAGACCATTTTACAGTTTGGGCCCAAGTTAGAAGCATAGCCTAAGGTTAAAAATAATCGATAGTCCATATCTCGGAAACTATAAGAGATAATGCAATTTGGGAACCGGCAATGTAATTAGCATGCCGAATATTACTTGGAATGTGAATTGGAACGAAATCGCCAATAGATCAGACCATTTTACAATTTGGGCCCAAGTTAGAAGCAGAGCCTAAAGTGTAAATTATCGATAGTCCATATCTCGGAAACTATAAGAGATAATGCAACTTGGCCACCGGCAATGTAATTAGCATGCCGAATATTACTTGGAATGTGAATTGGAACGAAATCGCCAATAGGTAAGACCATTTTACAATTTGGGCCCAAGTTAGAAGCAGAGCGTAAGGTGTAAATTATCGATAGTCCATATCTCGGAAACTATAGGAGATAATTCAATTTGGCAACCGGCAATGTAATTAGCATGCCGAATATTACTTGGAATGTGAATTGGAACGAAATCGCCAATAGATAAGACCATTTTACAATTTGGGCCCAAGTTAGAAGCAGAGCCTAAGGTGTAAATTATCGATAGTCCATATCTCGGAAACTATAAGAGATAATGCAATTTGGCAACCGGCAATGTAATTAGCATGCCGAATATTACTTGGAATGTGAATTGGAACGAAATCGCCAATAGATTAGACGATTTTACAATTTGGGCCCAAGTTAGAAGCAGAGCCTAAGGTGTAAATTATCGATAGTCAGGTTCGTCCATCGATAGCATGCCGAATATTACTTGGAATGTGAATTGGAACGAAATCGCCAATAGATAAGACCATTTTACAATTTGGGCCCAAGTTAGAAGCAGAGCCTAAGGTGTAAATTATCGATAGTCCATATCTCGGAAACTATAAGAGATAATGCAATTTGGCAACCGGCAATGTAATTAGCATGCCGAATATTACTTGGAATGTGAATTGGAACGAAATCGCCAATAGATAAGACCATTTTACAATTTGGGCCCAAGTTAGAAGCAGAGCCTAAGGTGTAAATTATCCATAGTCCATACCTCGGAAACTATAAGAGATAATGCAATTTGGCAACTGGCAATGTAATTAGCATGCCGAATATTACTTGGAATGTGAATTGGAACGAAATCGCCAATAGATAAGACCATTTTACAATTTGGGCCCAAGTTAAAAGCAGAGCCTAAGGTGTAAATTATCGATAGTCCATATCTCGGAAACTATAAGAGATAATGCAATTTGGCAACCGGCAATTTAATTAACATGCCGAATATTACTTGGAATGTGAATTGGAACGAAATCGCCAATAGATAAGACCATTTTACAATTTGGGCCCAAGTTAGAAGCAGAGCCTAAGGTGTAAATTATCCATAGTCCGTATCTCGGAAACTATAAGAGATAATGCAATTTGGCAACCGGCAATGTAATTAGCATGCCGAATATTACTTGGAATGTGAATTGGAACGAAATCGCCAATAGATAAGACGATTTTACAATTTGGGCCCAAGTTAGAAGCAGAGCCTAAGGTGTAAATTATCGATAGTCCATATCTCGGAGACTATAAGAGATAATGAAATTTGGCAACCGGCAATGTAATTAGCATGCCGAATATTACTTGGAAAGTGAATTGGAACGAAATCGCCAATAGATAAGACCATTTTACAATTTGGGCCCAAGTTAGAAGCAGAGCCTAAGGTGTAAATTATCGATAGTCCATATCTCGGAAACTATAAGAGGTAATGCAATTTGGCAACCGGCAATGTAATTAGCATGCCGAATATTACTTGGAATGTGAATTGGAACGAAATCGCAAATAGATAAGACCATTTTACAATTTGGGCCCAAGTTAGAAGCAGAGCCTAAGGTGTAAATTATCCATAGTCCATACCTCGGAAACTATAAGAGATAATGCAATTTGGCAACTGGCAATGTAATTAGCATGCCGAATATTACTTGGAATGTGAATTGGAACGAAATCGCCAATAGATAAGACCATTTTACAATTTGGGCCCAAGTTAGAAGCAGAGCCTAAGGTGTAAATTATCGATAGTCCATATCTCGGAAACTATAAGAGATAATGCAATTTGGCAACCGGCAATGTAATTAGCATGCCGAATACTACTTGGAATGTGAATTGGAACGAAATCGCCAATAGATAAGACCATTTTACAATTTGGGCCCAAGTTAGAAGCAGAGCCTAAGGTGTAAATTATCGATAGTCCATATCTCGGAAACTATAAGAGATAATGCAATTTGGCAACCGGCAATGTAATTAGCATGCCGAATATTACTTGGAATGTGAATTGGAACGAAATCGCCAATAGATAAGACGATTTTACAATTTGGGCCCAAGTTAGAAGCAGAGCCTAAGGTGTAAATTATCGATAGTCCATATCTCGGAGACTATAAGATATAATGCAATTTGGCAACCGGCAATGTAATTAGCATGCCGAATATTACTTGGAATGTGAATTGCAACGAAATCGCCAATAGATAAGACCATTTTACAATTTGGGCCCAAGTTAGAAGCAGAGCCTAAGATGTAAATAATCGATAGTCCATATCTCTGAGACTATAAGAGATAATGCAATTTGGCAACCGGCAATGTAATTAGCATGCCGAATATTACTTGGAATGTGAATTGGAACGAAATCGCCAATAGATAAGACCATTTTACAATTTGGGCCCAAGTTAGAAGCAGAGCCTAAGGTGTAAATTATCGATAGTCCATATCTCGGAAACTATAAGAGATAATGCAACTTGGCCACCGGCAATGTAATTAGCATGCCGAATATTACTTGGAATGTGAATTGGAACGAAATCGCCAATAGATAAGACCATTTTACAATTTGGGCCCAAGTTAGAAGCAGAGCCTAAGGTGTAAATTATCGATAGTCCATATCTCGGAAACTATAAGAGATAATGCAATTTGGCAACCGGCAATGTAATTAGCATGCCGAATATTACTTGGAATGTGAATTGGAACGAAATCGCCAATAGGTAAGACCATTTTACAATTTGGGCCCAAGTTAGAAGCAGAGCCTAAGGTGTAAATTATCGATAGTCCATATCTCGGAAACTATAAGAGATAATTCAATTTGGCCACCGGCAATGTAATTAGCATGCCGAATATTACTTGGAATGTGAATTGGAACGAAATCGCCAATAGATAAGACCATTTTACAATTTGGGCCCAAGTTAGAAGCAGGGCCTAAGGTGTAAATTATCGATAGTCCATATCTCGGAAACTATAAGAGATAATGCAATTTGGCAACCGGCAATGTAATTAGCATGCCGAATATTACTTGGAATGTGAATTGGAACGAAATCGCCAATAGATAAGGCCATTATACAATTTGGGCCCAAGTTAGAAGCAGAGCCTAAGGTGTAAATTATCGATAGTCCATATCTCGGAAACTATAAGAGATAATGCAATTTGGCAACCGGCAATGTAATTAGCATGCCGAATATTACTTGGAATGTGAATTGGAACGAAATCGCCAATAGATAAGACCATTTTACAATTTGGGCCCAAGTTAGAAGCAGAGCCTAAGGTGTAAATTATCGATAGTCCATATCTCGGAAGCTAAAAGAGATAATGCAATTTGGCAACCGGCAATGTAATTAGCATGCCGAATATTACTTGGAATGTGAATTGGAACGAAATCGCCAATAGATAAGACCATTTTACAATTTGGGCCCAAGTTAGAAGCAGAGCCTAAGGTGTAAATTATCGATAGTCCATATATCGGAAACTATAAGATATAATGCAATTTGGCAACCGGCAATGTAATTAGCATGCCGAATATTACTTGGAATGTGAATTGGAACGAAATCGCCAATAGATAAGACCATTTTACAATTTGGGCCCAAGTTAGAAGCAGAGCCTAAGGTGTAAATTATCGATAGTCCATATCTCGGAAACTATAAGAGATAATGCAACTTGGCCACCGGCAATGTAATTAGCATGCCGAATATTACTTGGAATGTGAATTGGAACGAAATCGCCAATAGATAAGACCATTTTACAATTTGGGCCCAAGTTAGAAGCAGAGCCTAAGGTGTAAATTATCGATAGTCCATATCTCGGAAACTATAAGAGATAATGCAATTTGGCAACCGGCAATGTAATTAGCATGCCGAATATTACTTGGAATGTGAATTGGAACGAAATCGCCAATAGGTAAGACCATTTTACAATTTGGGCCCAAGTTAGAAGCAGAGCCTAAGGTGTAAATTATCGATAGTCCATATCTCGGAAACTATAAGAGATAATTCAATTTGGCCACCGGCAATGTAATTAGCATGCCGAATATTACTTGGAATGTGAATTGGAACGAAATCGCCAATAGATAAGACCATTTTACAATTTGGGCCCAAGTTAGAAGCAGGGCCTAAGGTGTAAATTATCGATAGTCCATATCTCGGAAACTATAAGAGATAATGCAATTTGGCAACCGGCAATGTAATTAGCATGCCGAATATTACTTGGAATGTGAATTGCAACGAAATCGCCAATAGATAAGACCATTTTACAATTTGGGCCCAAGTTAGAAGCAGAGCCTAAGGTGTAAATTATCGATAGTCCATATCTCGGAAACTATAAGAGATAATGCAATTTGGCAACCGGCAATGTAATTAGCATGCCGAATATTACTTGGAATGTGAATTGGAACGAAATCGCCAATAGATAAGACGATTTTACAATTTGGGCCCAAGTTAGAAGCAGAGCCTAAGGTGTAAATTATCGATAGTCCATATCTCGGAGACTATAAGAGATAATGCAATTTGGCAACCGGCAATGTAATTAGCATGCCGAATATTACTTGGAATGTGAATTGCAACGAAATCGCCAATAGATAAGACCATTTTACAATTTGGGCCCAAGTTAGAAGCAGAGCCTAAGATGTAAATAATCGATAGTCCATATCTCTGAGACTATAAGAGATAATGCAATTTGGCAACCGGCAATGTAATTAGCATGCCGAATATTACTTGGAATGTGAATTGGAACGAAATCGCCAATAGATAAGACCATTTTACAATTTGGGCCCAAGTTAGAAGCAGAGCCTAAGGTGTAAATTATCGATAGTCCATATCTCGGAAACTATAAGAGATAATGCAACTTGGCCACCGGCAATGTAATTAGCATGCCGAATATTACTTGGAATGTGAATTGGAACGAAATCGCCAATAGATAAGACCATTTTACAATTTGGGCCCAAGTTAGAAGCAGAGCCTAAGGTGTAAATTATCGATAGTCCATATCTCGGAAACTATAAGAGATAATGCAATTTGGCAACCGGCAATGTAATTAGCATGCCGAATATTACTTGGAATGTGAATTGGAACGAAATCGCCAATAGGTAAGACCATTTTACAATTTGGGCCCAAGTTAGAAGCAGAGCCTAAGGTGTAAATTATCGATAGTCCATATCTCGGAAACTATAAGAGATAATTCAATTTGGCCACCGGCAATGTAATTAGCATGCCGAATATTACTTGGAATGTGAATTGGAACGAAATCGCCAATAGATAAGACCATTTTACAATTTGGGCCCAAGTTAGAAGCAGGGCCTAAGGTGTAAATTATCGATAGTCCATATCTCGGAAACTATAAGAGATAATGCAATTTGGCAACCGGCAATGTAATTAGCATGCCGAATATTACTTGGAATGTGAATTGGAACGAAATCGCCAATAGATAAGGCCATTATACAATTTGGGCCCAAGTTAGAAGCAGAGCCTAAGGTGTAAATTATCGATAGTCCATATCTCGGAAACTATAAGAGATAATGCAATTTGGCAACCGGCAATGTAATTAGCATGCCGAATATTACTTGGAATGTGAATTGGAACGAAATCGCCAATAGATAAGACCATTTTACAATTTGGGCCCAAGTTAGAAGCAGAGCCTAAGGTGTAAATTATCGATAGTCCATATCTCGGAAGCTAAAAGAGATAATGCAATTTGGCAACCGGCAATGTAATTAGCATGCCGAATATTACTTGGAATGTGAATTGGAACGAAATCGCCAATAGATAAGACCATTTTACAATTTGGGCCCAAGTTAGAAGCAGAGCCTAAGGTGTAAATTATCGATAGTCCATATATCGGAAACTATAAGATATAATGCAATTTGGCAACCGGCAATGTAATTAGCATGCCGAATATTACTTGGAATGTGAATTGGAACGAAATCGCCAATAGATAAGACCATTTTACAATTTGGGCCCAAGTTAGAAGCAGAGCCTAAGGTGTAAATTATCGATAGTCCATATCTCGGAAACTATAAGAGATAATGCAATTTGGCAACCGGCAATGTAATTAGCATGCCGAATACTACTTGGAATGTGAATTGGAACGAAATCGCCAATAGATAAGACCATTTTACAATTTGGGCCCAAGTTAGAAGCAGAGCCTAAGGTGTAAATTATCGATAGTCCATATCTCGGAAACTATAAGAGATAATGCAATTTGGCAACCGGCAATGTAATTAGCATGCCGAATACTACTTGGAATGTGAATTGGAACGAAATCGCCAATAGATAAGACCATTTTACAATTTGGGCCCAAGTTAGAAGCAGAGCCTAAGGTGTAAATTATCGATAGTCCATATCTCGGAAACTATAAGAGATAATGCAATTTGGCAACCGGAAATGTAATTAGCATGCCGAATATTACTTGGAATGTGAATTGGAACGAAATTGCCAATAGATAAGACCATTTTACAGTTTGGGCCCAAGTTAGAAGCAGAGCCTAAGGTTAAAAATAATCGATAGTCCATATCTCGGAAACTATAAGAGATAATGCAATTTGGGAACCGGCAATGTAATTAGCATGCCGAATATTACTTGGAATGTGAATTGGAACGAAATCGCCAATAGATAAGACCATTTTACAATTTGGGCCCAAGTTAGAAGCAGAGCCTAAGGTGTAAATTATCGATAGTCCATATCTCGGAAACTATAAGAGATAATGCAACTTGGCCACCGGCAATGTAATTAGCATGCCGGATATTACTTGGAATGTGAATTGGAACGAAATCGCCAATAGATAAGACCATTTTACAATTTGGGCCCAAGTTAGAAGCAGAGCCTTAGGTGTAAATTATCGATAGTCCATATCTCGGAAACTATAAGAGATAATGCAATTTGGCAACCGGCAATGTAATTAGCATGCCGAATATTACTTGGAATGTGAATTGGAACGAAATCGCCAATAGGTAAGACCATTTTACAATATGGGCCCAAGTTAGAAGCAGAGCCTAAGGTGTAAATTATCGATAGTCCATATCTCGGAAACTATAAGAGATAATTCAATTTGGCCACCGGCAATGTAATTAGCATGCCGAATATTACTTGGAATGTGAATTGGAACGAAATCGCCAATAGATAAGACCATTTTACAATTTGGGCCCAAGTTAGAAGCAGGGCCTAAGGTGTAAATTATCGATAGTCCATATCTCGGAAACTATAAGAGATAATGCAATTTGGCAACCGGCAATGTAATTAGCATGCCGAATATTACTTGGAATGCGAATTGGAACGAAATCGCCAATAGATAAGGCCATTTTACAATTTGGGCCCAAGTTAGAAGCAGAGCCTAAGGTGTAAATTATCGATAGTCCATATCTCGGAAACTATAAGAGATAATGCAATTTGGCAACCGGCAATGTAATTAGCATGCCGAATATTACTTGGAATGTGAATTGGAACGAAATCGCCAATAGGTAAGACCATTTTACAATTTGGGTCCAAGTTAGAAGCAGAGCCTAAGGTGTAAATTATCGATAGTCCATATCTCGGAAACTAAAAGAGATAATGCAATTTGGCAACCGGCAATGTAATTAGCATGCCGAATATTACTTGGAATGTGAATTGGAACGAAATCGCCAATAGATAAGACCATTTTACAATTTGGGCCCAAGTTAGAAGCAGAGCCTAAGGTGTAAATTATCGATAGTCCATATCTCGGAAACTATAAGAGATAATTCAATTTGGCCACCGGCAATGTAATTAGCATGCCGAATATTACTTGGAATGTGAATTGGAACGAAATCGGCAATAGGTAAGACCATTTTACAATTTGGGCCCAAGTTAGAAGCAGAGCCTAAGGTGTAAATTATCGATAGTCCATATCTCGGAAACTATAAGAGATAATGCAATTTGGCAACCGGCAATGCAATTAGCATGCCGAATATTACTTGGAATGTGAATTGGAACGAAATCGCCAATAGATAAGACCATTTTACAATTTGGGCCCAAGTTAGAAGTAGAGCCTAAGGTGTAAATTATCGATAGTCCATATCTCGGAAACTATAAGAGATAATGCAATTTGGCAACCGGCAATGTAATTAGCATGCCGAATACTACTTGGAATGTGAATTGGAACGAAATCGCCAATAGATAAGACCATTTTACAATTTGGGCCCAAGTTAGAAGCAGAGCCTAAGGTGTAATTTATCGATAGTCCATATCTCGGAAACTATAAGAGATAATGCAATTTGGCAACCGGCAATGTAATTAGCATGCCGAATATTACTTGGAATGTGAATTGGAACGAAATCGGCAATAGATAAGACCATTTTACAATTTGGGCCCAAGTTAGAAGCAGAGCCTAAGGTGTAAATTATCGATAGTCCATATCTCGGAAACTATAAGAGATAATGCAATTTGGCAACCGGCAATGTAATTAGCATGCCGAATATTACTTGGAATGTGAATTGGAATGAAATCGCCAATAGATAAGATCATTTTACAATTTGGGCCCAAGTTAGAAGCAGAGCTTAAGGTGTAAATTATCGATAGTCCATATCTCGGAAACTATAAGAGATAATGCAATTTGGCAACCGGCAATGTAATTAGCATGCCGAATATTACTTGGAATGTGAATTGGAACAAAATCGCCAATAGATAAGACCATTTTACAATTTGGGCCCAAGTTAGAAGCAGAGCCTAAGGTGTAAATTATCGATAGTCCATATCTCGAAAACTATAAGAGATAATTCAATTTGGCAAACGGCAATGTAATTAGCATGCCGAATATTACTTGGAATGTGAATTGGAACGAAATCGCCAATAGATAAGACCATTTTACAATTTGGGCCCAAGTTAGAAGCAGAACCTAAGGTGTAAATTATCGATAGTCCATATCTCGGAAACTATAAGAGATAATGCAATTTGGCAACCGGCAATGTAATTAGCATGCCGAATATTACTTGGAATGTGAATTGGAACGAAATCGCCAATAGATAAGACGATTTTACAATTTGGGCCCAAGTTAGAAGCAGAGCCTAAGGTGTAAATTATCGATAGTCCATATCTCGGAAACTATAAGAGATAATGCAATTTGGCAACCGGCAATGTAATTAGCATGCCGAATATTACTTGGAATGTGAATTGGAACGAAATCGCCAATAGATAAGACCATTTTACAATTTGGGCCCAAGTTAGAAGCAGAGCCTAAGGTGTAAATTATCGATAGTCCATATCTCGGAAACTATAAGAGATAATGCAATTTGGCAACCGGCAATGTAATTAGCATGACGAATATTACTTGGAATGTGAATTGCAACGAAATCGCCAATAGATAAGACCATTTTACAATTTGGGCCCAAGTTAGAAGCAGAGCCTAAGGTGTAAATTATCGATAGTCCATATCTCGGAAACTATAAGAGATAATGCAATTTGGCAACCGGCAATGTAATTAGCATGCCGAATATTACTTGGAATGTGAATTGGAACGAAATCGCCAATAGGTAAGACCATTTTACAATTTGGGCCCAAGTTAGAAGCAGAGCCTAAGGTGTAAATAATCGATAGTCCATATCTCGGAAACTATAAGAGATAATGCAATTTCGCAACCGGCAATATAATTAGCATGCCGAATATTACTTGGAATGTGAATTGGGACGAAATCGCCAATAAATAAGACCATTTTACAATTTGGGCCCAAGTTAGAAGCAGAGCCTAAGGTGTAAATTATCGATAGTCCATATCTCGGAAACTATAAGGGATAATGCAATTTGGCAACCGGCAATGTAATTAGCATGCCGAATATTACTTGGAATGTGAATAGGAACGAAATCGCCAATAGATAAGACCATTTTACAATTTGGGCCCAAGTTAGAAGCAGAGCCTAAGGTGTAAATTATCGATAGTCCATATCTCGGAAACTATAAGAGATAATGCAATTTGGCAACCGGCAATGTAATTAGCATGCCGAATACTACTTGGAATGTGAATTGGAACGAAATCGCCAATAGATAAGACCATTTTACAGTTTGGGCCCAAGTTAGAAGCATAGCCTAAGGTTAAAAATAATCGATAGTCCATATCTCGGAAACTATAAGAGATAATGCAATTTGGGAACCGGCAATGTAATTAGCATGCCGAATATTACTTGGAATGTGAATTGGAACGAAATCGCCAATAGATAAGACCATTTTACAATTTGGGCCCAAGTTAGAAGCAGAGCCTAAGGTGTAAATTATCGATAGTCCATATCTCGGAAACTATAAGAGATAATGCAACTTGGCCACCGGCAATGTAATTAGCATGCCGAATATTACTTGGAATGTGAATTGGAACGAAATCGCCAATAGGTAAGACCATTTTACAATTTGGGCCCAAGTTAGAAGCAGAGCCTAAGGTGTAAATTATCGATAGTCCATATCTCGGAAACTATAGGAGATAATTCAATTTGGCAACCGGCAATGTAATTAGCATGCCGAATATTACTTGGAATGTGAATTGGAACGAAATCGCCAATAGATAAGACCATTTTACAATTTGGGCCCAAGTTAGAAGCAGAGCCTAAGGTGTAAATTATCGATAGTCCATATCTCGGAAACTATAAGAGATAATGCAATTTGGCAACCGACAATGTAATTAGCATGCCGAATATTACTTGGAATGTGAATTGTAACGAAATCGCCAATAGATAAGACGATTTTACAATTTGGGCCCAAGTTAGAAGCAGAGCCTAAGGTGTAAATTATCGATAGTCCATATCTCGGAAACTATAAGAGATAATGCAATTTGGCAACCGGCAATTTAATTAACATGCCGAATATTATTGGAATGTGAATTGGAACGAAATCGCCAATAGATAAGACCATTTTACAATTTGGGCCCAAGTTAGAAGCAGAGCCTAAGGTGTAAATTAACCATAGTCCATATCTCGGAAACTATAAGAGATAATGCAATTTGGCAACTGGCAATGTAATTAGCATGCCGAATATTACTTGGAATGTGAATTGGAACGAAATCGCCAATAGATAAGACCATTTTACAATTTGGGCCCAAGTTAGAAGCAGAGCCTAAGGTGTAAATTATCGATAGTCCATATCTCGGAAACTATAAGAGATAATGCAATTTGGCAACCGGCAATGTAATTAGCATGCCGAATACTACTTGGAATGTGAATTGGAACGAAATCGCCAATAGATAAGACCATTTTACAATTTGGGCCCAAGTTAGAAGCAGAGCCTAAGGTGTAAATTATCGATAGTCCATATCTCGGAAACTATAAGAGATAATGCAATTTGGCAACCGGCAATGTAATTAGCATGCCGAATATTACTTGGAATGTGAATTGGAATGAAATCGCCAATAGATAAGACGATTTTACAATTTGGGCCCAAGTTAGAAGCAGAGCCTAAGGTGTAAATTATCGATAGTCCATATCTCGGAAACTATAAGAGATAATGCAATTTGGCAACCGGCAATTTAATTAACATGCCGAATATTACTTGGAATGTGAATTGGAACGAAATCGCCAATAGATAAGACCATTTTACAATTTGGGCCCAAGTTAGAAGCAGAGCCTAAGGTGTAAATTATCCATAGTCCATATCTCGGAAACTATAAGAGATAATGCAATTTGGCAACCGGCAATGTAATTAGCATGCCGAATATTACTTGGAGAGTGAATTGGAACGAAATCGCCAAAAGATAAGACCATTTTACAATTTGGGCCCAAGTTAGAAGCAGAGCCTGAGGTGTAAATTATCGATAGTCCATATCTCGGAAACTATAAGAGATAATGCAATTTGGCAACCGGCAATGTAATTAGCATGCCGAATACTACTTGGAATGTGAATTGGAACGAAATCGCCAATAGATAAGACCATTTTACAATTTGGGCCCAAGTTAGAAGCAGAGCCTAAGGTGTAAATTATCGATAGTCCATATCCCGGAAACTATAAGAGGTAATGCAATTTGGCAACCGGCAATGTAATTAGCATGCCGAATATTACTTGGAATGTGAATTGGAACGAAATCGCCAATAGATAAGACCATTTTACAATTTGGGCCCAAGTTAGAAGCAGAGCCTAAGGTGTAAATTATCCATAGTCCATATCTCGGAAACTATAAGAGATAATGCAATTTGGCAACTGGCAATGTAATTAGCATGCCGAATATTACTTGGAATGTGAATTGGAACGAAATCGCCAATAGATAAGACCATTTTACAATTTGGGCCCAAGTTAGAAGCAGAGCCTAAGGTGTAAATTATCGATAGTCCATATCTCGGAAACTATAAGAGATAATGCAATTTGGCAACCGGCAATGTAATTAGCATGCCGAATACTACTTGGAATGTGAATTGGAACGAAATCGCCAATAGATAAGACCATTTTACAATTTGGGCCCAAGTTAGAAGCAGAGCCTAAGGTGTAAATTATCGATAGTCCATATCTCGGAAACTATAAGAGATAATGCAATTTGGCAACCGGCAATGTAATTAGCATGCCGAATATTACTTGGAATGTGAATTGGAACGAAATCGCCAATAGATAAGACGATTTTACAATTTGGGCCCAAGTTAGAAGCAGAGCCTAAGGTGTAAATTATCGATAGTCCATATCTCGGAAACTATAAGAGATAATGCAATTTGGCAACCGGCAATGTAATTAGCATGCCGAATATTACTTGGAATGTGAATTGGAACGAAATCGCCAACAGATAAGACCATTTTACAATTTGGGCCCAAGTTAGAAGCAGAGACTAAGGTGTAAATTATCGATAGTCCATATCTCGGAAACTATAAGAGATAATGCAATTTGGCAACCGGCAATGTAATTAGCATGCCGAATATTACTTGGAATGTGAATTGCAACGAAATCGCCAATAGATAAGACCATTTTACAATTTGGGCCCAAGTTAGAAGCAGAGCCTAAGATGTAAATAATCGATAGTCCATATCTCTGAAACTATAAGAGATAATGCAATTTGGCAACCGGCAATGTAATTAGCATGCCGAATATTACTTGGAATGTGAATTGGAACGAAATCGCCAATAGATAAGACCATTTTACAATTTGGGCCCAAGTTAGAAGCAGAGCCTAAGGTGTAAATTATCGATAGTCCATATCTCGGAAACTATAAGAGATAATGCAATTTGGCAACCGGCAATGTAATTAGCATGCCGAATATTACTTGGAATGTGAATTGGAACGAAATCGCCAATAGGTAAGACCATTTTACAATTTGGGCCCAAGTTAGAAGCAGAGCCTAAGGTGTAAATTATCGATAGTCAATATCTCGGAAACTATAAGAGATAATTCAATTTGGCAACCGGCAATGTAATTAGCATGCCGGATATTACTTGGAATGTGAATTGGAACGAAATCGCCAATAGATAAGACCATTTTACAATTTGGGCCCAAGTTAGAAGCAGAGCCTAAGGTGTAAATTATCGATAGTCCATATCTCGGAAACTATAAGAGATAATGCAATTTGGCAACCGGCAATGTAATTAGCATGCCGAATATTACTTGGAATGTGAATTGGAACGAAATCGCCAATAGATAAGGCGATTTTACAATTTGGGCCCAAGTTAGAAGCAGAGCCTAAGGTGTAAATTATCGATAGTCCATATCTCGGAAACTACAAGAGATAATGCAATTTGGCAACCGGCAATGTAATTAGCATGCCGAATATTACTTGGAATGTGAATTGGAACGAAATCGCCAATAGATAAGACCATTTTACAATTTGGGCCCAAGTTAGAAGCAGAGCCTAAGGTGTAAATTATCGATAGTCCATATCTCGGAAACTATAAGAGATAATGCAATTTGGCAACCGGCAATGTAATTAGCATGAAGAATATTACTTGGAATGTGAATTGGAATGAAATCGCCAATAGATAAGACCATTTTACAATTTGGGCCCAAGTTAGAAGCAGAGCCTAAGGTGTAAATTATCGATAGTCCATATCTCGGAAACTATAAGAGATAATGCAATTTGGCAACCGGCAATGTAATTAGCATGCCGAATATTACTTGGAATGTGAATTGGAACGAAATCGGCAATAGATAAGACCATTTTACAATTTGGGCCCAAGTTAGAAGCAGAGCCTAAGGTGTAAATTATCGATAGTCCATATCTCGGAAACTATAAGAGATAATGCAATTTGGCAACCGGCAATGTAATTAGCATGCCGAATATTACTTGGAATGTGAATTGGAACGAAATCGCCAATAGATAAGACCATTTTACAATTTGGGCCCAAGTTAGAAGCAGAGCCTAAGATGTAAATTATCGATAGTCCATATCTCGGAAACTATAAGAGATAATGCAATTTGGCAACCGGCAATGTAATTAGCATGCCGAATATTACTTGGAATGTGAATTGGAACGAAATCGCCAATAGGTAAGACCATTTTACAATTTGGGCCCAAGTTAGAAGCAGAGCCTAAGGTGTAAATTATCGATAGTCCATATCTCGGAAACTATAAGAGATAATTCAGTTTGGCAACCGGCAATGTAATTAGCATGCCGGATATTACTTGGAATGTGAATTGGAACGAAATCGCCAATAGATAAGACGATTTTACAATTTGGGCCCAAGTTAGAAGCAGAGCCTAAGGTGTAAATTATCGATAGTCCATATCTCGGAAACTATAAGAGATAATGCAATTTGGCAACCGGCAATGTAATTAGCATGCCGAATACTACTTGGAATGTGAATTGGAACGAAATCGCCAATAGATAAGACCATTTTACAGTTTGGGCCCAAGTTAGAAGCATAGCCTAAGGTTAAAAATAATCGATAGTCCATATCTCGGAAACTATAAGAGATAATACAATTTGGGAACCGGCAATGTAATTAGCATGCCGAATATTACTTGGAATGTGAATTGGAACGAAATCGCCAATAGATAAGACCATTTTACAATTTGGGCCCAAGTTAGAAGCAGAGCCTAAAGTGTAAATTATCGATAGTCCATATCTCGGAAACTATAAGAGATAATGCAACTTGGCCACCGGCAATGTAATTAGCATGCCGAATATTACTTGGAATGTGAATTGGAACGAAATCGCCAATAGGTAAGACCATTTTACAATTTGGGCCCAAGTTAGAAGCAGAGCCTAAGGTGTAAATTATCGATAGTCCATATCTCGGAAACTATAGGAGATAATTCAATTTGGCAACCGGCAATGTAATTAGCATGCCGAATATTACTTGGAATGTGAATTGGAACGAAATCGCCAATAGATAAGACCATTTTACAATTTGGGCCCAAGTTAGAAGCAGAGCCTAAGGTGTAAATTATCGATAGTCCATATCTCGGAAACTATAAGAGATAATGCAATTTGGCAACCGGCAATGTAATTAGCATGCCGAATATTACTTGGAATGTGAATTGGAACGAAATCGCCAATAGATAAGACGATTTTACAATTTGGGCCCAAGTTAGAAGCAGAGCCTAAGGTGTAAATTATCGATAGTCCATATCTCGGAAACTATAAGAGATAATGCAATTTGGCAACCGGCAATGTAATTAGCATGCCGAATATTACTTGGAGAGTGAATTGGAACGAAATCGCCAAAAGATAAGACCATTTTACAATTTGGGCCCAAGTTAGAAGCAGAGCCTAAGGTGTAAATTATCCATAGTCCATATCTCGGAAACTATAAGAGATAATGCAATTTGGCAACCGGCAATGTAATTAGCATGACGAATATTACTTGGAGAGTGAATTGGAACGAAATCGCCAAAAGATAAGACCATTTTACAATTTGGGCCCAAGTTAGAAGCAGAGCCTAAGGTGTAAATTATCCATAGTCCATATCTCGGAAACTATAAGAGATAATGCAATTTGGCAACCGGCAATGTAATTAGCATGCCGAATATTACTTGGAGAGTGAATTGGAACGAAATCGCCAAAAGATAAGACCATTTTACAATTTGGGCCCAAGTTAGAAGCAGAGCCTGAGGTGTAAATTATCGATAGTCCATATCTCGGAAACTATAAGAGATAATGAAATTTGGCAACCGGCAATGTAATTAGCATGCCGAATATTACTTGGAAAGTGAATTGGAACGAAATCGCCAATAGATAAGACCATTTTACAATTTGGCCCCAAGTTAGAAGCAGAGCCTAAGGTGTAAATTATCGATAGTCCATATCTCGGAAACTATAAGAGGTAATGCAATTTGGCAACCGGCAATGTAATTAGCATGCCGAATATTACTTGGAATGTGAATTGGAACGAAATCGCCAATAGATAAGACCATTTTACAATTTGGGCCCAAGTTAGAAGCAGATCCTAAGGTGTAAATTATCCATAGTCCATATCTCGGAAACTATAAGAGATAATGCAATTTGGCAACTGGCAATGTAATTAGCATGCCGAATATTACTTGGAATGTGAATTGGAACGATATCGCCAATAGATAAGACCATTTTACAATTTGGGCCCAAGTTAGAAGCAGAGCCTAAGGTGTAAATTATCGATAGTCCATATCTCGGAAACTATAAGAGATAATGCAATTTGGCAACCGGCAATGTAATTAGCATGCCGAATATTACTTGGAATGTGAATTGGAACGAAATCGCCAACAGATAAGACCATTTTACAATTTGGGCCCAAGTTAGAAGCAGAGCCTAAGGTGTAAATTATCGATAGTCCATATCTCGGAAACTATAAGAGATAATGCAATTTGGCAACCGGCAATGTAATTAGCATGCCGAATATTACTTGGAATGTGAATTGGAACGAAATCGCCAATAGATAAGACGATTTTACAATTTGGGCCCAAGTTAGAAGCAGAGCCTAAGGTGTAAATTATCGATAGTCCATATCTCGGAAACTATAAGAGATAATGCAATTTGGCAACCGGCAATGTAATTAGCATGCCGAATATTACTTGGAATGTGAATTGGAACGAAATCGCCAACAGATAAGACCATTTTACAATTTGGGCCCAAGTTAGAAGCAGAGCCTAAGGTGTAAATTATCGATAGTCCATATCTCGGAAACTATAAGAGATAATGCAATTTCGCAACCGGCAATGTAATTAGCATGCCGAATATTACTTGGAATGTGAATTGGGACGAAATCGCCAATAGATAAGACCATTTTACAATTTGGGCCCAAGTTAGAAGCAGAGCCTAAGGTGTAAATTATCGATAGTCCATATCTCGGAAACTATAAGAGATAATGCAATTTGGCAACCGGCAATGTAATTAGCATGCCGAATATTACTTGGAGAGTGAATTGGAACGAAATCGCCAAAAGATAAGACCATTTTACAATTTGGGCCCAAGTTAGAAGCAGAGCCTGAGGTGTAAATTATCGATAGTCCATATCTCGGAAACTATAAGAGATAATGAAATTTGGCAACCGGCAATGTAATTAGCATGCTGAATATTACTTGGAAAGTGAATTGGAACGAAATCGCCAATAGATAAGACCATTTTACAATTTGGCCCCAAGTTAGAAGCAGAGCCTAAGGTGTAAATTATCGATAGTCCATATCTCGGAAACTATAAGAGGTAATGCAATTTGGCAACCGGCAATGTAATTAGCATGCCGAATATTACTTGGAATGTGAATTGGAACGAAATCGCCAATAGATAAGACCATTTTACAATCTGGGCCCAAGTTAGAAGCAGAGCCTAAGGTGTAAATTATCCATAGTCCATATCTCGGAAACTATAAGAGATAATGCAATTTGGCAACTGGCAATGTAATTAGCATGCCGAATATTACTTGGAATGTGAATTGGAACGATATCGCCAATAGATAAGACCATTTTACAATTTGGGCCCAAGTTAGAAGCAGAGCCTAAGGTGTAAATTATCGATAGTCCATATCTCGGAAACTATAAGAGATAATGCAATTTGGCAACCGGCAATGTAATTAGCATGCCGAATACTACTTGGAATGTGAATTGGAACGAAATCGCCAATAGATAAGACCATTTTACAATTTGGGCCCAAGTTAGAAGCAGAGCCTAAGGTGTAAATTATCGATAGTCCATATCATGGAAACTATAAGAGATAATGCAATTTGGCAACCGGCAATGTAATTAGCATGCCGAATATTACTTGGAATGTGAATTGGAACGAAATCGCCAATAGATAAGACGATTTTACAATTTGGGCCCAAGTTAGAAGCAGAGCCTAAGGTGTAAATTATCGATAGTCCATATCTCGGAAACTATAAGAGATAATGCAATTTGGCAACCGGCAATGTAATTAGCATGCCGAATATTACTTGGAATGTGAATTGGAACGAAATCGCCAACAGATAAGACCATTTTACAATTTGGGCCCAAGTTAGAAGCAGAGACTAAGGTGTAAATTATCGATAGTCCATATCTCGGAAACTATAAGAGATAATGCAATTTGGCAACCGGCAATGTAATTAGCATGCCGAATATTACTTGGAATGTGAATTGCAACGAAATCGCCAATAGATAAGATCATTTTACAATTTGGGCCCAAGTTAGAAGCAGAGCCTAAGATGTAAATAATCGATAGTCCATATCTCTGAAACTATAAGAGATAATGCAATTTGGCAACCGGCAATGTAATTAGCATGCCGAATATTACTTGGAATGTGAATTGGAACGAAATCGCCAATAGATAAGACCATTTTACAATTTGGGCCCAAGTTAGAAGCAGAGCCTAAGGTGTAAATTATCGATAGTCCATATCTCGGAAACTATAAGAGATAATGCAATTTGGCAACCGGCAATGTAATTAGCATGCCGAATATTACTTGGAATGTGAATTGGAACGAAATCGCCAATAGGTAAGACCATTTTACAATTTGGGCCCAAGTTAGAAGCAGAGCCTAAGGTGTAAGTTATCGATAGTCCATATCTCGGAAACTATAAGAGATAATTCAATTTGGCAACCCGCAATGTAATTAGCATGCCGGATATTACTTGGAATGTGAATTGGAACGAAATCGCCAATAGATAAGACCATTTTACAATTTGGGCCCAAGTTAGAAGCAGAGCCTAAGGTGTAAATTATCGATAGTCCATATCTCGGAAACTATAAGAGATAATGCAATTTCGCAACCGGCAATGTAATTAGCATGCCGAATATTACTTGGAATGTGAATTGGGACGAAATCGCCAATAGATAAGACCATTTTACAATTTGGGCCCAAGTTAGAAGCAGAGCCTAAGGTGTAAATTATCGATAGTCCATATCTCGGAAACTATAAGAGATAATGCAATTTGGCAACCGGCAATGTAATTAGCATGCCGAATATTACTTGGAATGTGAATTGGAACGAAATCGCCAATAGATAAGACCATTTTACAATTTGGGCCCAAGTTAGAAGCAGAGCCTAAGGTGTAAATTATCGATAGTCCATATCTCGGAAACTATAAGAGATAATGCAATTTCGCAACCGGCAATGTAATTAGCATGCCGAATATTACTTGGAATGTGAATTGGGACGAAATCGCCAATAGATAAGACCATTTTACAATTTGGGCCCAAGTTAGAAGCAGAGCCTAAGGTGTAAATTATCGATAGTCCATATCTCGGAAACTATAAGAGATAATGCAATTTCGCAACCGGCAATGTAATTAGCATGCCGAATATTACTTGGAATGTGAATTGGGACGAAATCGCCAATAGATAAGACCATTTTACAATTTGGGCCCAAGTTAGAAGCAGAGCCTAAGGTGT
Source organism: Rhynchophorus ferrugineus (assembly GCF_030347505.1). Lineage (NCBI taxonomy): Eukaryota > Metazoa > Arthropoda > Insecta > Coleoptera > Curculionidae > Rhynchophorus > Rhynchophorus ferrugineus. The sequence goes on along the minus strand of NW_027472704.1, from coordinate 127,961 downwards.
AAATTATCGATAGTCCATATCTCGGAAACTATAAGAGATAATGCAATTTGGCAACCGGCAATGTAATTAGCATGCCGAATATTACTTGGAATGTGAATTGGAACGAAATCGCCAATAGATAAGACCATTTTACAATATGGGCCCAAGTTAGAAGCAGAGCCTAAGGTGTAAATTATCGATAGTCCATATCTCGGAAACTATAAGAGATAATGCAATTTGGCAACCGGCAATGTAATTAGCATGCCGAATACTACTTGGAATGTGAATTGGAACGAAATCGCCAATAGATAAGACCATTTTACAGTTTGGGCCCAAGTTAGAAGCATAGCCTAAGGTTAAAAATAATCGATAGTCCATATCTCGGAAACTATAAGAGATAATGCAATTTGGGAACCGGCAATATAATTAGCATGCCGAATATTACTTGGAATGTGAATTGGAACGAAATCGCCAATAGATAAGACCATTTTACAATTTGGGCCCAAGTTAGAAGCAGAGCCTAAGGTGTAAATTATCGATAGTCCATATCTCGGAAACAATAAGAGATAATGCAACTTGGCCACCGGCAATGTAATTAGCATGCCGAATATTACTTGGAATGTGAATTGGAACGAAATCGCCAATAGGTAAGACCATTTTACAATTTGGGCCCAAGTTAGAAGCAGAGCCTAAGGTGTAAATTATCGATAGTCCATATCTCGGAAACTATAGGAGATAATTCAATTTGGCAACCGGCAATGTAATTAGCATGCCGAATATTACTTGGAATGTGAATTGGAACGAAATCGCCAATAGATAAGACCATTTTACAATTTGGGCCCAAGTTAGAAGCAGAGCCTAAGGTGTAAATTATCGATAGTCCATATCTCGGAAACTATAAGAGATAATGCAATTTGGCAACCGGCAATGTAATTAGCATGCCGAATATTACTTGGAATGTGAATTGGAACGAAATCGCCAATAGGTAAGACCATTTTACAATTTGGGCCCAAGTTAGAAGCAGAGCCTAAGGTGTAAATTATCGATAGTCCATATCTCGGAAACTATAAGAGATAATTCAATTTGGCAACCGGCAATGTAATTAGCATGCCGGATATTACTTGGAATGTGAATTGGAACGAAATCGCCAATAGATAAGACCATTTTACAATTTGGGCCCAAGTTAGAAGCAGAGCCTAAGGTGTAAATTATCGATAGTCCATATCTCGGAAACTATAAGAGATAATGCAATTTGGCAACCGGCAATGTAATTAGCATGCCGAATATTACTTGGAATGTGAATTGGAACGAAATCGCCAACAGATAAGACCATTTTACAATTTGGGCCCAAGTTAGAAGCAGAGACTAAGGTGTAAATTATCGATAGTCCATATCTCGGAAACTATAAGAGATAATGCAATTTGGCAACCGGCAATGTAATTAGCATGCCGAATATTACTTGGAATGTGAATTGCAACGAAATCGCCAATAGATAAGATCATTTTACAATTTGGGCCCAAGTTAGAAGCAGAGCCTAAGATGTAAATAATCGATAGTCCATATCTCTGAAACTATAAGAGATAATGCAATTTGGCAACCGGCAATGTAATTAGCATGCCGAATATTACTTGGAATGTGAATTGGAACGAAATCGCCAATAGATAAGACCATTTTACAATTTGGGCCCAAGTTAGAAGCAGAGCCTAAGGTGTAAATTATCGATAGTCCATATCTCGGAAACTATAAGAGATAATGCAATTTGGCAACCGGCAATGTAATTAGCATGCCGAATATTACTTGGAATGTGAATTGGAACGAAATCGCCAATAGGTAAGACCATTTTACAATTTGGGCCCAAGTTAGAAGCAGAGCCTAAGGTGTAAGTTATCGATAGTCCATATCTCGGAAACTATAAGAGATAATTCAATTTGGCAACCCGCAATGTAATTAGCATGCCGGATATTACTTGGAATGTGAATTGGAACGAAATCGCCAATAGATAAGACCATTTTACAATTTGGGCCCAAGTTAGAAGCAGAGCCTAAGGTGTAAATTATCGATAGTCCATATCTCGGAAACTATAAGAGATAATGCAATTTCGCAACCGGCAATGTAATTAGCATGCCGAATATTACTTGGAATGTGAATTGGGACGAAATCGCCAATAGATAAGACCATTTTACAATTTGGGCCCAAGTTAGAAGCAGAGCCTAAGGTGTAAATTATCGATAGTCCATATCTCGGAAACTATAAGAGATAATGCAATTTGGCAACCGGCAATGTAATTAGCATGCCGAATATTACTTGGAATGTGAATTGGAACGAAATCGCCAATAGATAAGACCATTTTACAATTTGGGCCCAAGTTAGAAGCAGAGCCTAAGGTGTAAATTATCGATAGTCCATATCTCGGAAACTATAAGAGATAATGCAATTTCGCAACCGGCAATGTAATTAGCATGCCGAATATTACTTGGAATGTGAATTGGGACGAAATCGCCAATAGATAAGACCATTTTACAATTTGGGCCCAAGTTAGAAGCAGAGCCTAAGGTGTAAATTATCGATAGTCCATATCTCGGAAACTATAAGAGATAATGCAATTTCGCAACCGGCAATGTAATTAGCATGCCGAATATTACTTGGAATGTGAATTGGGACGAAATCGCCAATAGATAAGACCATTTTACAATTTGGGCCCAAGTTAGAAGCAGAGCCTAAGGTGTAAATTATCGATAGTCCATATCTCGGAAACTATAAGAGATAATGCAATTTGGCAACCGGCAATGTAATTAGCATGCCGAATATTACTTGGAATGTGAATTGGAACGAAATCGCCAATAGATAAGACCATTTTACAATTTGGGCCCAAGTTAGAAGCAGAGCCTAAGGTGTAAATTATCGATAGTCCATATCTCGGAAACTATAAGAGATAATGCAATTTGGCAACCGGCAATGTAATTAGCATGCCGAATACTACTTGGAATGTGAATTGGAACGAAATCGCCAATAGATAAGACCATTTTACAGTTTGGGCCCAAGTTAGAAGCATAGCCTAAGGTTAAAAATAATCGATAGTCCATATCTCGGAAACTATAAGAGATAATGCAATTTGGGAACCGGCAATATAATTAGCATGCCGAATATTACTTGGAATGTGAATTGGAACGAAATCGCCAATAGATAAGACCATTTTACAATTTGGGCCCAAGTTAGAAGCAGAGCCTAAGGTGTAAATTATCGATAGTCCATATCTCGGAAACTATAAGAGATAATGCAACTTGGCCACCGGCAATGTAATTAGCATGCCGAATATTACTTGGAATGTGAATTGGAACGAAATCGCCAATAGGTAAGACCATTTTACAATTTGGGCCCAAGTTAGAAGCAGAGCCTAAGGTGTAAATTATCGATAGTCCATATCTCGGAAACTATAGGAGATAATTCAATTTGGCAACCGGCAATGTAATTAGCATGCCGAATATTACTTGGAATGTGAATTGGAACGAAATCGCCAATAGATAAGACTATTTTACAATTTGGGCCCAAGTTAGAAGCAGAGCCTAAGGTGTAAATTATCGATAGTCCATATCTCGGAAACTATAAGAGATAATGCAATTTGGCAACCGGCAATGTAATTAGCATGCCGAATATTACTTGGAATGTGAATTGGAACGAAATCGCCAATAGGTAAGACCATTTTACAATTTGGGCCCAAGTTAGAAGCAGAGCCTAAGGTGTAAATTATCGATAGTCCATATCTCGGAAACTATAAGAGATAATTCAATTTGGCAACCGGCAATGTAATTAGCATGCCGGATATTACTTGGAATGTGAATTGGAACGAAATCGCCAATAGATAAGACCATTTTACAATTTGGGCCCAAGTTAGAAGCAGAGCCTAAGGTGTAAATTATCGATAGTCCATATCTCGGAAACTATAAGAGATAATGCAATTTGGCAACCGGCAATGTAATTAGCATGCCGAATATTACTTGGAATGTGAATTGGAACGAAATCGCCAATAGATAAGACGATTTTACAATTTGGGCCAAGTTAGAAGCAGAGCCTAAGGTGTAAATTATCGATAGTCCATATCTCGGAAACTATAAGAGATAATGCAATTTGGCAACCGGCAATGTAATTAGCATGCCGAATATTACTTGGAATGTGAATTGGAACGAAATCGCCAATAGATAAGACCATTTTACAATTTGGTCCCAAGTTAGAAGCAGAGCCTAAGGTGTAAATTATCGATAGTCCATATCTCGGAAACTATAAGAGATAATGCAATTTGGCAACCGGCAATGTAATTAGCATGCCGAATATTACTTGGAATGTGAATTGGAATGAAATCGCCAATAGATAAGACCATTTTACAATTTGGGCCCAAGTTAGAAGCAGAGCCTAAGGTGTAAATTATCGATAGTCCATATCTCGGAAACTATAAGAGATAATGCAATTTGGCAACCGGCAATGTAATTAGCATGCCGAATATTACTTGGAATGTGAATTGGAAAGAAATCGGCAATAGATAAGACCATTTTACAATTTGGGCCCAAGTTAGAAGCAGAGCCTAAGATGTAAATTATCGATAGTCCATATCTCGGAAACTATAAGAGATAATGCAATTTGGCAACCGGCAATGTAATTAGCATGCCGAATATTACTTGGAATGTGTATTGGAACGAAATCGCCAATAGATAAGACCATTTTACAATTTGGGCCCAAGTTAGAAGCAGAGCCTAAGGTGTAAATTATCGATGGTCCATATCTCGGAAACTATAAGAGATAATGCAATTTGGCAACCGGCAATGTAATTAGCATGCCGAATATTACTTGGAATGTGAATTGTAACGAAATCGGCAATAGATAAGACCATTTTACAATTTGGGCCCAAGTTAGAAGCAGAGCCTAAGGTGTAAATTATCGATAGTCCATATCTCGGAAACTATAAGAGATAATGCAATTTGGCAACCGGCAATGTAATTAGCATGCCGAATATTACTTCGAATGTGAATTGGAACGAAATCGCCAATAGATAAGACCATTTTACAATTTGGGCCCAAGTTAGAAGCAGAGCCTAAAGTGTAAATTATCGATAGTCCATATCTCGGAAACTATAAGAGATAATGCAATTTGGCAACCGGCAATGTAATTAGCATGCCGAATATTACTTGGAATGTGAATTGGAACGAAATCGCCAATAAATAAGACCATTTTACAATTTGGGCCCAAGTTAGAAGCAGAGCCTAAGGTGTAAATTATCGATAGTCCATATCTCGGAAACTATAAGAGATAATGCAATTTGGCAACCGGCAATGTAATTAGCATGCCGAATACTACTTGGAATGTGAATTGGAACGAAACCGCCAATAGATAAGGCCATTTTACAGTTTGGGCCCAAGTTAGAAGCATAGCCTAAGGTTAAAAATAATCGATAGTCCATATCTCGGAAACTATAAGAGATAATGCAATTTGGGAACCGGCAATGTAATTAGCATGCCGAATATTACTTGGAATGTGAATTGGAACGAAATCGCCAATAGATAAGACCATTTTACAATTTGGGCCCAAGTTAGAAGCAGAGCCTAAGGTGTAAATTATCGATAGTCCATATCTCGGAAACTATAAGAGATAATGCAATTTGGCAACCGGCAATGTAATTAGCATGCCGAATACTACTTGGAATGTGAATTGGAACGAAATCGCCAATAGGTAAGACCATTTTACAATTTGGGCCCAAGTTAGAAGCAGAGCCTAAGGTGTAAATTATCGATAGTCCATATCTCGGAAACTATAAGAGATAATTCAATTTGGCAACCGGCAATGTAATTAGCATGCCGGATATTACTTGGAATGTGAATTGGAACGAAATCGCCAATAGATAAGACCATTTTACAATTTGGGCCCAAGTTAGAAGCAGAGCCTAAGGTGTAAATTATCGATAGTCCATATCTCGGAAACTATAAGAGATAATGCAATTTGGCAACCGGCAATGTAATTAGCATGCCGAATATTACTTGGAATGTGAATTGGAACGAAATCGCCAATAGATAAGACGATTTTACAATTTGGGCCAAGTTAGAAGCAGAGCCTAAGGTGTAAATTATCGATAGTCCATATCTCGGAAACTATAAGAGATAATGCAATTTGGCAACCGGCAATGTAATTAGCATGCCGAATATTACTTGGAATGTGAATTGGAACGAAATCGCCAATAGATAAGACCATTTTACAATTTGGTCCCAAGTTAGAAGCAGAGCCTAAGGTGTAAATTATCGATAGTCCATATCTCGGAAACTATAAGAGATAATGCAATTTGGCAACCGGCAATGTAATTAGCATGCCGAATATTACTTGGAATGTGAATTGGAATGAAATCGCCAATAGATAAGACCATTTTACAATTTGGGCCCAAGTTAGAAGCAGAGCCTAAGGTGTAAATTATCGATAGTCCATATCTCAGAAACTATAAGAGATAATGCAATTTGGCAACCGGCAATGTAATTAGCATGCCGAATATTACTTGGAATGTGAATTGGAAAGAAATCGGCAATAGATAAGACCATTTTACAATTTGGGCCCAAGTTAGAAGCAGAGCCTAAGATGTAAATTATCGATAGTCCATATCTCGGAAACTATAAGAGATAATGCAATTTGGCAACCGGCAATGTAATTAGCATGCCGAATATTACTTGGAATGTGTATTGGAACGAAATCGCCAATAGATAAGACCATTTTACAATTTGGGCCCAAGTTAGAAGCAGAGCCTAAGGTGTAAATTATCGATGGTCCATATCTCGGAAACTATAAGAGATAATGCAATTTGGCAACCGGCAATGTAATTAGCATGCCGAATATTACTTGGAATGTGAATTGGAACGAAATCGGCAATAGATAAGACCATTTTACAATTTGGGCCCAAGTTAGAAGCAGAGCCTAAGGTGTAAATTATCGATAGTCCATATCTCGGAAACTATAAGAGATAATGCAATTTGGCAACCGGCAATGTAATTAGCATGCCGAATATTACTTCGAATGTGAATTGGAACGAAATCGCCAATAGATAAGACCATTTTACAATTTGGGCCCAAGTTAGAAGCAGAGCCTAAGGTGTAAATTATCGATAGTCCATATCTCGGAAACTATAAGAGATAATGCAATTTGGCAACCGGCAATGTAATTAGCATGCCGAATATTACTTGGAATGTGAATTGGAACGAAATCGCCAATAAATAAGACCATTTTACAATTTGGGCCCAAGTTAGAAGCAGAGCCTAAGGTGTAAATTATCGATAGTCCATATCTCGGAAACTATAAGAGATAATGCAATTTGGCAACCGGCAATGTAATTAGCATGCCGAATACTACTTGGAATGTGAATTGGAACGAAACCGCCAATAGATAAGGCCATTTTACAGTTTGGGCCCAAGTTAGAAGCATAGCCTAAGGTTAAAAATAATCGATAGTCCATATCTCGGAAACTATAAGAGATAATGCAATTTGGGAACCGGCAATGTAATTAGCATGCCGAATATTACTTGGAATGTGAATTGGAACGAAATCGCCAATAGATAAGACCATTTTACAATTTGGGCCCAAGTTAGAAGCAGAGCCTAAGGTGTAAATTATCGATAGTCCATATCTCGGAAACTATAAGAGATAATGCAATTTGGCAACCGGCAATGTAATTAGCATGCCGAATACTACTTGGAATGTGAATTGGAACGAAATCGCCAATAGGTAAGACCATTTTACAATTTGGGCCCAAGTTAGAAGCAGAGCCTAAGGTGTAAATTATCGATAGTCCATATCTCGGAAACTATAGGAGATAATTCAATTTGGCAACCGGCAATGTAATTAGCATGCCGAATATTACTTGGAATGTGAATTGGAACGAAATCGCCAATAGATAAGACCATTTTACAATTTGGGCCCAAGTTAGAAGCAGAGCCTAAGGTGTAAATTATCGATAGTCCATATCTCGGAAACTATAAGAGATAATGCAATTTGGCAACCGGCAATGTAATTAGCATGCCGAATATTACTTGGAATGTGAATTGGAACGAAATCGCCAATAGATAAGACGATTTTACAATTTGGGCCCAAGTTAGAAGCAGAGCCTAAGGTGTAAATTATCGATAGTCCATATCTCGGAAACTATAAGAGATAATGCAATTTGGCAACCGGCAATTTAATTAACATGCCGAATATTACTTGGAATGTGAATTGGAACGAAATCGCCAATAGATAAGACCATTTTACAATTTGGGCCCAAGTTAGAAGCAGAGCCTAAGGTGTAAATTATCCATAGTCCATATCTCGGAAACTATAAGAGATAATGCAATTTGGCAACCGGCAATGTAATTAGCATGCCGAATATTACTTGGAGAGTGAATTGGAACGAAATCGCCAAAAGATAAGACCATTTTACAATTTGGGCCCAAGTTAGAAGCAGAGCCTGAGGTGTAAATTATCGATAGTCCATATCTCGGAAACTATAAGAGATAATGCAATTTGGCAACCGGCAATGTAATTAGCATGCCGAATATTACTTGGAAAGTGAATTGGAACGAAATCGCCAATAGATAAGACCATTTTACAATTTGGGCCCAAGTTAGAAGCAGAGCCTAAGGTGTAAATTATCGATAGTCCATATCTCGGAAACTATAGGAGATAATTCAATTTGGCAACCGGCAATGTAATTAGCATGCCGAATATTACTTGGAATGTGAATTGGAACGAAATCGCCAATAGATAAGACCATTTTACAATTTGGGCCCAAGTTAGAAGCAGAGCCTAAGGTGTAAATTATCGATAGTCCATATCTCGGAAACTATAAGAGATAATGCAATTTGGCAACCGGCAATGTAATTAGCATGCCGAATATTACTTGGAATGTGAATTGGAACGAAATCGCCAATAGGTAAGACCATTTTACAATTTGGGCCCAAGTTAGAAGCAGAGCCTAAGGTGTAAATTATCGATAGTCCATATCTCGGAAACTATAAGAGATAATTCAATTTGGCAACCGGCAATGTAATTAGCATGCCGGATATTACTTGGAATGTGAATTGGAACGAAATCGCCAATAGATAAGACCATTTTACAATTTGGGCCCAAGTTAGAAGCAGAGCCTAAGGTGTAAATTATCGATAGTCCATATCTCGGAAACTATAAGAGTTAATGCAATTTGGCAACCGGCAATGTAATTAGCATGCCGAATATTACTTGGAATGTGAATTGGAACGAAATCGCCAATAGATAAGACGATTTTACAATTTGGGCCCAAGTTAGAAGCAGAGCCTAAGGTGTAAATTATCGATAGTCCATATCTCGGAAACTATAAGAGATAATGCAATTTGGCAACCGGCAATGTAATTAGCATGCCGAATATTACTTGGAATGTGAATTGGAACGAAATCGCCAATAGATAAGACCATTTTACAATTTGGGCCCAAGTTAGAAGCAGAGCCTAAGGTGTAAATTATCGATAGTCCATATCTCGGAAACTATAAGAGATAATGCAATTTGGCAACCGGCAATATAATTAGCATGCCGAATATTACTTGGAATGTGAATTGGAATGAAATCGCCAATAGATAAGACCATTTTACAATTTGGGCCCAAGTTAGAAGCAGAGCCTAAGGTGTAAATTATCGATAGTCCATATCTCGGAAACTATAAGAGATAATGCAATTTGGTAACCGGCAATGTAATTAGCATGCCGAATATTACTTGGAATGTGAATTGGAAAGAAATCGGCAATAGATAAGACCATTTTACAATTTGGGCCCAAGTTAGAAGCAGAGCCTAAGGTGTAAATTATCGATAGTCCATATCTCGGAAACTATAAGAGATAATGCAATTTGGCAACCGGCAATGTAATTAGCATGCCGAATATTACTTGGAATGTGTATTGGAACGAAATCGCCAATAGATAAGACCATTTTACAATTTAGGCCCAAGTTAGAAGCAGAGCCTAAGGTGTAAATTATCGATGGTCCATATCTCGGAAACTATAAGAGATAATGCAATTTGGCAACCGGCAATGTAATTAGCATGCCGAATATTACTTGGAATGTGAATTGGAACGAAATCGCCAATAGATAAGACCATTTTACAATTTGGGCCCAAGTTAGAAGCAGAGCCTAAGGTGTAAATTATCGATAGTCCATATCTCGGAAACTATAAGAGATAATGCAATTTGGCAACCGGCAATGTAATTAGCATGCCGAATATTACTTGGAATGTGAATTGGAACGAAATCGCCAATAGGTAAGACCATTTTACAATTTGGGCCCAAGTTAGAAGCAGAGCCTAAGGTGTAAATTATCGATAGTCCATATCTCGGAAACTATAAGAGATAATTCAATTTGGCAACCGGCAATGTAATTAGCATGCCGGATATTACTTGGAATGTGAATTGGAACGAAATCGCCAATAGATAAGACCATTTTACAATTTGGGCCCAAGTTAGAAGCAGAGCCTAAGGTGTAAATTATCGATAGTCCATATCTCGGAAACTATAAGAGATAATGCAATTTGGCAACCGGCAATGTAATTAGCATGCCGAATATTACTTGGAATGTGAATTGGAACGAAATCGCCAATAGATAAGACGATTTTACAATTTGGGCCAAGTTAGAAGCAGAGCCTAAGGTGTAAATTATCGATAGTCCATATCTCGGAAACTATAAGAGATAATGCAATTTGGCAACCGGCAATGTAATTAGCATGCCGAATATTACTTGGAGTGTGAATTGGAACGAAATCGCCAATAGATAAGACCATTTTACAATTTGGGCCCAAGTTAGAAGCAGAGCCTAAGGTGTAAATTATCGATAGTCCATATCTCGGAAACTATAAGAGATAATGCAATTTGGCAACCGGCAATGTAATTAGCATGCCGAATATTACTTGGAATGTGAATTGGAATGAAATCGCCAATAGATAAGACCATTTTACAATTTGGGCCCAAGTTAGAAGCAGAGCCTAAGGTGTAAATTATCGATGGTCCATATCTCGGAAACTATAAGAGATAATGCAATTTGGCAACCGGCAATGTAATTAGCATGCCGAATATTACTTGGAATGTGAATTGGAACGAAATCGGCAATAGATAAGACCATTTTACAATTTGGGCCCAAGTTAGAAGCAGAGCCTAAGGTGTAAATTATCGATAGTCCATATCTCGGAAACTATAAGAGATAATGCAATTTGGCAACCGGCAATGTAATTAGCATGCCGAATATTACTTCGAATGTGAATTGGAACGAAATCGCCAATAGATAAGACCATTTTACAATTTGGGCCCAAGTTAGAAGCAGAGCCTAAGGTGTAAATTATCGATAGTCCATATCTCGGAAACTATAAGAGATAATGCAATTTGGCAACCGGCAATGTAATTAGCATGCCGAATATTACTTGGAATGTGAATTGGAACGAAATCGCCAATAGATAAGACCATTTTACAATTTGGGCCCAAGTTAGAAGCAGAGCCTAAGGTGTAAATTATCGATAGTCCATATCTCGGAAACTATAAGAGATAATGCAATTTGGCAACCGGCAATGTAATTAGCATGCCGAATACTACTTGGAATGTGAATTGGAACGAAACCGCCAATAGATAAGGCCATTTTACAGTTTGGGCCCAAGTTAGAAGCATAGCCTAAGGTTAAAAATAATCGATAGTCCATATCTCGGAAACTATAAGAGATAATGCAATTTGGGAACCGGCAATGTAATTAGCATGCCGAATATTACTTGGAATGTGAATTGGAACGAAATCGCCAATAGATAAGACCATTTTACAATTTGGGCCCAAGTTAGAAGCAGAGCCTAAGGTGTAAATTATCGATAGACCATATCTCGGAAACTATAAGAGATAATGCAATTTGGCAACCGGCAATGTAATTAGCATGCCGAATACTACTTGGAATGTGAATTGGAACGAAATCGCCAATAGGTAAGACCATTTTACAATTTGGGCCCAAGTTAGAAGCAGAGCCTAAGGTGTAAATTATCGATAGTCCATATCTCGGAAACTATAGGAGATAATTCAATTTGGCAACCGGCAATGTAATTAGCATGCCGAATATTACTTGGAAAGTGAATTGGAACGAAATCGCCAATAGATAAGACCATTTTACAATTTGGGCCCAAGTTAGAAGCAGAGCCTAAGGTGTAAATTATCGATAGTCCATATCTCGGAAACTATAAGAGATAATGCAATTTGGCAACCGGCAATGTAATTAGAATGCCGAATATTACTTGGAATGTGAATTGGAACGAAATCGCCAATAGATAAGACGATTTTACAATTTGGACCCAAGTTAGAAGCAGAGCCTAAGGTGTAAATTATCGATAGTCCATATCTCGGAAACTATAAGAGATAATGCAATTTGGCAACCGGCAATTTAATTAACATGCCGAATATTACTTGGAATGTGAATTGGAACGAAATCGCCAATAGATAAGACCATTTTACAATTTGGGCCCAAGTTAGAAGCAGAGCCTAAGGTGTAAATTATCCATAGTCCATATCTCGGAAACTATAAGAGATAATGCAATTTGGCAACCGGCAATGTAATTAGCATGCCGAATATTACTTGGAGAGTGAATTGGAACGAAATCGCCAAAAGATAAGACCATTTTACAATTTGGGCCCAAGTTAGAAGCAGAGCCTGAGGTGTAAATTATCGATAGTCCATATCTCGGAAACTATAAGAGATAATGAAATTTGGCAACCGGCAATGTAATTAGCATGCCGAATATTACTTGGAAAGTGAATTGGAACGAAATCGCCAATAGATAAGACCATTTTACAATTTGGGCCCAAGTTAGAAGCAGAGCCTAAGGTGTAAATTATCGATAGTCCATATCTCGGAAACTATAAGAGGTAATGCAATTTGGCAACCGGCAATGTAATTAGCATGCCGAATATTACTTGGAATGTGAATTGGAACGAAATCGCCAATAGATAAGACCATTTTACAATTTGGGCCCAAGTTAGAAGCAGAGCCTAAGGTGTAAATTATCCATAGTCCATATCTCGGAAACTATAAGAGATAATGCAATTTGGCAACTGGCAATGTAATTAGCATGCCGAATATTACTTGGAATGTGAATTGGAACGAAATCGCCAATAGATAAAACCATTTTACAATTTGGGCCCAAGTTAGAAGCAGAGCCTAAGGTGTAAATTATCGATAGTCCATATCTCGGAAACTATAAGAGATAATGCAATTTGGCAACCGGCAATGTAATTAGCATGCCGAATACTACTTGGAATGTGAATTGGAACGAAATAGCCAATAGATAAGACCATTTTACAATTTGGGCCCAAGTTAGAAGCAGAGCCTAAGGTGTAAATTATCGATAGTCCATATTTCGGAAACTATAAGAGATAATGCAATTTGGCAACCGGCAATGTAATTAGCATGCCGAATATTACTTGGAATGTTAATTGGAACGAAATCGCCAATAGATAAGACGATTTTACAATTTGGGCCCAAGTTAGAAGCAGAGCCTAAGGTGTAAATTATCGATAGTCCATATCTCGGAAACTATAAGGGATAATGCAATTTGGCAACCGGCAATGTAATTAGCATGCCGAATATTACTTGGAATGTGAATTGGAACGAAATCGCCAATAGATAAGGCGATTTTACAATTTGGGCCCAAGTTAGAAGCAGAGCCTAAGGTGTAAATTATCGATAGTCCATATCTCGGAAACTATAAGAGATAATGCAATTTGGCAACCGGCAATGTAATTAGCATGCCGAATATTACTTGGAATGTGAATTGGAACGAAATCGGCAATAGATAAGACCATTTTACAATTTGGGCCCAAGTTAGAAGCAGAGCCTAAGGTGTAAATTATCGATAGTCCATATCTCGGAAACTATAAGAGATAATGCAATTTGGCAACCGGCAATGTAATTAGCATGCCGAATATTACTTGGAATGTGAATTGGAACGAAATCGCCAATAGATAAGACCATTTTACAATTTGGGCCCAAGTTAGAAGCAGAGCCTAAGATGTAAATTATCGATAGTCCATATCTCGGAAACTATAAGAGATAATGCAATTTGGCAAACGGCAATGTAATTAGCATGCCGAATATTACTTGGAATGTGAATTGGAACGAAATCGCCAATAGATAAGACCATTTTACAATTTGGGCCCAAGTTAGAAGCAGAGCCTAAGGTGTAAATTATCGATAGTCCATATCTCGGAAACTATAAGAGATAATGCAATTTGGCAAACGGCAATGTAATTAGCATGCCGAATATTACTTGGAATGTGAATTGGAACGAAATCGCCAATAGGTAAGACCATTTTACAATTTGGGCCCAAGTTAGAAGCAGAGCCTAAGGTGTAAATTATCGATAGACCATATCTCGGAAACTATAAGAGATAATTCAGTTTGGCAACCGGCAATGTAATTAGCATGCCGGATATTACTTGGAATGTGAATTGGAACGAAATCGCCAATAGATAAGATGATTTTACAATTTGGGCCCAAGTTAGAAGCAGAGCCTAAGGTGTAAATTATCGATAGTCCATATCTCGGAAACTATAAGAGGTAATGCAATTTGGCAACCGGCAATGTAATTAGCATGCCGAATATTACTTGGAATGTGAATTGGAACGAAATCGCCAATAGATAAGACCATTTTACAATTTGGGCCCAAGTTAGAAGCAGAGCCTAAGGTGTAAATTATCGATAGTCCATATCTCGGAAACTATAAGAGATAATGCAATTTGGCAACCGGCAATGTAATTAGCATGCCGAATATTACTTGGAATGTGAATTTTAACGAAATCGCCAATAGATAAGACCATTTTACAATTTGGGCCCAAGTTGGAAGCAGAGCCTAAGGTGTAAATTATCGATAGTCCATATCTCGGAAACTATAAGAGATAATGCAATTTGGCAACCGTCAATGTAATTAGCATGCCGAATATTACATGGAATGTGAATTGGAACGAAATCGCCAATAGGTAAGACCATTTTACAATTTGGGCCCAAGTTAGAAGCAGAGCCTAAGGTGTAAATTATCGAGAGTCCATATCTCGGAAACTATAAGAGATAATTCAATTTGGCCACCGGCAATGTAATTAGCATGCCGAATATTACTTGGAATGTGAATTGGAACGAAATCGCCAATAGATAAGACCATTTTACAATTTGGGCCCAAGTTAGAAGCAGAGCCTAAGGTGTAAATTATCGATAGTCCATATCTCGGAAACTATAAGAGATAATGCAATTTGGCAACCGGCAATGTAATTAGCATGCCGAATATTACTTGGAATGTGAATTGGAACGAAATCGCCAATAGATAAGGCCATTTTACAATTTGGGCCCAAGTTAGAAGCAGAGTCTAAGGTGTAAATTATCGATAGTCCATATCTCGGAAACTATAAGAGATAATGTAATTTGGCAACCGGCAATGTAATTAGCATGCCGAATATTACTTGGAATGTGAATTGGAACGAAATCGCCAATAGATAAGACCATTTTACAATTTGGGCCCAAGTTAGAAGCAGAGCCTAAGGTGTAAATTATCGATAGTCCATATCTCGGAAACTATAAGAGATAATGCAATTTGGCAACCGGCAATGTAATTAGCATGCCGAATATTACTTGGAATGTGAATTGGAATGAAATCGCCAATAGATAAGACCATTTTACAATTTGGGCCCAAGTTAGAAGCAGAGCCTAAGGTGTAAATTATCGATAGTCCATATCTCGGAAACTATAAGAGATAATGCAATTTGGCAACCGGCAATGTAATTAGCATGCCGAATATTACTTGGAATGTGAATTGGAACGAAATCGGCAATAGATAAGACCATTTTACAATTTGGGCCCAAGTTAGAAGCAGAGCCTAAGGTGTAAATTATCGATAGTCCATATCTCGGAAACTATAAGAGATAATGCAATTTGGCAACCGGCAATGTAATTAGCATGCCGAATATTACTTGGAATGTGAATTGGAACGAAATCGCCAATAGATAAGACCATTTTACAATTTGGGCCCAAGTTAGAAGCAGAGCCTAAGATGTAAATTATCGATAGTCCATATCGCGGAAACTATAAGAGATAATGCAATTTGGCAAACGGCAATGTAATTAGCATGCTGAATATTACTTGGAATGTGAATTGGAACGAAATCGCCAATAGATAAGACCATTTTACAATTTGGGCCCAAGTTAGAAGCAGAGCCTAAGGTGTAAATTATCGATAGTCCATATCTCGGAAACTATAAGAGATAATGCAATTTGGCAACCGGCAATGTAATTAGCATGCCGAATATTACTTGGAATGTGAATTGGAACGAAATCGCCAATAGGTAAGACCATTTTACAATTTGGGCCCAAGTTAGAAGCAGAGCCTAAGGTGTAAATTATCGATAGTCCATATCTCGGAAACTATAAGAGATAATTCAGTTTGGCAACCGGCAATGTAATTAGCATGCCGGATATTACTTGGAATGTGAATTGGAACGAAATCGCCAATAGATAAGACGATTTTACAATTTGGGCCCAAGTTAGAAGCAGAGCCTAAGGTGTAAATTATCGATAGTCCATATCTCGGATACTATAAGAGGTAATGCAATTTGGCAACCGGCAATGTAATTAGCATGCCGAATATTACTTGGAATGTGAATTGGAACGAAATCGCCAATAGGTAAGACCATTTTACAATTTGGGCCCAAGTTAGAAGCAGAGCCTAAGGTGTAAATTATCGATAGTCCATATCTCGGAAACTATAAGAGATAATTCAATTTGGCAACCGGCAATGTAATTAGCATGCCGGATATTACTTGGAATGTGAATTGGAACGAAATCGCCAATAGATAAGACCATTTTACAATTTGGGCCCAAGTTAGAAGCAGAGCCTAAGGTGTAAATTATCGATAGTCCATATCTCGGAAACTATAAGAGTTAATGCAATTTGGCAACCGGCAATGTAATTAGCATGCCGAATATTACTTGGAATGTGAATTGGAACGAAATCGCCAATAGATAAGACGATTTTACAATTTGGGCCCAAGTTAGAAGCAGAGCCTAAGGTGTAAATTATCGATAGTCCATATCTCGGAAACTATAAGAGATAATGCAATTTGGCAACCGGCAATGTAATTAGCATGCCGAATATTACTTGGAATGTGAATTGGAACGAAATCGCCAATAGATAAGACCATTTTACAATTTGGGCCCAAGTTAGAAGCAGAGCCTAAGGTGTAAATTATCGATAGTCCATATCTCGGAAACTATAAGAGATAATGCAATTTGGCAACCGGCAATATAATTAGCATGCCGAATATTACTTGGAATGTGAATTGGAATGAAATCGCCAATAGATAAGACCATTTTACAATTTGGGCCCAAGTTAGAAGCAGAGCCTAAGGTGTAAATTATCGATAGTCCATATCTCGGAAACTATAAGAGATAATGCAATTTGGTAACCGGCAATGTAATTAGCATGCCGAATATTACTTGGAATGTGAATTGGAAAGAAATCGGCAATAGATAAGACCATTTTACAATTTGGGCCCAAGTTAGAAGCAGAGCCTAAGGTGTAAATTATCGATAGTCCATATCTCGGAAACTATAAGAGATAATGCAATTTGGCAACCGGCAATGTAATTAGCATGCCGAATATTACTTGGAATGTGTATTGGAACGAAATCGCCAATAGATAAGACCATTTTACAATTTAGGCCCAAGTTAGAAGCAGAGCCTAAGGTGTAAATTATCGATGGTCCATATCTCGGAAACTATAAGAGATAATGCAATTTGGCAACCGGCAATGTAATTAGCATGCCGAATATTACTTGGAATGTGAATTGGAACGAAATCGCCAATAGATAAGACCATTTTACAATTTGGGCCCAAGTTAGAAGCAGAGCCTAAGGTGTAAATTATCGATAGTCCATATCTCGGAAACTATAAGAGATAATGCAATTTGGCAACCGGCAATGTAATTAGCATGCCGAATATTACTTGGAATGTGAATTGGAACGAAATCGCCAATAGGTAAGACCATTTTACAATTTGGGCCCAAGTTAGAAGCAGAGCCTAAGGTGTAAATTATCGATAGTCCATATCTCGGAAACTATAAGAGATAATTCAATTTGGCAACCGGCAATGTAATTAGCATGCCGGATATTACTTGGAATGTGAATTGGAACGAAATCGCCAATAGATAAGACCATTTTACAATTTGGGCCCAAGTTAGAAGCAGAGCCTAAGGTGTAAATTATCGATAGTCCATATCTCGGAAACTATAAGAGATAATGCAATTTGGCAACCGGCAATGTAATTAGCATGCCGAATATTACTTGGAATGTGAATTGGAACGAAATCGCCAATAGATAAGACGATTTTACAATTTGGGCCAAGTTAGAAGCAGAGCCTAAGGTGTAAATTATCGATAGTCCATATCTCGGAAACTATAAGAGATAATGCAATTTGGCAACCGGCAATGTAATTAGCATGCCGAATATTACTTGGAGTGTGAATTGGAACGAAATCGCCAATAGATAAGACCATTTTACAATTTGGGCCCAAGTTAGAAGCAGAGCCTAAGGTGTAAATTATCGATAGTCCATATCTCGGAAACTATAAGAGATAATGCAATTTGGCAACCGGCAATGTAATTAGCATGCCGAATATTACTTGGAATGTGAATTGGAATGAAATCGCCAATAGATAAGACCATTTTACAATTTGGGCCCAAGTTAGAAGCAGAGCCTAAGGTGTAAATTATCGATGGTCCATATCTCGGAAACTATAAGAGATAATGCAATTTGGCAACCGGCAATGTAATTAGCATGCCGAATATTACTTGGAATGTGAATTGGAACGAAATCGGCAATAGATAAGACCATTTTACAATTTGGGCCCAAGTTAGAAGCAGAGCCTAAGGTGTAAATTATCGATAGTCCATATCTCGGAAACTATAAGAGATAATGCAATTTGGCAACCGGCAATGTAATTAGCATGCCGAATATTACTTCGAATGTGAATTGGAACGAAATCGCCAATAGATAAGACCATTTTACAATTTGGGCCCAAGTTAGAAGCAGAGCCTAAGGTGTAAATTATCGATAGTCCATATCTCGGAAACTATAAGAGATAATGCAATTTGGCAACCGGCAATGTAATTAGCATGCCGAATATTACTTGGAATGTGAATTGGAACGAAATCGCCAATAGATAAGACCATTTTACAATTTGGGCCCAAGTTAGAAGCAGAGCCTAAGGTGTAAATTATCGATAGTCCATATCTCGGAAACTATAAGAGATAATGCAATTTGGCAACCGGCAATGTAATTAGCATGCCGAATACTACTTGGAATGTGAATTGGAACGAAACCGCCAATAGATAAGGCCATTTTACAGTTTGGGCCCAAGTTAGAAGATTAGCCTAAGGTTAAAAATAATCGATAGTCCATATCTCGGAAACTATAAGAGATAATGCAATTTGGGAACCGGCAATGTAATTAGCATGCCGAATATTACTTGGAATGTGAATTGGAACGAAATCGCCAATAGATAAGACCATTTTACAATTTGGGCCCAAGTTAGAAGCAGAGCCTAAGGTGTAAATTATCGATAGACCATATCTCGGAAACTATAAGAGATAATGCAATTTGGCAACCGGCAATGTAATTAGCATGCCGAATACTACTTGGAATGTGAATTGGAACGAAATCGCCAATAGGTAAGACCATTTTACAATTTGGGCCCAAGTTAGAAGCAGAGCCTAAGGTGTAAATTATCGATAGTCCATATCTCGGAAACTATAGGAGATAATTCAATTTGGCAACCGGCAATGTAATTAGCATGCCGAATATTACTTGGAATGTGAATTGGAACGAAATCGCCAATAGATAAGACCATTTTACAATTTGGGCCCAAGTTAGAAGCAGAGCCTAAGGTGTAAATTATCGATAGTCCATATCTCGGAAACTATAAGAGATAATGCAATTTGGCAACCGGCAATGTAATTAGAATGCCGAATATTACTTGGAATGTGAATTGGAACGAAATCGCCAATAGATAAGACGATTTTACAATTTGGACCCAAGTTAGAAGCAGAGCCTAAGGTGTAAATTATCGATAGTCCATATCTCGGAAACTATAAGAGATAATGCAATTTGGCAACCGGCAATTTAATTAACATGCCGAATATTACTTGGAATGTGAATTGGAACGAAATCGCCAATAGATAAGACCATTTTACAATTTGGGCCCAAGTTAGAAGCAGAGCCTAAGGTGTAAATTATCCATAGTCCATATCTCGGAAACTATAAGAGATAATGCAATTTGGCAACCGGCAATGTAATTAGCATGCCGAATATTACTTGGAGAGTGAATTGGAACGAAATCGCCAAAAGATAAGACCATTTTACAATTTGGGCCCAAGTTAGAAGCAGAGCCTGAGGTGTAAATTATCGATAGTCCATATCTCGGAAACTATAAGAGATAATGAAATTTGGCAACCGGCAATGTAATTAGCATGCCGAATATTACTTGGAAAGTGAATTGGAACGAAATCGCCAATAGATAAGACCATTTTACAATTTGGGCCCAAGTTAGAAGCAGAGCCTAAGGTGTAAATTATCGATAGTCCATATCTCGGAAACTATAAGAGGTAATGCAATTTGGCAACCGGCAATGTAATTAGCATGCCGAATATTACTTGGAATGTGAATTGGAACGAAATCGCCAATAGATAAGACCATTTTACAATTTGGGCCCAAGTTAGAAGCAGAGCCTAAGGTGTAAATTATCCATAGTCCATATCTCGGAAACTATAAGAGATAATGCAATTTGGCAACTGGCAATGTAATTAGCATGCCGAATATTACTTGGAATGTGAATTGGAACGAAATCGCCAATAGATAAAACCATTTTACAATTTGGGCCCAAGTTAGAAGCAGAGCCTAAGGTGTAAATTATCGATAGTCCATATCTCGGAAACTATAAGAGATAATGCAATTTGGCAACCGGCAATGTAATTAGCATGCCGAATACTACTTGGAATGTGAATTGGAACGAAATAGCCAATAGATAAGACCATTTTACAATTTGGGCCCAAGTTAGAAGCAGAGCCTAAGGTGTAAATTATCGATAGTCCATATTTCGGAAACTATAAGAGATAATGCAATTTGGCAACCGGCAATGTAATTAGCATGCCGAATATTACTTGGAATGTTAATTGGAACGAAATCGCCAATAGATAAGACGATTTTACAATTTGGGCCCAAGTTAGAAGCAGAGCCTAAGGTGTAAATTATCGATAGTCCATATCTCGGAAACTATAAGGGATAATGCAATTTGGCAACCGGCAATGTAATTAGCATGCCGAATATTACTTGGAATGTGAATTGGAACGAAATCGCCAATAGATAAGGCGATTTTACAATTTGGGCCCAAGTTAGAAGCAGAGCCTAAGGTGTAAATTATCGATAGTCCATATCTCGGAAACTATAAGAGATAATGCAATTTGGCAACCGGCAATGTAATTAGCATGCCGAATATTACTTGGAATGTGAATTGGAACGAAATCGGCAATAGATAAGACCATTTTACAATTTGGGCCCAAGTTAGAAGCAGAGCCTAAGGTGTAAATTATCGATAGTCCATATCTCGGAAACTATAAGAGATAATGCAATTTGGCAACCGGCAATGTAATTAGCATGCCGAATATTACTTGGAATGTGAATTGGAACGAAATCGCCAATAGATAAGACCATTTTACAATTTGGGCCCAAGTTAGAAGCAGAGCCTAAGATGTAAATTATCGATAGTCCATATCTCGGAAACTATAAGAGATAATGCAATTTGGCAAACGGCAATGTAATTAGCATGCCGAATATTACTTGGAATGTGAATTGGAACGAAATCGCCAATAGATAAGACCATTTTACAATTTGGGCCCAAGTTAGAAGCAGAGCCTAAGGTGTAAATTATCGATAGTCCATATCTCGGAAACTATAAGAGATAATGCAATTTGGCAAACGGCAATGTAATTAGCATGCCGAATATTACTTGGAATGTGAATTGGAACGAAATCGCCAATAGGTAAGACCATTTTACAATTTGGGCCCAAGTTAGAAGCAGAGCCTAAGGTGTAAATTATCGATAGACCATATCTCGGAAACTATAAGAGATAATTCAGTTTGGCAACCGGCAATGTAATTAGCATGCCGGATATTACTTGGAATGTGAATTGGAACGAAATCGCCAATAGATAAGATGATTTTACAATTTGGGCCCAAGTTAGAAGCAGAGCCTAAGGTGTAAATTATCGATAGTCCATATCTCGGAAACTATAAGAGGTAATGCAATTTGGCAACCGGCAATGTAATTAGCATGCCGAATATTACTTGGAATGTGAATTGGAACGAAATCGCCAATAGATAAGACCATTTTACAATTTGGGCCCAAGTTAGAAGCAGAGCCTAAGGTGTAAATTATCGATAGTCCATATCTCGGAAACTATAAGAGATAATGCAATTTGGCAACCGGCAATGTAATTAGCATGCCGAATATTACTTGGAATGTGAATTTTAACGAAATCGCCAATAGATAAGACCATTTTACAATTTGGGCCCAAGTTGGAAGCAGAGCCTAAGGTGTAAATTATCGATAGTCCATATCTCGGAAACTATAAGAGATAATGCAATTTGGCAACCGTCAATGTAATTAGCATGCCGAATATTACATGGAATGTGAATTGGAACGAAATCGCCAATAGGTAAGACCATTTTACAATTTGGGCCCAAGTTAGAAGCAGAGCCTAAGGTGTAAATTATCGAGAGTCCATATCTCGGAAACTATAAGAGATAATTCAATTTGGCCACCGGCAATGTAATTAGCATGCCGAATATTACTTGGAATGTGAATTGGAACGAAATCGCCAATAGATAAGACCATTTTACAATTTGGGCCCAAGTTAGAAGCAGAGCCTAAGGTGTAAATTATCGATAGTCCATATCTCGGAAACTATAAGAGATAATGCAATTTGGCAACCGGCAATGTAATTAGCATGCCGAATATTACTTGGAATGTGAATTGGAACGAAATCGCCAATAGATAAGGCCATTTTACAATTTGGGCCCAAGTTAGAAGCAGAGTCTAAGGTGTAAATTATCGATAGTCCATATCTCGGAAACTATAAGAGATAATGTAATTTGGCAACCGGCAATGTAATTAGCATGCCGAATATTACTTGGAATGTGAATTGGAACGAAATCGCCAATAGATAAGACCATTTTACAATTTGGGCCCAAGTTAGAAGCAGAGCCTAAGGTGTAAATTATCGATAGTCCATATCTCGGAAACTATAAGAGATAATGCAATTTGGCAACCGGCAATGTAATTAGCATGCCGAATATTACTTGGAATGTGAATTGGAATGAAATCGCCAATAGATAAGACCATTTTACAATTTGGGCCCAAGTTAGAAGCAGAGCCTAAGGTGTAAATTATCGATAGTCCATATCTCGGAAACTATAAGAGATAATGCAATTTGGCAACCGGCAATGTAATTAGCATGCCGAATATTACTTGGAATGTGAATTGGAACGAAATCGGCAATAGATAAGACCATTTTACAATTTGGGCCCAAGTTAGAAGCAGAGCCTAAGGTGTAAATTATCGATAGTCCATATCTCGGAAACTATAAGAGATAATGCAATTTGGCAACCGGCAATGTAATTAGCATGCCGAATATTACTTGGAATGTGAATTGGAACGAAATCGCCAATAGATAAGACCATTTTACAATTTGGGCCCAAGTTAGAAGCAGAGCCTAAGATGTAAATTATCGATAGTCCATATCGCGGAAACTATAAGAGATAATGCAATTTGGCAAACGGCAATGTAATTAGCATGCTGAATATTACTTGGAATGTGAATTGGAACGAAATCGCCAATAGATAAGTCCATTTTACAATTTGGGCCCAAGTTAGAAGCAGAGCCTAAGGTGTAAATTATCGATAGTCCATATCTCGGAAACTATAAGAGATAATGCAATTTGGCAACCGGCAATGTAATTAGCATGCCGAATATTACTTGGAATGTGAATTGGAACGAAATCGCCAATAGGTAAGACCATTTTACAATTTGGGCCCAAGTTAGAAGCAGAGCCTAAGGTGTAAATTATCGATAGTCCATATCTCGGAAACTATAAGAGATAATTCAGTTTGGCAACCGGCAATGTAATTAGCATGCCGGATATTACTTGGAATGTGAATTGGAACGAAATCGCCAATAGATAAGACGATTTTACAATTTGGGCCCAAGTTAGAAGCAGAGCCTAAGGTGTAAATTATCGATAGTCCATATCTCGGAAACTATAAGAGGTAATGCAATTTGGCAACCGGCAATGTAATTAGCATGCCGAATATTACTTGGAATGTGAATTGGAACGAAATCGCCAATAGAGAAGACCATTTTACAATTTGGGCCCAAGTTAGAAGCAGAGCCTAAGGTATAAATTATCGATAGTCCATATCTCGGAAACTATAAGAGATAATGCAATTTGGCAACCGGCAATGTAATTAGCATGCCGAAAATTACTTGGAATGTGAATTGGAACGAAATCGCCAATAGATAAGACCATTTTACAATTTGGGCCCAAGTTAGAAGCAGAGCCTAAGGTGTAAATTATCGATAGTCCATATCTCGGAAACTATAAGAGATAATGCAATTTGGCAACCGGCAATGTAATTAGCATGCCGAATATTACTTGGAATGTGAATTTTAACGAAATCGCCAATAGATAAGACCATTTTACAATTTGGGCCCAAGTTGGAAGCAGAGCCTAAGGAGGTTCGTCCATCGATCGATGGACGAACCTCCTAAGGTGTAAATTATCGATAGTCCATATCTCGGAAACTATAAGAGATAATGCAATTTGGCAACCGGCAATGTAATTAGCATGCCGAATATTACATGGAATGTGAATTGGAACGAAATCGCCAATAGGTAAGACCATTTTACAATTTGGGCCCAAGTTAGAAGCAGAGCCTAAGGTGTAAATTATCGAGAGTCCATATCTCGGAAACTATAAGAGATAATTCAATTTGGCCACCGGCAATGTAATTAGCATGCCGAATATTACTTGGAATGTGAATTGGAACGAAATCGCCAATAGATAAGACCATTTTACAATTTGGGCCCAAGTTAGAAGCAGAGCCTAAGGTGTAAATTATCGATAGTCCATATCTCGGAAACTATAAGAGATAATGCAATTTGGCAACCGGCAATGTAATTAGCATGCCGAATATTACTTGGAATGTGAATTGGAACGAAATCGCCGATAGATAAGGCCATTTTACAATTTGGGCCCAAGTTAGAAGCAGAGTCTAAGGTGTAAATTATCGATAGTCCATATCTCGGAAACTATAAGAGATAATGTAATTTGGCAACCGGCAATGTAATTAGCATGCCGAATATTACTTGGAATGTGAATTGGAACGAAATCGCCAATAGATAAGACCATTTTACAATTTGGGCCCAAGTTAGAAGCAGAGCCTAAGGTGTAAATTATCGATAGTCCATATCTCGGAAACTAAAAGAGATAATGCAATTTGGCAACCGGCAATGTAATTAGCATGCCGAATATTACTTGTAATGTGAATTGGAACGAAATCGCCAATAGATAAGACCATTTTACAATTTGGGCCCAAGTTAGAAGCAGAGCCTAAGGTGTAAATTATCGATAGTCCATATCTCGGAAACTATAAGAGATAATGCAATTTCGCAACCGGCAATGTAATTAGCATGCCGAATATTACTTGGAATGTTAATTGGGACGAAATCGCCAATAGATAAGACCATTTTACAATTTGGGCCCAAGTTAGAAGCAGAGCCTAAGGTGTAAATTATCGATAGTCCATATCTCGGAAACTATAAGAGATAATGCAATTTGGCAACCGGCAATGTAATTAGCATGCCGAATACTACTTGGAATGTGAATTGGAACGAAATCGCCAATAGATAAGACCATTTTACAATTTGGGCCCAAGTTAGAAGCAGAGCCTAAGGTGTAAATTATCGATAGTCCATATCTCGGAAACTATAAGAGATAATGCAATTTGGCAACCGGCAATGTAATTAGCATGCCGAATATTACTTGGAATGTGAATTGGAACGAAATCGCCAATAGATAAGACGATTTTACAATTTGGGCCCAAGTTAGAAGCAGAGCCTAAGGTGTAAATTATCGATAGTCCATATCTCGGAAACTATAAGAGATAATGCAATTTGGCAACCGGCAATGTAATTAGCATGCCGAATATTACTTGGAATGTGAATTGGAACGAAATCGCCAATAGATAAGACCATTTTACAATTTGGGCCCAAGTAAGAAGCAGAGCCTAAGGTGTAAATTATCGATAGTCCATATCTAGGAAACTATAAGAGATAATGCAATTTGGCAACCGGCAATGTAATTAGCATAACGAATATTACTTGGATTGTGAATTGGAACGAAATCGCCAATAGATAAGACCATTTTACAATTTGGGCCCAAGTTAGAAGCAGAGCCTAAGGTGTAAATTATCGATAGTCCATATCTCGGAAACTATAAGAGATAATGCAATTTGGCAACCGGCAATGTAATTAGCATGCCGAATATTACTTGGAATGTGAATTGGAACGAAATCGGCAATAGATAAGACCATTTTACAATTTGGGCCCAAGTTAGAAGCAGAGCCTAAGGTGTAAATTATCGATAGTCCATATCTCGGAAACTATAAGAGATAATTCAATTTGGCCACCGGCAATGTAATTAGCATGCCGAATATTACTTGGAATGTGAATTGGAACGAAATCGCCAATAGATAAGACCATTTTACAATTTGAGCCCAAGTTAGAAGCAGAGCCTAAGGTGTAAATTATCGATAGTCCATATCTCGGAAACTATAAGAGATAATGCAATTTGGCAACCGGCAATGTAATTAGCATGCCGAATATTACTTGGAATGTGAATTGGAACGAAATCGCCAATAGATAAGGCCATTTTACAATTTGGGCCCAAGTTAGAAGCAGAGCCTAAGGTGTAAATTATCGATAGTCCATATCTCGGAAACTATAAGAGATAATGCAATTTGGCAACCGGCAATGTAATTAGCATGCCGAATATTACTTGGAATGTGAATTGGAACGAAATCGCCAATAGATAAGACCATTTTACAATTTGGGCCCAAGTTAGAAGCAGAGCCTAAGGTGTAAATTATCGATAGTCCATATCTCGGAAACTAAAAGAGATAATGCAATTTGGCAACCGGCAATGTAATTAGCATGCCGAATATTACTTGGAATGTGAATTGGAACGAAATCGCCAATAGATAAGACCATTTTACAATTTGGGCCCCAGTTAGAACCAGAGCCTAAGGTGTAAATTATCGATAGTCCATATCTCGGAAACTATAAGAGATAATGCAATTTCACAACCGGCAATGTAATTAGCATGCCGAATATTACTTGAAATGTGAATTGGGACGAAATCGCCAATAGATAAGACCATTTTACAGTTTGGGCCCAAGTTAGAAGCAGAGCCTAAGGTGTAAATTATCGATAGTCCATATCTCGGAAACTATAAGAGATAATGCAATTTGGAAACCGGCAATGTAATTAGCATGCCGAATATTACTTGGAATGTGAATTGGAACGAAATCGCCAATAGATAAGACCATTTTACAATTTGGGCCCAAGTTAGAAGCAGAGCCTAAGGTGTAAATTATCGATAGTCCATATCTCGGAAACTAAAAGAGATAATGCAATTTGGCAACCGGCAATGTAATTAGCATGCCGAATATTACTTGGAATGTGAATTGGAACGAAATCGCCAATAGATAAGACGATTTTACAATTTGGGCCCAAGTTAGAAGCAGAGCCTAAGGTGTAAATTATCGATAGTCCATATCTCGGAAACTATAAGAGATAATGCAATTTGGCAACCGGCAATGTAATTAGCATGCCGAATATTACTTGGAATGTGAATTGGAACGAAATCGCCAATAGATAAGACCATTTTACAATTTGGGCCCAAGTTAGAAGCAGAGCCTAAGGTGTAAATTATCGATAGTCCATATCTAGGAAACTATAAGAGATAATGCAATTTGGCAACCGGCAATGTAATTAGCATGCCGAATATTACTTGGAATGTGAATTGGAACGAAATCGCCAATAGATAAGACCATTTTACAATTTGGGCCCAAGTTAGAAGCAGAGCCTAAGGTGTAAATTATCGATAGTCCATATCTCGGAAACTATAAGAGATAATGCAATTTGGCAACCGGCAATGTAATTAGCATGCCGAATATTACTTGGAATGTGAATTGGAACGAAATCGGCAATAGATAAGACCATTTTACAATTTGGGCCCAAGTTAGAAGCAGAGCCTAAGGTGTAAATTATCGATAGTCCATATCTCGGAAACTATAAGAGATAATGCAATTTGGCAACCGGCAATGTAATTAGCATGCCGAATATTACTTGGAATGTGAATTGGAACGAAATCGCCAATAGATAAGACCATTTTACAATTTGGGCCCAAGTTAGAAGCAGAGCCTAAGGTGTAAATTATCGATAGTCCATATCTCGGAAACTATAAGAGATAATGCAATTTGGCAACCGGCAATGTAATTAGCATGCCGAATATTACATGGAATGTGAATTGGAACGAAATCGCCAATAGGTAAGACCATTTTACAATTTGGGCCCAAGTTAGAAGCTGAGCCTAAGGTGTAAATTATCGATAGTCCATATCTCGGAAACTATAAGAGATAATTCAATTTGGCCACCGGCAATGTAATTAGCATGCCGAATATTACTTGGAATGTGAATTGGAACGAAATCGCCAATAGATAAGACCATTTTACAATTTGGGCCCAAGTTAGAAGCAGAGCCTAAGGTGTAAATTATCGATAGTCCATATCTCGGAAACTATAAGAGATAATGCAATTTGGCAACCGGCAATGTAATTAGCATGCCGAATATTACTTGGAATGTGAATTGGAACGAAATCGCCAATAGATAAGGCCATTTTACAATTTGGGCCCAAGTTAGAAGCAGAGCCTAAGGTGTAAATTATCGATAGTCCATATCTCGGAAACTATAAGAGATAATGCAATTTGGCAACCGGCAATGTAATTAGCATGCCGAATATTACTTGGAATGTGAATTGGAACGAAATCGCCAATAGATAAGACCATTTTACAATTTGGGCCCAAGTTAGAAGCAGAGCCTAAGGTGTAAATTATCGATAGTCCATATCTCGGAAACTATAAGAGATAATGCAATTTGGCAACCGGCAATGTAATTAGCATGCCGAATATTACTTGGAATGTGAATTGGAACGAAATCGCCAATAGATAAGACCATTTTACAATTTGGGCCCAAGTTAGAAGCAGAGCCTAAGGTGTAAATTATCGATAGTCCATATCTCGGAAACTAAAAGAGATAATGCAATTTGGCAACCGGCAATGTAATTAGCATGCCGAATATTACTTGGAATGTGAATTGGAACGAAATCGTCAATAGATAAGACCATTTTACAATTTGGGCCCAAGTTAGAAGCAGAGCCTAAGGTGTAAATTATCGATAGTCCATATCTCGGAAACTATAAGAGATAATGCAATTTGGCAACCGGCAATGTAATTAGCATGCCGAATATTACTTGGAATGTGAATTGGAACGAAATCGCCAATAGATAAGACCATTTTACAATTTGGGCCCAAGTTAGAAGCAGAGCCTAAGGTGTAAATTATCGATAGTCCATATCTAGGAAACTATAAGAGATAATGCAATTTGGCAACCGGCAATGTAATTAGCATGCCGAATATTACTTGGAATGTGAATTGGAACGAAATCTCCAATAGATAAGACCATTTTACAATTTGGGCCCAAGTTAGAAGCAGAGCCTAAGGTGTAAATTATCGATAGTCCATATCTCGGAAACTATAAGAGATAATGCAATTTGGCAACCGGCAATGTAATTAGCATGCCGAATATTACTTGGAATGTGAATTGGAACGAAATCGGCAATAGATAAGACCATTTTACAATTTGGGCCCAAGTTAGAAGCAGAGCCTAAGGTGTAAATTATCGATAGTCCATATCTCGGAAACTATAAGAGATAATGCAATTTGGCAACCGGCAATGTAATTAGCATGCCGAATATTACTTGGAATGTGAATTGGAACGAAATCGCCAATAGATAAGACCATTTTACAATTTGGGCCCAAGTTAGAAGCAGAGCCTAAAGTGTAAATTACCGATAGTCCATATCCCGGAAACTATAAGAGATAATGCAATTTGGCAACCGGCAATGTAATTAGCATGCCGAATATTACTTGGAATGTGATTTGGAACGAAATCGCCAATAGATAAGACGATTTTACAATTTGGGCCCAAGTTAGAAGCAGAGACTAAGGTGTAAATTATCGATAGTCCATATCTCGGAAACTATAAGAGATAATGCAATTTGGCAACCGGCAATGTAATTAGCATGCCGAATATTACTTGGAATGTGAATTGGAACGAAATCGCCAATAGATAAGACCATTTTACAATTTGGGCCCAAGTTAGAAGCAGAGCCTAAGGTGTAAATTATCGATAGTCCATATCTCGGAAACTATAAGAGATAATGCAATTTGGCAACCGGCAATGTAATTAGCATGCCGAATATTACTTGGAATGTGAATTGGAACGAAATCGGCAATAGATAAGACCATTTTACAATTTGGGCCCAAGTTAGAAGCAGAGCCTAAGGTGTAAATTATCGATAGTCCATATCTCGGAAACTATAAGAGATAATGCAATTTGGCAACCGGCAATGTAATTAGCATGCCGAATATTACTTGGAATGTGAATTGGAACGAAATCGCCAATAGATAAGACCATTTTACAATTTGGGCCCAAGTTAGAAGCAGAGCCTAAGGTGTAAATTATCGATAGTCCATATCTCGGAAACTATAAGAGATAATGCAATTTGGCAACCGGCAATGTAATTAGCATGCCGAATATTACTTGGAATGTGAATTGGAACGAAATCGCCAATAGGTAAGACCATTTTACAATTTGGGCCCAAGTTAGAAGCAGAGCCTAAGGTGTAAATTATCGATAGTCCATATCTCGGAAACTATAAGACATAATGCAATTTGGCAACCGGCAATGTAATTAGCATGCCGAATATTACTTGGAATGTGAATTGGAACGAAATCGCCAATAGATAAGACCATTTTACAATTTGGGCCCAAGTTAGAAGCAGAGCCTAAGGTGTAAATTATCGATAGTCCATATCTAGGAAACTATAAGAGATAATGCAATTTGGCAACCGGCAATGTAATTAGCATGCCGACTATTACTTGGAATGTGAATTGGAACGAAATCTCCAATAGATAAGACCATTTTACAATTTGGGCCCAAGTTAGAAGCAGAGCCTAAGGTGTAAATTATCGATAGTCCATATCTCGGAAACTATAAGAGATAATGCAATTTGGCAACCGGCAATGTAATTAGCATGCCGAATATTACTTGGAATGTGAATTGGAACGAAATCGGCAATAGATAAGACCATTTTACAATTTGGGCCCAAGTTAGAAGCAGAGCCTAAGGTGTAAATTATCGATAGTCCATATCTCGGAAACTATAAGAGATAATGCAATTTGGCAACCGGCAATGTAATTAGCATGCCGAATATTACTTGGAATGTGAATTGGAACGAAATCGCCAATAGATAAGACCATTTTACAATTTGGGCCCAAGTTAGAAGCAGAGCCTAAAGTGTAAATTACCGATAGTCCATATCCCGGAAACTATAAGAGATAATGCAATTTGGCAACCGGCAATGTAATTAGCATGCCGAATATTACTTGGAATGTGATTTGGAACGAAATCGCCAATAGATAAGACGATTTTACAATTTGGGCCCAAGTTAGAAGCAGAGACTAAGGTGTAAATTATCGATAGTCCATATCTCGGAAACTATAAGAGATAATGCAATTTGGCAACCGGCAATGTAATTAGCATGCCGAATATTACTTGGAATGTGAATTGGAACGAAATCGCCAATAGATAAGACCATTTTACAATTTGGGCCCAAGTTAGAAGCAGAGCCTAAGGTGTAAATTATCGATAGTCCATATCTCGGAAACTAAAAGAGATAATGCAATTTGGCAACCGGCAATGTAATTAGCATGCCGAATATTACTTGGAATGTGAAATGGAACGAAATCGCCAATAGATAAGACCATTTTACAATTTGGGCCCAAGTTAGAAGCAGAGCCTAAGGTGTAAATTATCGATAGTTCATATCTCGGAAACTATAAGAGATAATGCAATTTGGCAACCGGCAATGTAATTAGCATGCCGAATATTACTTGGAATGTGAATTGGAACGAAATCGCCAATAGATAAGACCATTTTACAATTTGGGCCCAAGTTAGAAGCAGAGCCTAAGATGTAAATAATCGATAGTCCATATCTCAGAAACTATAAGAGATAATGCAATTTGGCAACCGGCAATGTAATTAGCATGCCGAATATTACTTGGAATGTGAATTGGAACGAAATCGCCAATAGATAAGACCATTTTACAATTTGGGCCCAAGTTAGAAGCAGAGCCTAAGGTGTAAATTATCGATAGTCCATATCTCGGAAACTATAAGAGATAATGCAATTTGGCAACCGGCAATGTAATTAGCATGCCGAATATTACTTGGAATGTGAATTGGAACGAAATCGCCAATGGATAAGACCATTTTACAATTTGGGCCCAAGTTAGAAGCAGAGCCTAAGGTGTAAATTATTGATAGTCCATATCTCGGAAACTATAAGAGATAATGCAATTTCGCAACCGGCAATATAATTAGCATGCCGAATATTACTTGGAGGGTGAATTGGAACGAAATCGCCAATAGATAAGACCATTTTACAATTTGGGCCCAAGTTAGAAGCAGAGCCTAAGGTGTAAATTATCGATAGTCCATATCTCGGAAACTATAAGAGATAATGCAATTTGGCAACCGGCAATGTAATTAGCATGCCGAATATTACTTGGAATGTGAATTGGAACGAAATCGCCAATAGATAAGACCATTTTACAATTTGGGCCCAAGTTAGAAGCAGAGGCTAAGGTGTAAATTATCGATAGTCCATATCTAGGAAACTATAAGAGATAATGCAATTTGGCAGACGGCAATGTAATTAGCATGCCGAATATTACTTGGAATGTGAATTGGAACGAAATCGCCAATAGATAAGACCATTTTACAATTTGGGCCCAAGTTAGAAGCAGAGCCTAAGGTGTAAATTATCGATAGTCCATATCTCGGAAACTATAAGAGATAATGCAATTTGGCAACCGGCAATGTAATTAGCATGCCGAATATTACTTGGAATGTGAACTGGAACGAAATCGCCAATAGATAAGACCATTTTACAATTTGGGCCCAAGTTAGAAGCAGAGCCTAAGGTGTAAATTATCGATAGTCCGTATCTCGGAAACTATAAGAGATAATGCAATTTGGCAACCGGCAATGTAATTAGCATGACGAATATTACTTGGAATGTGAATTGGAACGAAATCGCCAACAGATAAGACCATATTACAATTTGGGCCCAAGTTAGAAGCAGAGCCTAAGGTGTAAATTATCGATAGTCCATATCTCGGAAACTATAAGAGATAATGCAATTTGGCAACCGGCAATGTAATTAGCATGCCGAATATTACTTGGAATGTGAATTGGAACGAAATCGCCAATAGATAAGACCATTTTACAATTTGGGCCCAAGTTAGAAGCAGAGCCTAGGGTGTAAATTATCGATAGTCCATATCTCGGAAACTATAAGAGATAATGCAATTTGGCAACCGGCAATGTAATTAGCATGCCGAATATTACATGGAATGTGAATTGGAACGAAATCGCCAATAGGTAAGACCATTTTACAATTTGGGCCCAAGTTAGAAGCAGAGCCTAAGGTGTAAATTATCGATAGTCCATATCTCGGAAACTATAAGAGATAATTCAATTTGGCCACCGGCAATGTAATTAGCATGCCGAATATTACTTGGAATGTGAATTGGAACGAAATCGCCAATAGATAAGACCATTTTACAATTTGGGCCCAAGTTAGAAGCAGAGCCTAAGGTGTAAATTATCGATAGTCCATATCTCGGAAACTATAAGAGATAATGCAATTTGGCAACCGGCAATGTAATTAGCATGCCGAATATTACTTGGAATGTGAATTGGAACGAAATCGCCAATAGATAAGGCCATTTTACAATTTGGGCCCAAGTTAGAAGCAGAGCCTAAGGTGTAAATTATCGATAGTCCATATCTCGGAAACTATAAGAGATAATGCAATTTGGCAACCGGCAATGTAATTAGCATGCCGAATATTACTTGGAATGTGAATTGGAACGAAATCGCCAATAGATAAGACCATTTTACAATTTGGGCCCAAGTTAGAAGCAGAGCCTAAGGTGTAAATTATCGATAGTCCACATCTCGGAAACTAAAAGAGATAATGCAATTTGGCAACCGGCAATGTAATTAGCATGCCGAATATTACTTGGAATGTGAATTGGAACGAAATCGCCAATAGATAAGACCATTTTACAATTTGGGCCCAAGTTAGAAGCAGAGCCTAAGGTGTAAATTATCGATAGTCCATATCTCGGAAACTATAAGAGATAATGCAATTTCGCAACCGGCAATGTAATTAGCATGCCGAATATTACTTGGAATGTGAATTGGGACGAAATCGCCAATAGATAAGACCATTTTACAATTTTGGCCCAAGTTAGAAGCAGAGCCTAAGGTGTAAATTATTGGTAGTCCATATCTCGGAAACTATAAGAGGTAATGCAATTTCACAACCGGCAATGTAATTAGCATGCCGAATATTACTTGGAGTGTGAATTGGAACGAAATCGCCAATAGATAAGACCATTTTACAATTTGGGCCCAAGTTAGAAGCAGAGCCTAAGGTGTAAATTATCGATAGTCCATATCTCGGAAACTATAAGAGATAATGCAAATTGGCAACCGGCAATGTAATTAGCATGCCGAATATTACTTGGAATGTGAATTGGAACGAAATCGCCAATAGATAAGACCATTTTACAATTTGGGCCCAAGTTAGAAGCAGAGCCTAAGGTGTAAATTATCGATAGTCCATATCTCGGAAACTATAAGAGATAATGCAATTTGGCAACCGGCAATGTAATTAGCATGCCGAATATTACTTGGAATGTGAATTGGAACGAAATCGCCAATAGATAAGACCATTTTACAATTTGGGCCCAAGTTAGAAGCAGAGCCTAAGGTGTAAATTATCGATAGTCCATATCTCGGAAACTATAAGAGATAATGCAATTTGGCAACCGGCAATGTAATTAGCATGCCGAATATTACTTGGAATGTGAATTGGAACGAAATCGCCAATAGATAAGACCATTTTACAATTTGGGCCCAAGTTAGAAGCAGAGCTTAAGGTGTAAATTATCGATAGTCCATATCTCGGAAACTATAAGAGATAATGCAATTTGGCAACCGGCAATGTAATTAGCATGCCGACTATTACTTGGAATGTGAATTGGAACGAAATCGCCAATAGATAAGACCATTTTACAATTTGGGCCCAAGTTAGAAGCAGAGCCTAAGGTGTAAATTATCGATAGTCCATATTTCGGAAACTATAAGAGATAATGCAATTTGGCAACCGGCAATGTAATTAGCATGCCGAATATTACTTGGAATGTGAATTGGAACGAAATCGCCAATAGATAAGACCATATTACAATTTGGGCCCAAGTTAGAAGCAGAGTCTAAGGTGTAAATTATCGATAGTCCATATCTCGGAAACTATAAGAGATAATGCAATTTGGCAACCGGCAATGTAATTAGCATGCCGAATATTACTTGGAATGTGAATTGGAACGAAATCGCCAATAGATAAGACCATTTTACAATTTGGGCCCAAGTTAGAAGCAGAGCCTAAGGTGTAAATTATCGATAGTCCATATCTCGGAAACTATAAGAGATAATGCAATTTGGCAACCGGCAATGTAATTAGCATGCCGAATATTACTTGGAATGTGAATTGGAACGAAATCGCCAATAGATAAGACCATTTTACAATTTGGGCCCAAGTTAGAAGCAGAGCTTAAGGTGTAAATTATCGATAGTCCATATCTCGGAAACTATAAGAGATAATGCAATTTGGCAACTGGCAATGTAATTAGCATGCCGACTATTACTTGGAATGTGAATTGGAACGAAATCGCCAATAGATAAGACCATTTTACAATTTGGGCCCAAGTTAGAAGCAGAGCCTAAGGTGTAAATTATCGATAGTCCATATTTAGGAAACTATAAGAGATAATGCAATTTGGCAACCGGCAATGTAATTAGCATGCCGAATATTACTTGGAATGTGAATTGGAACGAAATCGCCAATAGATAAGACCATATTACAATTTGGGCCCAAGTTAGAAGCAGAGTCTAAGGTGTAAATTATCGATAGTCCATATCTCGGAAACTATAAGAGATAATGCAATTTGGCAACCGGCAATGTAATTAGCATGCCGAATATTACTTGGAATGTGAATTGGAACGAAATCGCCAATAGATAAGACCATTTTACAATTTGAGCCCAAGTTAGAAGCAGAGCCTAAGGTTTAAATTATCGATAGTCCATATCTCGGAAACTATAAGAGATAATGCAATTTGGCAACCGGCAATGTAATTAGCATGCCGAATATTACATGGAATGTGAATTGGAACGAAATCGCCAATAGGTAAGACCATTTTACAATTTGGGCCCAAGTTAGAAGCAGAGCCTAAGGTGTAAATTATCGATAGTCCATATCTCGGAAACTATAAGAGATAATTCAATTTGGCCACCGGCAATGTAATTAGCATGCCGAATATTACTTGGAATGTGAATTGGAACGAAATCGCCAATAGATAAGACCATTTTACAATTTGGGCCCAAGTTAGAAGCAGAGCCTAAGGTGTAAATTATCGATAGTCCATATCTCGGAAACTATAAGAGATAATGCAATTTGGCAACCGGCAATGTAATTAGCATGCCGAATATTACTTGGAATGTGAATTGGAACGAAATCGCCAATAGATAAGGCCATTTTACAATTTGGGCCCAAGTTAGAAGCAGAGCCTAAGGTGTAAATTATCGATAGTCCATATCTCTGAAACTATAAGAGATAATGCAATTTGGCAACCGGCAATGTAATTAGCATGCCGAATATTACTTGGAATGTGAATTGGAACGAAATCGCCAATAGATAAGACCATTTTACAATTTGGGCCCAAGTTAGAAGCAGAGCCTAAGGTGTAAATTATCGATAGTCCATATCTCGGAAACTAAAAGAGATAATGCAATTTGGCAACCGGCAATGTAATTAGCATGCCGAATATTACTTGGAATGTGAATTGGAACGAAATCGCCAATAGATAAGACCATTATACAATTTGGGCCCAAGTTAGAAGCAGAGCCTAAGGTTAAAAATAATCGATAGTCCATATCTCGGAAACTATAAGAGATAATGCAATTTGGGAACCGGCAATGTAATTAGCATGCCGAATATTACTTGGAATGTGAATTGGAACGAAATCGCCAATAGATAAGACCATTTTACAATTTGGGCCCAAGTTAGAAGCAGAGCCTAAGGTGTAAATTATCGATAGTCCATATCTCGGAAACTATAAGAGATAATGCAACTTGGCCACCGGCAATGTAATTAGCATGCCGAATATTACTTGGAATGTGAATTGGAACGAAATCGCCAATAGGTAAGACCATTTTACAATTTGGGCCCAAGTTAGAAGCAGAGCCTAAGGTGTAAATTATCGATAGTCCATATCTCGGAAACTATAGGAGATAATTCAATTTGGCAACCGGCAATGTAATTAGCATGCCGAATATTACTTGGAATGTGAATTGGAACGAAATCGCCAATAGATAAGACCATTTTACAATTTGGGCCCAAGTTAGAAGCAGAGCCTAAGGTGTAAATTATCGATAGTCCATATCTCGGAAACTATAAGAGATAATGCAATTTGGCAACCGGCAATGAAATTAGCATGCCGAATATTACTTGGAATGTGAATTGGAACGAAATCGCCAATAGATGAGACGATTTTACAATTTGGGCCCAAGTTAGAAGCAGAGCCTAAGGTGTAAATTATCGATAGTCCATATCTCGGAAACTATAAGAGATAATGCAATTTGGCAACCGGCAATGTAATTAGCATGCCGAATATTACTTGGAATGTGAATTGGAATGAAATCGCCAATAGATAAGACCATTTTACAATTTGGGCCCAAGTTAGAAGCAGAGCCTAAGGTGTAAATTATCGATAGTCCATATCTCGGAAACTATAAGAGATAATGCAATTTGGCAACCGGCAATGTAATTAGCATGCCGAATATTACTTGGAATGTGAATTGGAACGAAATCGGCAATAGATAAGACCATTTTACAATTTGGGCCCAAGTTAGAAGCAGAGCCTAAGGTGTAAATTAACGATAGTCCATATCTCGGAAACTATAAGAGATAATGCAATTTGGCAACCGGCAATGTAATTAGCATGCCGAATATTACTTGGAATGTGAATTGGAACGAAATCGCCAATAGATAAGACCGTTTTACAATTTGGGCCCAAGTTAGAAGCAGAGCCTAAGATGTAAATTATCGATAGTCCATATCTCGGAAACTATAAGAGATAATGCAATTTGGCAACCGGCAATGTAATTAGCATGCCGAATATTACTTGGAATGTGAATTGGAACGAAATCGCCAATAGATAAGACCATTTTACAATTTGGGCCCAAGTTAGAAGCAGAGCCTAAGGTGTAAATTATCGATAGTCCATATCTCGGAAACTATAAGAGATAATGCAATTTGGCAACCGGCAATGTAATTAGCATACCGAATATTACTTGGAATGTGAATTGGAACGAAATCGCCAATAGGTAAGACCATTTTACAATTTGGGCCCAAGTTAGAAGCAGAGCCTAAGGTGTAAATTATCGATAGTCCATACCTCGGAAACTATAAGAGATAATTCAATTTGGCAACCGGCAATGTAATTAGCATGCCGGATATTACTTGGAATGTGAATTGGAACGAAATCGCCAATAGATAAGACCATTTTACAATTTGGGCCCAAGTTAGAAGCAGAGCCTAAGGTGTAAATTATCGATAGTCCATATCTCGGAAACTATAAGAGATAATGCAATTTGGCAACCGGCAATGTAATTAGCATGCCGAATATTACTTGGAATGTGAATTGGAACGAAATCGCCAATAGATAAGACCATTTTACAATTTGGGCCCAAGTTAGAAGCAGAGCCTAAGGTGTAAATTATCGATAGTCCATATCTCGGAAACTATAAGAGATAATGCAATTTGGCAACCGGCAATGTAATTAGCATACCGAATATTACTTGGAATGTGAATTGGAACGAAATCGCCAATAGGTAAGACCATTTTACAATTTGGGCCCAAGTTAGAAGCAGAGCCTAAGGTGTAAATTATCGATAGTCCATACCTCGGAAACTATAAGAGATAATTCAATTTGGCAACCGGCAATGTAATTAGCATGCCGGATATTACTTGGAATGTGAATTGGAACGAAATCGCCAATAGATAAGACCATTTTACAATTTGGGCCCAAGTTAGAAGCAGAGCCTAAGGTGTAAATTATCGATAGTCCATATCTCGGAAACTATAAGAGATAATGCAATTTGGCAACCGGCAATGTAATTAGCATGCCGAATATTACTTGGAATGTGAATTGGAACGAAATCGCCAATAGATAAGACGATTTTACAATTTGGGCCAAGTTAGAAGCAGAGCCTAAGGTGTAAATTATCGATAGTCCATATCTCGGAAACTATAAGAGATAATGCAATTTGGCAACCGGCAATGTAATTAGCATGCCGAATATTACTTGGAATGTGAATTGGAACGAAATCGCCAATAGATAAGACCATTTTACAATTTGGGCCCAAGTTAGAAGCAGAGCCTAAGGTGTAAATTATCGATAGTCCATATCTCGGAAACTATAAGAGATAATGCAATTTGGCAACCGGCAATGTAATTAGCATGCCGAATATTACTTGGAATGTGAATTGGAACGAAATCGCCAATAGATAAGACCATTTTACAATTTGGGCCCAAGTTAGAAGCAGAGCCTAAGGTGTAAATTATCGATAGTCCATATCTCGGAAACTATAAGAGATAATGCAATTTGGCAACCGGCAATGTAATTAGCATGCCGAATATTACTTGGAATGTGAATTGGAATGAAATCGCCAATAGATAAGAACATTTTACAATTTGGGCCCAAGTTAGAAGCAGAGCCTAAGGTGTAAATTATCGATAGTCCATATCTCGGAAACTATAAGAGATAATGCAATTTGGCAACCGGCAATATAATTAGCATGCCGAATATTACTTGGAATGTGAATTGGAACGAAATCGGCAATAGATAAGGCCATTTTACAATTTGGGCCCAAGTTTGAAGCAGAGACTAAGGTGTAAATTATCGATAGTCCATATCTCGGAAACTATCAGAGATAATGCAATTTGGCAACCGGCAATGTAATTAGCATGCCGAATATTACTTGGAATGTGAATTGGAACGAAATCGGCAATAGATAAGGCCATTTTACAATTTGGGCCCAAGTTAGAAGCAGAGCCTAAGGTGTAAATTATCGATAGTCCATATCTCGGAAACTATAAGAGATAATGCAATTTGGCAACCGGCAATGTAATTAGCATGCCGAATATTACTTGGAATGTGTATTGGAACGAAATCGCCAATAGATAAGACCATTTTACAATTTGGGCCCAAGTTAGAAGCAGAGCCTAAGGTGTAAATTATCGATGGTCCATATCTCGGAAACTATAAGAGATAATGCAATTTGGCAACCGGCAATGTAATTAGCATGCCGAATATTACTTGGAATGTGAATTGGAACGAAATCGCCAATAGATAAGACCATTTTACAATTTGGGCCCAAGTTAGAAGCAGAGCCTAAGGTGTAAATTATCGATAGTCCATATCTCGGAAACTATAAGAGATAATGCAATTTGGCAACCGGCAATGTAATTAGCATGCCGAATATTACTTGGAATGTGAATTGGAATGAAATCGCCAATAGATAAGAACATTTTACAATTTGGGCCCAAGTTAGAAGCAGAGCCTAAGGTGTAAATTATCGATAGTCCATATCTCGGAAACTATAAGAGATAATGCAATTTGGCAACCGGCAATATAATTAGCATGCCGAATATTACTTGGAATGTGAATTGGAACGAAATCGGCAATAGATAAGGCCATTTTACAATTTGGGCCCAAGTTTGAAGCAGAGACTAAGGTGTAAATTATCGATAGTCCATATCTCGGAAACTATCAGAGATAATGCAATTTGGCAACCGGCAATGTAATTAGCATGCCGAATATTACTTGGAATGTGAATTGGAACGAAATCGGCAATAGATAAGGCCATTTTACAATTTGGGCCCAAGTTAGAAGCAGAGCCTAAGGTGTAAATTATCGATAGTCCATATCTCGGAAACTATAAGAGATAATTCAATTTGGCCACCGGCAATGTAATTAGCATGCCGAATATTACTTGGAATGTGAATTGGAACGAAATCGCCAATAGGTAAGACCATTTTACAATTTGGGCCCAAGTTAGAAGCAGAGCCTAAGGTGTAAATTATCGATAGTCCATATCTCGGAAACTATAAGAGATAATTCAATTTGGCCACCGGCAATGTAATTAGCATGCCGAATATTACTTGGAATGTGAATTGGAACGAAATCGCCAATAGATAAGACCATTTTACAATTTGGGCCCAAGTTAGAAGCAGAGCCTAAGGTGTAAATTATCGATAGTCCATATCTCGGAAACTATAAGAGATAATGCAATTTGGCAACCGGCAATGTAATTAGCATGCCGAATATTACTTGGAATGTGAATTGGAACGAAATCGCCAATAGATAAGGCCATTTTACAATTTGGGCCCAAGTTAGAAGCAGAGCCTAAGGTGTAAATTATCGATAGTCCATATCTCGGAAACTATAAGAGATAATGCAATTTGGCAACCGGCAATGTAATTAGCATGCCGAATATTACTTGGAATGTGAATTGGAACGAAATCGCCAATAGATAAGACCATTTTACAATTTGGGCCCAAGTTAGAAGCAGAGCCTAAGGTGTAAATTATCGATAGTCCACATCTCGGAAACTAAAAGAGATAATGCAATTTGGCAACCGGCAATGTAATTAGCATGCCGAATATTACTTGGAATGTGAATTGGAACGAAATCGCCAATAGATAAGACCATTTTACAATTTGGGCCCAAGTTAGAAGCAGAGCCAAAGGTGTAAATTATCGATAGTCCATATCTCGGAAACTATAAGAGATAATGCAATTTCGCAACCGGCAATGTAATTAGCATGCCGAATATTACTTGGAATGTGAATTGGGACGAAATCGCCAATAGATAAGACCATTTTACAATTTTGGCCCAAGTTAGAAGCAGAGCCTAAGGTGTAAATTATTGGTAGTCCATATCTCGGAAACTATAAGAGGTAATGCAATTTCACAACCGGCAATGTAATTAGCATGCCGAATATTACTTGGAGTGTGAATTGGAACGAAATCGCCAATAGATAAGACCATTTTACAATTTGGGCCCAAGTTAGAAGCAGAGCCTAAGGTGTAAATTATCGATAGTCCATATCTCGGAAACTATAAGAGATAATGCAAATTGGCAACCGGCAATGTAATTAGCATGCCGAATATTACTTGGAATGTGAATTGGAACGAAATCGCCAATAGATAAGACCATTTTACAATTTGGGCCCAAGTTAGAAGCAGAGCCTAAGGTGTAAATTATCGATAGTCCATATCTCGGAAACTATAAGAGATAATGCAATTTGGCAACCGGCAATGTAATTAGCATGCCGAATATTACTTGGAATGTGAATTGGAACGAAATCGCCAATAGATAAGACCATTTTACAATTTGGGCCCAAGTTAGAAGCAGAGCCTAAGGTGTAAATTATCGATAGTCCATATCTCGGAAACTATAAGAGATAATGCAATTTGGCAACCGGCAATGTAATTAGCATGCCGAATATTACTTGGAATGTGAATTGGAACGAAATCGCCAATAGATAAGACCATTTTACAATTTGGGCCCAAGTTAGAAGCAGAGCTTAAGGTGTAAATTATCGATAGTCCATATCTCGGAAACTATAAGAGATAATGCAATTTGGCAACCGGCAATGTAATTAGCATGCCGACTATTACTTGGAATGTGAATTGGAACGAAATCGCCAATAGATAAGACCATTTTACAATTTGGGCCCAAGTTAGAAGCAGAGCCTAAGGTGTAAATTATCGATAGTCCATATTTCGGAAACTATAAGAGATAATGCAATTTGGCAACCGGCAATGTAATTAGCATGCCGAATATTACTTGGAATGTGAATTGGAACGAAATCGCCAATAGATAAGACCATATTACAATTTGGGCCCAAGTTAGAAGCAGAGTCTAAGGTGTAAATTATCGATAGTCCATATCTCGGAAACTATAAGAGATAATGCAATTTGGCAACCGGCAATGTAATTAGCATGCCGAATATTACTTGGAATGTGAATTGGAACGAAATCGCCAATAGATAAGACCATTTTACAATTTGGGCCCAAGTTAGAAGCAGAGCCTAAGGTGTAAATTATCGATAGTCCATATCTCGGAAACTATAAGAGATAATGCAATTTGGCAACCGGCAATGTAATTAGCATGCCGAATATTACTTGGAATGTGAATTGGAACGAAATCGCCAATAGATAAGACCATTTTACAATTTGGGCCCAAGTTAGAAGCAGAGCTTAAGGTGTAAATTATCGATAGTCCATATCTCGGAAACTATAAGAGATAATGCAATTTGGCAACTGGCAATGTAATTAGCATGCCGACTATTACTTGGAATGTGAATTGGAACGAAATCGCCAATAGATAAGACCATTTTACAATTTGGGCCCAAGTTAGAAGCAGAGCCTAAGGTGTAAATTATCGATAGTCCATATTTAGGAAACTATAAGAGATAATGCAATTTGGCAACCGGCAATGTAATTAGCATGCCGAATATTACTTGGAATGTGAATTGGAACGAAATCGCCAATAGATAAGACCATATTACAATTTGGGCCCAAGTTAGAAGCAGAGTCTAAGGTGTAAATTATCGATAGTCCATATCTCGGAAACTATAAGAGATAATGCAATTTGGCAACCGGCAATGTAATTAGCATGCCGAATATTACTTGGAATGTGAATTGGAACGAAATCGCCAATAGATAAGACCATTTTACAATTTGAGCCCAAGTTAGAAGCAGAGCCTAAGGTTTAAATTATCGATAGTCCATATCTCGGAAACTATAAGAGATAATGCAATTTGGCAACCGGCAATGTAATTAGCATGCCGAATATTACATGGAATGTGAATTGGAACGAAATCGCCAATAGGTAAGACCATTTTACAATTTGGGCCCAAGTTAGAAGCAGAGCCTAAGGTGTAAATTATCGATAGTCCATATCTCGGAAACTATAAGAGATAATTCAATTTGGCCACCGGCAATGTAATTAGCATGCCGAATATTAC
Organism: Rhynchophorus ferrugineus; assembly: GCF_030347505.1. Lineage (NCBI taxonomy): Eukaryota > Metazoa > Arthropoda > Insecta > Coleoptera > Curculionidae > Rhynchophorus > Rhynchophorus ferrugineus. The sequence goes on along the minus strand of NW_027472704.1, from coordinate 83,221 downwards.
TTGGAATGTGAATTGGAACGAAATCGCCAATAGATAAGACCATTTTACAATTTGGGCCCAAGTTAGAAGCAGAGCCTAAGGTGTAAATTATCGATAGTCCATATCTCGGAAACTATAAGAGATAATGCAATTTGGCAACCGGCAATGTAATTAGCATGCCGAATATTACTTGGAATGTGAATTGGAACGAAATCGCCAATAGATAAGGCCATTTTACAATTTGGGCCCAAGTTAGAAGCAGAGCCTAAGGTGTAAATTATCGATAGTCCATATCTCTGAAACTATAAGAGATAATGCAATTTGGCAACCGGCAATGTAATTAGCATGCCGAATATTACTTGGAATGTGAATTGGAACGAAATCGCCAATAGATAAGACCATTTTACAATTTGGGCCCAAGTTAGAAGCAGAGCCTAAGGTGTAAATTATCGATAGTCCATATCTCGGAAACTAAAAGAGATAATGCAATTTGGCAACCGGCAATGTAATTAGCATGCCGAATATTACTTGGAATGTGAATTGGAACGAAATCGCCAATAGATAAGACCATTATACAATTTGGGCCCAAGTTAGAAGCAGAGCCTAAGGTTAAAAATAATCGATAGTCCATATCTCGGAAACTATAAGAGATAATGCAATTTGGGAACCGGCAATGTAATTAGCATGCCGAATATTACTTGGAATGTGAATTGGAACGAAATCGCCAATAGATAAGACCATTTTACAATTTGGGCCCAAGTTAGAAGCAGAGCCTAAGGTGTAAATTATCGATAGTCCATATCTCGGAAACTATAAGAGATAATGCAACTTGGCCACCGGCAATGTAATTAGCATGCCGAATATTACTTGGAATGTGAATTGGAACGAAATCGCCAATAGGTAAGACCATTTTACAATTTGGGCCCAAGTTAGAAGCAGAGCCTAAGGTGTAAATTATCGATAGTCCATATCTCGGAAACTATAGGAGATAATTCAATTTGGCAACCGGCAATGTAATTAGCATGCCGAATATTACTTGGAATGTGAATTGGAACGAAATCGCCAATAGATAAGACCATTTTACAATTTGGGCCCAAGTTAGAAGCAGAGCCTAAGGTGTAAATTATCGATAGTCCATATCTCGGAAACTATAAGAGATAATGCAATTTGGCAACCGGCAATGAAATTAGCATGCCGAATATTACTTGGAATGTGAATTGGAACGAAATCGCCAATAGATGAGACGATTTTACAATTTGGGCCCAAGTTAGAAGCAGAGCCTAAGGTGTAAATTATCGATAGTCCATATCTCGGAAACTATAAGAGATAATGCAATTTGGCAACCGGCAATGTAATTAGCATGCCGAATATTACTTGGAATGTGAATTGGAATGAAATCGCCAATAGATAAGACCATTTTACAATTTGGGCCCAAGTTAGAAGCAGAGCCTAAGGTGTAAATTATCGATAGTCCATATCTCGGAAACTATAAGAGATAATGCAATTTGGCAACCGGCAATGTAATTAGCATGCCGAATATTACTTGGAATGTGAATTGGAACGAAATCGGCAATAGATAAGACCATTTTACAATTTGGGCCCAAGTTAGAAGCAGAGCCTAAGGTGTAAATTAACGATAGTCCATATCTCGGAAACTATAAGAGATAATGCAATTTGGCAACCGGCAATGTAATTAGCATGCCGAATATTACTTGGAATGTGAATTGGAACGAAATCGCCAATAGATAAGACCGTTTTACAATTTGGGCCCAAGTTAGAAGCAGAGCCTAAGATGTAAATTATCGATAGTCCATATCTCGGAAACTATAAGAGATAATGCAATTTGGCAACCGGCAATGTAATTAGCATGCCGAATATTACTTGGAATGTGAATTGGAACGAAATCGCCAATAGATAAGACCATTTTACAATTTGGGCCCAAGTTAGAAGCAGAGCCTAAGGTGTAAATTATCGATAGTCCATATCTCGGAAACTATAAGAGATAATGCAATTTGGCAACCGGCAATGTAATTAGCATACCGAATATTACTTGGAATGTGAATTGGAACGAAATCGCCAATAGGTAAGACCATTTTACAATTTGGGCCCAAGTTAGAAGCAGAGCCTAAGGTGTAAATTATCGATAGTCCATACCTCGGAAACTATAAGAGATAATTCAATTTGGCAACCGGCAATGTAATTAGCATGCCGGATATTACTTGGAATGTGAATTGGAACGAAATCGCCAATAGATAAGACCATTTTACAATTTGGGCCCAAGTTAGAAGCAGAGCCTAAGGTGTAAATTATCGATAGTCCATATCTCGGAAACTATAAGAGATAATGCAATTTGGCAACCGGCAATGTAATTAGCATGCCGAATATTACTTGGAATGTGAATTGGAACGAAATCGCCAATAGATAAGACCATTTTACAATTTGGGCCCAAGTTAGAAGCAGAGCCTAAGGTGTAAATTATCGATAGTCCATATCTCGGAAACTATAAGAGATAATGCAATTTGGCAACCGGCAATGTAATTAGCATACCGAATATTACTTGGAATGTGAATTGGAACGAAATCGCCAATAGGTAAGACCATTTTACAATTTGGGCCCAAGTTAGAAGCAGAGCCTAAGGTGTAAATTATCGATAGCCCATACCTCGGAAACTATAAGAGATAATTCAATTTGGCAACCGGCAATGTAATTAGCATGCCGGATATTACTTGGAATGTGAATTGGAACGAAATCGCCAATAGATAAGACCATTTTACAATTTGGGCCCAAGTTAGAAGCAGAGCCTAAGGTGTAAATTATCGATAGTCCATATCTCGGAAACTATAAGAGATAATGCAATTTGGCAACCGGCAATGTAATTAGCATGCCGAATATTACTTGGAATGTGAATTGGAACGAAATCGCCAATAGATAAGACGATTTTACAATTTGGGCCAAGTTAGAAGCAGAGCCTAAGGTGTAAATTATCGATAGTCCATATCTCGGAAACTATAAGAGATAATGCAATTTGGCAACCGGCAATGTAATTAGCATGCCGAATATTACTTGGAATGTGAATTGGAACGAAATCGCCAATAGATAAGACCATTTTACAATTTGGGCCCAAGTTAGAAGCAGAGCCTAAGGTGTAAATTATCGATAGTCCATATCTCGGAAACTATAAGAGATAATGCAATTTGGCAACCGGCAATGTAATTAGCATGCCGAATATTACTTGGAATGTGAATTGGAACGAAATCGCCAATAGATAAGACCATTTTACAATTTGGGCCCAAGTTAGAAGCAGAGCCTAAGGTGTAAATTATCGATAGTCCATATCTCGGAAACTATAAGAGATAATGCAATTTGGCAACCGGCAATGTAATTAGCATGCCGAATATTACTTGGAATGTGAATTGGAATGAAATCGCCAATAGATAAGAACATTTTACAATTTGGGCCCAAGTTAGAAGCAGAGCCTAAGGTGTAAATTATCGATAGTCCATATCTCGGAAACTATAAGAGATAATGCAATTTGGCAACCGGCAATATAATTAGCATGCCGAATATTACTTGGAATGTGAATTGGAACGAAATCGGCAATAGATAAGGCCATTTTACAATTTGGGCCCAAGTTTGAAGCAGAGACTAAGGTGTAAATTATCGATAGTCCATATCTCGGAAACTATCAGAGATAATGCAATTTGGCAACCGGCAATGTAATTAGCATGCCGAATATTACTTGGAATGTGAATTGGAACGAAATCGGCAATAGATAAGGCCATTTTACAATTTGGGCCCAAGTTAGAAGCAGAGCCTAAGGTGTAAATTATCGATAGTCCATATCTCGGAAACTATAAGAGATAATGCAATTTGGCAACCGGCAATGTAATTAGCATGCCGAATATTACTTGGAATGTGTATTGGAACGAAATCGCCAATAGATAAGACCATTTTACAATTTGGGCCCAAGTTAGAAGCAGAGCCTAAGGTGTAAATTATCGATGGTCCATATCTCGGAAACTATAAGAGATAATGCAATTTGGCAACCGGCAATGTAATTAGCATGCCGAATATTACATGGAATGTGAATTGGAACGAAATCGCCAATAGGTAAGACCATTTTACAATTTGGGCCCAAGTTAGAAGCAGAGCCTAAGGTGTAAATTATCGATAGTCCATATCTCGGAAACTATAAGAGATAATGCAATTTCGCAACCGGCAATGTAATTAGCATGCCGAATATTACTTGGAATGTGAATTGGGACGAAATCGCCAATAGATAAGACCATTTTACAATTTTGGCCCAAGTTAGAAGCAGAGCCTAAGGTGTAAATTATTGATAGTCCATATCTCGGAAACTATAAGAGATAATGCAATTTCACAACCGGCAATGTAATTAGCATGCCGAATATTACTTGGAGTGTGAATTGGAACGAAATCGCCAATAGATAAGACCATTTTACAATTTGGGCCCAAGTTAGAAGCAGAGCCTAAGGTGTAAATTATCGATAGTCCATATCTCGGAAACTATAAGAGATAATGCAATTTGGCAACCGGCAATGTAATTAGCATGCCGAATATTACTTGGAATGTGAATTGGAACGAAATCGCCAATAGATAAGACCATTTTACAATTTGGGCCCAAGTTAGAAGCAGAGCCTAAGGTGTAAATTATCGATAGTCCATATCTCGGAAACTATAAGAGATAATGCAATTTGGCAACCGGCAATGTAATTAGCATGCCGAATATTACTTGGAATGTGAATAGGAACGAAATCGCCAATAGATAAGACCATTTTACAATTTGGGCCCAAGTTAGAAGCAGAGCCTAAGGTGTAAATTATCGATAGTCCATATCTCGGAAACTATAAGAGATAATGCAATTTGGCAACCGGCAATGTAATTAGCATGCCGAATATTACTTGGAATGTGAATTGGAACGAAATCGCCAATAGATAAGACCATATTACAATTTGGGCCCAAGTTAGAAGCAGAGTCTAAGGTGTAAATTATCGATAGTCCATATCTCGGAAACTATAAGAGATAATGCAATTTGGCAACCGGCAATGTAATTAGCATGCCGAATATTACTTGGAATGTGAATTGGAACGAAATCGCCAATAGATAAGACCATTTTACAATTTGAGCCCAAGTTAGAAGCAGAGCCTAAGGTTTAAATTATCGATAGTCCATATCTCGGAAACTATAAGAGATAATGCAATTTGGCAACCGGCAATGTAATTAGCATGCCGAATATTACATGGAATGTGAATTGGAACGAAATCGCCAATAGGTAAGACCATTTTACAATTTGGGCCCAAGTTAGAAGCAGAGCCTAAGGTGTAAATTATCGATAGTCCATATCTCGGAAACTATAAGAGATAATTCAATTTGGCCACCGGCAATGTAATTAGCATGCCGAATATTACTTGGAATGTGAATTGGAACGAAATCGCCAATAGATAAGACCATTTTACAATTTGGGCCCAAGTTAGAAGCAGAGCCTAAGGTGTAAATTATCGATAGTCCATATCTCGGAAACTATAAGAGATAATGCAATTTGGCAACCGGCAATGTAATTAGCATGCCGAATATTACTTGGAATGTGAATTGGAACGAAATCGCCAATAGATAAGGCCATTTTACAATTTGGGCCCATGTTAGAAGCAGAGCCTAAGGTGTAAATTATCGATTGTCCATATCTCGGAAACTATAAGAGATAATGCAATTTGGCAACCGGCAATGTAATTAGCATGCCGAATATTACTTGGAATGTGAATTGGAACGAAATCGCCAATAGATAAGACCATTTTACAATTTGGGCCCAAGTTAGAAGCAGAGCCTAAGGTGTAAATTATCGATAGTCCATATCTCGGAAACTAAAAGAGATAATGCAATTTGGCAACCGGCAATGTAATTAGCATGCCGAATATTACTTGGAATGTGAATTGGAACGAAATCGCCAATAGATAAGACCATTTTACAATTTGGGCCCAAGTTAGAAGCAGAGCCTAAGGTTAAAAATAATCGATAGTCCATATCTCGGAAACTATAAGAGATAATGCAATTTGGGAACCGGCAATGTAATTAGCATGCCGAATATTACTTGGAATGTGAATTGGAACGAAATCGCCAATAGATAAGACCATTTTACAATTTGGGCCCAAGTTAGAAGCAGAGCCTAAGGTGTAAATTATCGATAGTCCATATCTCGGAAACTATAAGAGATAATGCAACTTGGCCACCGGCAATGTAATTAGCATGCCGAATATTACTTGGAATGTGAATTGGAACGAAATCGCCAATAGGTAAGACCATTTTACAATTTGGGCCCAAGTTAGAAGCAGAGCCTAAGGTGTAAATTATCGATAGTCCATATCTCGGAAACTATAGGAGATAATTCAATTTGGCAACCGGCAATGTAATTAGCATGCCGAATATTACTTGGAATGTGAATTGGAACGAAATCGCCAATAGATAAGACCATTTTACAATTTGGGCCCAAGTTAGAAGCAGAGCCTAAAGTGTAAATTATCGATAGTCCATATCTCGGAAACTATAAGAGATAATGCAATTTGGCAACCGGCAATGAAGTTAGCATGCCGAATATTACTTGGAATGTGAATTGGAACGAAATCGCCAATAGATGAGACGATTTTACAATTTGGGCCCAAGTTAGAAGCAGAGCCTAAGGTGTAAATTATCGATAGTCCATATCTCGGAAACTATAAGAGATAATGCAATTTGGCAACCGGCAATGTAATTAGCATGCCGAATATTACTTGGAATGTGAATTGGAACGAAATCGCCAATAGATAAGACCATTTTACAATTTGGGCCCAAGTTAGAAGCAGAGCCTAAGGTGTAAATTATCGATAGTCCATATCTCGGAAACTATAAGAGATAATGCAATTTGGCAACCGGCAATGTAATTAGCATGCCGAATATTACTTGGAATGTGAATAGGAACGAAATCGCCAATAGATAAGACCATTTTACAATTTGGGCCCAAGTTAGAAGCAGAGCCTAAGGTGTAAATTATCGATAGTCCATATCTCGGAAACTATAAGAGATAATGCAATTTGGCAACCGGCAATGTAATTAGCATGCCGAATATTACTTGGAATGTGAATTGGAACGAAATCGCCAATAGATAAGACCATATTACAATTTGGGCCCAAGTTAGAAGCAGAGTCTAAGGTGTAAATTATCGATAGTCCATATCTCGGAAACTATAAGAGATAATGCAATTTGGCAACCGGCAATGTAATTAGCATGCCGGATATTACTTGGAATGTGAATTGGAACGAAATCGCCAATAGATAAGACCATTTTACAATTTGGGCCCAAGTTAGAAGCAGAGCCTAAGGTGTAAATTATCGATAGTCCATATCTCGAAAACTATAATAGATAATGCAATTTGGCAACCGGCAATGTAATTAGCATGCCGAATATTACTTGGAATGTGAATTGGAACGAAATCGCCAATAGATAAGACGATTTTACCATTTGGGCCAAGTTAGAAGCAGAGCCTAAGGTATAAATTATCGATAGTCCATATCTCGGAAACTATAAGAGATAATGCAATTTGGCAACCGGCAATGTAATTAGCATGCCGAATATTACTTGGAATGTGAATTGGAACGAAATCGCCAATAGATAAGACCATTTTACAATTTGGGCCCAAGTTAGAAGCAGAGCCTAAGGTGTAAATTATCGATAGTCCATATCTCGGAAACTATAAGAGATAATGCAATTTGGCAACCGGCAATGTAATTAGCATGCCGAATATTACTTGGAATGTGAATTGGAATGAAATCGCCAATAGATAAGAACATTTTACAATTTGGGCCCAAGTTAGAAGCAGAGCCTAAGGTGTAAATTATCGATAGTCCATATCTCGGAAACTATAAGAGATAATGCAATTTGGCAACCGGCAATATAATTAGCATGCCGAATATTACTTGGAATGTGAATTGGAACGAAATCGGCAATAGATAAGGCCATTTTACAATTTGGGCCCAAGTTAGAAGCAGAGACTAAGGTGTAAATTATCGATAGTCCATATCTCGGAAACTATAAGAGATAATGCAATTTGGCAACCGGCAATGTAATTAGCATGCCGAATATTACTTGGAATGTGTATTGGAACGAAATCGCCAATAGATAAGACCATTTTACAATTTGGGCCCAAGTTAGAAGCAGAGCCTAAGGTGTAAATTATCGATGGTCCATATCTCGGAAACTATAAGAGATAATGCAATTTGGCAACCGGCAATGTAATTAGCATGCCGAATATTACTTGGAATGTGAATTGGAACGAAATCGGCAATAGATAAGACCATTTTACAATTTGGGCCCAAGTTAGAAGCAGAGCCTAAGGTGTAAATTATCGATAGTCCATATCTCGGAAACTATAAGAGATAATGCAATTTGGTAACCGGCAATGTAATTAGCATGCCGAATATTACTTGGAATGTGAATTGGAACGAAATCGCCAATAGATAAGACCATTTTACAATTTGGGCCCAAGTTAGAAGCAGAGCCTAAGGTGTAAATTATCGATAGTCCATATCTCGGAAACTATAAGAGATAATGCAATTTGGCAACCGGCAATGTAATTAGCATGCCGAATACTACTTGGAATGTGAATTGGAACGAAATCGCCAATAGATAAGACCATTTTACAATTTGGGCCCAAGTTAGAAGCAGAGCCTGAGGTGTAAATTATCGATAGTCCATATCTCGGAAACTATAAGAGATAATGCAATTTGGCAACCGGCAATGTAATTAGCATGCCGAATATTACTTGGAATGTGAATTGCAACGAAATCGCCAATAGATAAGACCATTTTACAATTTGGGCCCAAGTTAGAAGCAGAGCCTAAGGTGTAAATTATCGATAGTTCATATCTCGGAAACTATAAGAGATAATGCAATTTGGCAACCGGCAATGTAATTAGCATGCCGAATATTACTTGGAATGTGAATTGGGACAAAATCGCCAATAGATAAGACCATTTTACAATTTGGGCCCAAGTTAGAAGCAGAGCCTAAGATGTAAATAATCGATAGTCCATATCTCAGAAACTATAAGAGATAATGCAATTTGGCAACCGGCAATGTAATTAGCATGCCGAATATTACTTGGAATGTGAATTGGAACGAAATCGCCAATAGATAAGACCATTTTACAATTTGGGCCCAAGTTAGAAGCAGAGCCTAAGGTGTAAATTATCGATAGTCCATATCTCGGAAACTATAAGAGATAATGCAATTTGGCAACCGGCAATGTAATTAGCATGCCGAATATTACTTGGAATGTGAATTGGAACGAAATCGCCAATAGATAAGACCATTTTACAATTTGGGCCCAAGTTAGAAGCAGAGCCTAAGGTGTAAATTATCGATAGTCCATATCTCGGAAACTATAAGAGATAATGCAATTTGGCAACCGGCAATGTAATTAGCATGCCGAATATTACTTGGAATGTGAATAGGAACGAAATCGCCAATAGATAAGACCATTTTACAATTTGGGCCCAAGTTAGAAGCAGAGCCTAAGGTGTAAATTATCGATAGTCCATATCTCGGAAACTATAAGAGATAATGCAATTTGGCAACCGGCAATGTAATTAGCATGCCGAATATTACTTGGAATGTGAATTGGAACGAAATCGCCAATAGATAAGACCATATTACAATTTGGGCCCAAGTTAGAAGCAGAGTCTAAGGTGTAAATTATCGATAGTCCATATCTCGGAAACTATAAGAGATAATGCAATTTGGCAACCGGCAATGTAATTAGCATGCCGGATATTACTTGGAATGTGAATTGGAACGAAATCGCCAATAGATAAGACCATTTTACAATTTGGGCCCAAGTTAGAAGCAGAGCCTAAGGTGTAAATTATCGATAGTCCATATCTCGGAAACTATAAGAGATAATGCAATTTGGCAACCGGCAATGTAATTAGCATGCCGAATATTACTTGGAATGTGAATTGGAACGAAATCGCCAATAGATAAGACGATTTTACAATTTGGGCCAAGTTAGAAGCAGAGCCTAAGGTATAAATTATCGATAGTCCATATCTCGGAAACTATAAGAGATAATGCAATTTGGCAACCGGCAATGTAATTAGCATGCCGAATATTACTTGGAATGTGAATTGGAACGAAATCGCCAATAGATAAGACCATTTTACAATTTGGGCCCAAGTTAGAAGCAGAGCCTAAGGTGTAAATTATCGATAGTCCATATCTCGGAAACTATAAGAGATAATGCAATTTGGCAACCGGCAATGTAATTAGCATGCCGAATATTACTTGGAATGTGAATTGGAATGAAATCGCCAATAGATAAGAACATTTTACAATTTGGGCCCAAGTTAGAAGCAGAGCCTAAGGTGTAAATTATCGATAGTCCATATCTCGGAAACTATAAGAGATAATGCAATTTGGCAACCGGCAATATAATTAGCATGCCGAATATTACTTGGAATGTGAATTGGAACGAAATCGGCAATAGATAAGGCCATTTTACAATTTGGGCCCAAGTTAGAAGCAGAGACTAAGGTGTAAATTATCGATAGTCCATATCTCGGAAACTATAAGAGATAATGCAATTTGGCAACCGGCAATGTAATTAGCATGCCGAATATTACTTGGAATGTGTATTGGAACGAAATCGCCAATAGATAAGACCATTTTACAATTTGGGCCCAAGTTAGAAGCAGAGCCTAAGGTGTAAATTATCGATGGTCCATATCTCGGAAACTATAAGAGATAATGCAATTTGGCAACCGGCAATGTAATTAGCATGCCGAATATTACTTGGAATGTGAATTGGAACGAAATCGGCAATAGATAAGACCATTTTACAATTTGGGCCCAAGTTAGAAGCAGAGCCTAAGGTGTAAATTATCGATAGTCCATATCTCGGAAACTATAAGAGATAATGCAATTTGGTAACCGGCAATGTAATTAGCATGCCGAATATTACTTGGAATGTGAATTGGAACGAAATCGCCAATAGATAAGACCATTTTACAATTTGGGCCCAAGTTAGAAGCAGAGCCTAAGGTGTAAATTATCGATAGTCCATATCTCGGAAACTATAAGAGATAATGCAATTTGGCAACCGGCAATGTAATTAGCATGCCGAATACTACTTGGAATGTGAATTGGAACGAAATCGCCAATAGATAAGACCATTTTACAATTTGGGCCCAAGTTAGAAGCAGAGCCTGAGGTGTAAATTATCGATAGTCCATATCTCGGAAACTATAAGAGATAATGCAATTTGGCAACCGGCAATGTAATTAGCATGCCGAATATTACTTGGAATGTGAATTGCAACGAAATCGCCAATAGATAAGACCATTTTACAATTTGGGCCCAAGTTAGAAGCAGAGCCTAAGGTGTAAATTATCGATAGTTCATATCTCGGAAACTATAAGAGATAATGCAATTTGGCAACCGGCAATGTAATTAGCATGCCGAATATTACTTGGAATGTGAATTGGGACAAAATCGCCAATAGATAAGACCATTTTACAATTTGGGCCCAAGTTAGAAGCAGAGCCTAAGATGTAAATAATCGATAGTCCATATCTCAGAAACTATAAGAGATAATGCAATTTGGCAACCGGCAATGTAATTAGCATGCCGAATATTACTTGGAATGTGAATTGGAACGAAATCGCCAATAGATAAGACCATTTTACAATTTGGGCCCAAGTTAGAAGCAGAGCCTAAGGTGTAAATTATCGATAGTCCATATCTCGGAAACTATAAGAGATAATGCAATTTGGCAACCGGCAATGTAATTAGCATGCCGAATATTACTTGGAATGTGAATTGGAATGAAATCGCCAATAGATAAGAACATTTTACAATTTGGGCCCAAGTTAGAAGCAGAGCCTAAGGTGTAAATTATCGATAGTCCATATCTCGGAAACTATAAGAGATAATGCAATTTGGCAACCGGCAATATAATTAGCATGCCGAATATTACTTGGAATGTGAATTGGAACGAAATCGGCAATAGATAAGGCCATTTTACAATTTGGGCCCAAGTTAGAAGCAGAGACTAAGGTGTAAATTATCGATAGTCCATATCTCGGAAACTATAAGAGATAATGCAATTTGGCAACCGGCAATGTAATTAGCATGCCGAATATTACTTGGAATGTGTATTGGAACGAAATCGCCAATAGATAAGACTATTTTACAATTTGGGCCCAAGTTAGAAGCAGAGCCTAAGGTGTAAATTATCGATGGTCCATATCTCGGAAACTATAAGAGATAATGCAATTTGGCAACCGGCAATGTAATTAGCATGCCGAATATTACTTGGAATGTGAATTGGAACGAAATCGGCAATAGATAAGACCATTTTACAATTTGGGCCCAAGTTAGAAGCAGAGCCTAAGGTGTAAATTATCGATAGTCCATATCTCGGAAACTATAAGAGATAATGCAATTTGGTAACCGGCAATGTAATTAGCATGCCGAATATTACTTGGAATGTGAATTGGAACGAAATCGCCAATAGATAAGACCATTTTACAATTTGGGCCCAAGTTAGAAGCAGAGCCTAAGGTGTAAATTATCGATAGTCCATATCTCGGAAACTATAAGAGATAATGCAATTTGGCAACCGGCAATGTAATTAGCATGCCGAATACTACTTGGAATGTGAATTGGAACGAAATCGCCAATAGATAAGACCATTTTACAATTTGGGCCCAAGTTAGAAGCAGAGCCTGAGGTGTAAATTATCGATAGTCCATATCTCGGAAACTATAAGAGATAATGCAATTTGGCAACCGGCAATGTAATTAGCATGCCGAATATTACTTGGAATGTGAATTGCAACGAAATCGCCAATAGATAAGACCATTTTACAATTTGGGCCCAAGTTAGAAGCAGAGCCTAAGGTGTAAATTATCGATAGTTCATATCTCGGAAACTATAAGAGATAATGCAATTTGGCAACCGGCAATGTAATTAGCATGCCGAATATTACTTGGAATGTGAATTGGGACGAAATCGCCAATAGATAAGACCATTTTACAATTTGGGCCCAAGTTAGAAGCAGAGCCTAAGATGTAAATAATCGATAGTCCATATCTCAGAAACTATAAGAGATAATGCAATTTGGCAACCGGCAATGTAATTAGCATGCCGAATAGTACTTGGAATGTGAATTGGAACGAAATCGCCAATAGATAAGACCATTTTACAATTTGGGCCCAAGTTAGAAGCAGAGCCTAAGGTGTAAATTATCGATAGTCCATATCTCGGAAACTATAAGAGATAATGCAATTTGGCAACCGGCAATGTAATTAGCATGCCGAATATTACTTGGAATGTGAATTGGAACGAAATCGCCAATGGATAAGACCATTTTACAATTTGGGCCCAAGTTAGAAGCAGAGCCTAAGGTGTAAATTATTGATAGTCCATATCTCGGAAACTATAAGAGATAATGCAATTTCGCAACCGGCAATATAATTAGCATGCCGAATATTACTTGGAGTGTGAATTGGAACGAAATCGCCAATAGATAAGACCATTTTACAATTTGGGCCCAAGTTAGAAGCAGAGTCTAAGGTGTAAATTATCGATAGTCCATATCTCGGAAACTATAAGAGATAATGCAATTTGGCAACCGGCAATGTAATTAGCATGCCGAATATTACTTGGAATGTGAATTGGAACGAAATCGCCAATAGATAAGACCATTTTACAATTTGGGCCCAAGTTAGAAGCAGAGCCTAAGGTGTAAATTATCGATAGTCCATATCTCGGAAACTATAAGAGATAATGCAATTTGGCAACCGGCAATGTAATTAGCATACCGAATATTACTTGGAATGTGAATTGGAACGAAATCGCCAATAGGTAAGACCATTTTACAATTTGGGCCCAAGTTAGAAGCAGAGCCTAAGGTGTAAATTATCGATAGTCCATATCTCGGAAACTATAAGAGATAATTCAATTTGGCAACCGGCAATGTAATTAGCATGCCGGATATTACTTGGAATGTGAATTGGAACGAAATCGCCAATAGATAAGACCATTTTACAATTTGGGCCCAAGTTAGAAGCAGAGCCTAAGGTGTAAATTATCGATAGTCCATATCTCGGAAACTATAAGAGATAATGCAATTTGGCAACCGGCAATGTAATTAGCATGCCGAATATTACTTGGAATGTGAATTAGAACGAAATCGCCAATAGATAAGACGATTTTACAATTTGGGCCAAGTTAGAAGCAGAGCCTAAGGTGTAAATTATCGATAGTCCATATCTCGGAAACTATAAGAGATAATGCTATTTGGCAACCGGCAATGTAATTAGCATGCCGAATATTACTTGGAATGTGAATTGGAACGAAATCGCCAATAGATAAGACCATTTTACAATTTGGGCCCAAGTTAGAAGCAGAGCCTAAGGTGTAAATTATCGATAGTCCATATCTCGGAAACTATAAGAGATAATGCAATTTGGCAACCGGCAATGTAATTAGCATGCCGAATATTACTTGGAATGTGAATTGGAATGAAATCGCCAATAGATAAGAACATTTTACAATTTGGGCCCAAGTTAGAAGCAGAGCCTAAGGTGTAAATTATCGATAGTCCATATCTCGGAAACTATAAGAGATAATGCAATTTGGCAACCGGCAATATAATTAGCATGCCGAATATTACTTGGAATGTGAATTGGAACGAAATCGGCAATAGATAAGGCCATTTTACAATTTGGGCCCAAGTTAGAAGCAGAGACTAAGGTGTAAATTATCGATAGTCCATATCTCGGAAACTATAAGAGATAATGCAATTTGGCAACCGGCAATGTAATTAGCATGCCGAATATTACTTGGAATGTGTATTGGAACGAAATCGCCAATAGATAAGACCATTTTACAATTTGGGCCCAAGTTAGAAGCAGAGCCTAAGGTGTAAATTATCGATGGTCCATATCTCGGAAACTATAAGAGATAATGCAATTTGGCAACCGGCAATGTAATTAGCATGCCGAATATTACTTGGAATGTGAATTGGAACGAAATCGGCAATAGATAAGACCATTTTACAATTTGGGCCCAAGTTAGAAGCAGAGCCTAAGGTGTAAATTATCGATAGTCCATATCTCGGAAACTATAAGAGATAATGCAATTTGGTAACCGGCAATGTAATTAGCATGCCGAATATTACTTGGAATGTGAATTGGAACGAAATCGCCAATAGATAAGACCATTTTACAATTTGGGCCCAAGTTAGAAGCAGAGCCTAAGGTGTAAATTATCGATAGTCCATATCTCGGAAACTATAAGAGATAATGCAATTTGGCAACCGGCAATGTAATTAGCATGCCGAATACTACTTGGAATGTGAATTGGAACGAAATCGCCAATAGATAAGACCATTTTACAATTTGGGCCCAAGTTAGAAGCAGAGCCTGAGGTGTAAATTATCGATAGTCCATATCTCGGAAACTATAAGAGATAATGCAATTTGGCAACCGGCAATGTAATTAGCATGCCGAATATTACTTGGAATGTGAATTGCAACGAAATCGCCAATAGATAAGACCATTTTACAATTTGGGCCCAAGTTAGAAGCAGAGCCTAAGGTGTAAATTATCGATAGTTCATATCTCGGAAACTATAAGAGATAATGCAATTTGGCAACCGGCAATGTAATTAGCATGCCGAATATTACTTGGAATGTGAATTGGAACGAAATCGCCAATAGATAAGACCATTTTACAATTTGGGCCCAAGTTAGAAGCAGAGCCTAAGATGTAAATAATCGATAGTCCATATCTCAGAAACTATAAGAGATAATGCAATTTGGCAACCGGCAATGTAATTAGCATGCCGAATATTACTTGGAATGTGAATTGGAACGAAATCGCCAATAGATAAGACCATTTTACAATTTGGGCCCAAGTTAGAAGCAGAGCCTAAGGTGTAAATTATCGATAGTCCATATCTCGGAAACTATAAGAGATAATGCAATTTGGCAACCGGCAATGTAATTAGCATGCCGAATATTACTTGGAATGTGAATTGGAACGAAATCGCCAATGGATAAGACCATTTTACAATTTGGGCCCAAGTTAGAAGCAGAGCCTAAGGTGTAAATTATTGATAGTCCATATCTCGGAAACTATAAGAGATAATGCAATTTCGCAACCGGCAATATAATTAGCATGCCGAATATTACTTGGAGTGTGAATTGGAACGAAATCGCCAATAGATAAGACCATTTTACAATTTGGGCCCAAGTTAGAAGCAGAGCCTAAGGTGTAAATTATCGATAGTCCATATCTCGGAAACTATAAGAGATAATGCAATTTGGCAACCGGCAATGTAATTAGCATGCCGAATATTACTTGGAATGTGAATTGGAACGAAATCGCCAATAGAAAAGACCATTTTACAATTTGGGCCCAAGTTAGAAGCAGAGGCTAAGGTGTAAATTATCGATAGTCCATATCTCGGAAACTATAAGAGATAATGCAATTTGGCAGCCGGCAATGTAATTAGCATGCCGAATATTACTTGGAATGTGAATTGGAACGAAATCGCCAATAGATAAGACCATTTTACAATTTGGGCCCAAGTTAGAAGCAGAGCCTAAGGTGTAAATTATACATATCTCGGAAACTATAAGAGATAATGCAATTTGGCAACCGGCAATGTAATTAGCATGCCGAATATTACTTGGAATGTGAATTGGAACGAAATCGCCAATAGATAAGACCATTTTACAATTTGGGCCCAAGTTAGAAGCAGAGCCTAAGGTGTAAATTATCGATAGTCCATATCTCGGAAACTATAAGAGATAATGCAATTTGGCAACCGGCAATGTAATTAGCATGCCGAATATTACTTGGAATGTGAATTGGAACGAAATCGCCAATAGATAAGACCATTTTACAATTTGGGCCCAAGTTAGAAGCAGAGCCTAAGGTGTAAATTATCGATAGTCCATATCTCGGAAACTATAAGAGATAATGCAATTTGGCAACCGGCAATGTAATGAGCATGCCGAATACTACTTGGAATGTGAATTGGAACGAAATCGCCAATAGATAAGACCATTTTACAATTTGGGCCCAAGTTAGAAGCAGAGCCTGAGGTGTAAATTATCGATAGTCCATATCTCGGAAACTATAAGAGATAATGCAATTTGGCAACCGGCAATGTAATTAGCATGCCGAATATTACTTGGAATGTGAATTGCAACGAAATCGCCAATAGATAAGACCATTTTACAATTTGGGCCCAAGTTAGAAGCAGAGCCTAAGGTATAAATTATCGATAGTTCATATCTCGGAAACTATAAGAGATAATGCAATTTGGCAACCGGCAATGTAATTAGCATGCCGAATATTACTTGGAATGTGAATTGGGACGAAATCGCCAATAGATAAGACCATTTTACAATTTGGGCCCAAGTTAGAAGCAGAGCCTAAGATGTAAATAATCGATAGTCCATATCTCAGAAACTATAAGAGATAATGCAATTTGGCAACCGGCAATGTAATTAGCATGCCGAATATTACTTGGAATGTGAATTGGAACGAAATCGCCAATAGATAAGACCATTTTACAATTTGGGCCCAAGTTAGAAGCAGAGCCTAAGGTGTAAATTATCGATAGTCCATATCTCGGAAACTATAAGAGATAATGCAATTTGGCAACCGGCAATGTAATTAGCATGCCGAATATTACTTGGAATGTGAATTGGAATGAAATCGCCAATAGATAAGAACATTTTACAATTTGGGCCCAAGTTAGAAGCAGAGCCTAAGGTGTAAATTATCGATAGTCCATATCTCGGAAACTATAAGAGATAATGCAATTTGGCAACCGGCAATATAATTAGCATGCCGAATATTACTTGGAATGTGAATTGGAACGAAATCGGCAATAGATAAGGCCATTTTACAATTTGGGCCCAAGTTAGAAGCAGAGACTAAGGTGTAAATTATCGATAGTCCATATCTCGGAAACTATAAGAGATAATGCAATTTGGCAACCGGCAATGTAATTAGCATGCCGAATATTACTTGGAATGTGTATTGGAACGAAATCGCCAATAGATAAGACCATTTTACAATTTGGGCCCAAGTTAGAAGCAGAGCCTAAGGTGTAAATTATCGATGGTCCATATCTCGGAAACTATAAGAGATAATGCAATTTGGCAACCGGCAATGTAATTAGCATGCCGAATATTACTTGGAATGTGAATTGGAACGAAATCGGCAATAGATAAGACCATTTTACAATTTGGGCCCAAGTTAGAAGCAGAGCCTAAGGTGTAAATTATCGATAGTCCATATCTCGGAAACTATAAGAGATAATGCAATTTGGTAACCGGCAATGTAATTAGCATGCCGAATATTACTTGGAATGTGAATTGGAACGAAATCGCCAATAGATAAGACCATTTTACAATTTGGGCCCAAGTTAGAAGCAGAGCCTAAGGTGTAAATTATCGATAGTCCATATCTCGGAAACTATAAGAGATAATGCAATTTGGCAACCGGCAATGTAATTAGCATGCCGAATACTACTTGGAATGTGAATTGGAACGAAATCGCCAATAGATAAGACCATTTTACAATTTGGGCCCAAGTTAGAAGCAGAGCCTGAGGTGTAAATTATCGATAGTCCATATCTCGGAAACTATAAGAGATAATGCAATTTGGCAACCGGCAATGTAATTAGCATGCCGAATATTACTTGGAATGTGAATTGCAACGAAATCGCCAATGGATAAGACCATTTTACAATTTGGGCCCAAGTTAGAAGCAGAGCCTAAGGTGTAAATTATCGATAGTTCATATCTCGGAAACTATAAGAGATAATGCAATTTGGCAACCGGCAATGTAATTAGCATGCCGAATATTACTTGGAATGTGAATTGGGACGAAATCGCCAATAGATAAGACCATTTTACAATTTGGGCCCAAGTTAGAAGCAGAGCCTAAGATGTAAATAATCGATAGTCCATATCTCAGAAACTATAAGAGATAATGCAATTTGGCAACCGGCAATGTAATTAGCATGCCGAATAGTACTTGGAATGTGAATTGGAACGAAATCGCCAATAGATAAGACCATTTTACAATTTGGGCCCAAGTTAGAAGCAGAGCCTAAGGTGTAAATTATCGATAGTCCATATCTCGGAAACTATAAGAGATAATGCAATTTGGCAACCGGCAATGTAATTAGCATGCCGAATATTACTTGGAATGTGAATTGGAACGAAATCGCCAATGGATAAGACCATTTTACAATTTGGGCCCAAGTTAGAAGCAGAGCCTAAGGTGTAAATTATTGATAGTCCATATCTCGGAAACTATAAGAGATAATGCAATTTCGCAACCGGCAATATAATTAGCATGCCGAATATTACTTGGAGTGTGAATTGGAACGAAATCGCCAATAGATAAGACCATTTTACAATTTGGGCCCAAGTTAGAAGCAGAGCCTAAGGTGTAAATTATCGATAGTCCATATCTCGGAAACTATAAGAGATAATGCAATTTGGCAACCGGCAATGTAATTAGCATGCCGAATATTACTTGGAATGTGAATTGGAACGAAATCGCCAATAGATAAGACCATTTTACAATTTGGGCCCAAGTTAGAAGCAGAGCCTAAGGTGTAAATTATCGATAGTCCATATCTCGGAAACTATAAGAGATAATGCAATTTGGCAACCGGCAATGTAATTAGCATACCGAATATTACTTGGAATGTGAATTGGAACGAAATCGCCAATAGGTAAGACCATTTTACAATTTGGGCCCAAGTTAGAAGCAGAGCCTAAGGTGTAAATTATCGATAGTCCATATCTCGGAAACTATAAGAGATAATTCAATTTGGCAACCGGCAATGTAATTAGCATGCCGGATATTACTTGGAATGTGAATTGGAACGAAATCGCCAATAGATAAGACCATTTTACAATTTGGGCCCAAGTTAGAAGCAGAGCCTAAGGTGTAAATTATCGATAGTCCATATCTCGGAAACTATAAGAGATAATGCAATTTGGCAACCGGCAATGTAATTAGCATGCCGAATATTACTTGGAATGTGAATTAGAACGAAATCGCCAATAGATAAGACGATTTTACAATTTGGGCCAAGTTAGAAGCAGAGCCTAAGGTGTAAATTATCGATAGTCCATATCTCGGAAACTATAAGAGATAATGCTATTTGGCAACCGGCAATGTAATTAGCATGCCGAATATTACTTGGAATGTGAATTGGAACGAAATCGCCAATAGATAAGACCATTTTACAATTTGGGCCCAAGTTAGAAGCAGAGCCTAAGGTGTAAATTATCGATAGTCCATATCTCGGAAACTATAAGAGATAATGCAATTTGGCAACCGGCAATGTAATTAGCATGCCGAATATTACTTGGAATGTGAATTGGAATGAAATCGCCAATAGATAAGAACATTTTACAATTTGGGCCCAAGTTAGAAGCAGAGCCTAAGGTGTAAATTATCGATAGTCCATATCTCGGAAACTATAAGAGATAATGCAATTTGGCAACCGGCAATATAATTAGCATGCCGAATATTACTTGGAATGTGAATTGGAACGAAATCGGCAATAGATAAGGCCATTTTACAATTTGGGCCCAAGTTAGAAGCAGAGACTAAGGTGTAAATTATCGATAGTCCATATCTCGGAAACTATAAGAGATAATGCAATTTGGCAACCGGCAATGTAATTAGCATGCCGAATATTACTTGGAATGTGTATTGGAACGAAATCGCCAATAGATAAGACCATTTTACAATTTGGGCCCAAGTTAGAAGCAGAGCCTAAGGTGTAAATTATCGATGGTCCATATCTCGGAAACTATAAGAGATAATGCAATTTGGCAACCGGCAATGTAATTAGCATGCCGAATATTACTTGGAATGTGAATTGGAACGAAATCGGCAATAGATAAGACCATTTTACAATTTGGGCCCAAGTTAGAAGCAGAGCCTAAGGTGTAAATTATCGATAGTCCATATCTCGGAAACTATAAGAGATAATGCAATTTGGTAACCGGCAATGTAATTAGCATGCCGAATATTACTTGGAATGTGAATTGGAACGAAATCGCCAATAGATAAGACCATTTTACAATTTGGGCCCAAGTTAGAAGCAGAGCCTAAGGTGTAAATTATCGATAGTCCATATCTCGGAAACTATAAGAGATAATGCAATTTGGCAACCGGCAATGTAATTAGCATGCCGAATACTACTTGGAATGTGAATTGGAACGAAATCGCCAATAGATAAGACCATTTTACAATTTGGGCCCAAGTTAGAAGCAGAGCCTGAGGTGTAAATTATCGATAGTCCATATCTCGGAAACTATAAGAGATAATGCAATTTGGCAACCGGCAATGTAATTAGCATGCCGAATATTACTTGGAATGTGAATTGCAACGAAATCGCCAATAGATAAGACCATTTTACAATTTGGGCCCAAGTTAGAAGCAGAGCCTAAGGTGTAAATTATCGATAGTTCATATCTCGGAAACTATAAGAGATAATGCAATTTGGCAACCGGCAATGTAATTAGCATGCCGAATATTACTTGGAATGTGAATTGGAACGAAATCGCCAATAGATAAGACCATTTTACAATTTGGGCCCAAGTTAGAAGCAGAGCCTAAGATGTAAATAATCGATAGTCCATATCTCAGAAACTATAAGAGATAATGCAATTTGGCAACCGGCAATGTAATTAGCATGCCGAATATTACTTGGAATGTGAATTGGAACGAAATCGCCAATAGATAAGACCATTTTACAATTTGGGCCCAAGTTAGAAGCAGAGCCTAAGGTGTAAATTATCGATAGTCCATATCTCGGAAACTATAAGAGATAATGCAATTTGGCAACCGGCAATGTAATTAGCATGCCGAATATTACTTGGAATGTGAATTGGAACGAAATCGCCAATGGATAAGACCATTTTACAATTTGGGCCCAAGTTAGAAGCAGAGCCTAAGGTGTAAATTATTGATAGTCCATATCTCGGAAACTATAAGAGATAATGCAATTTCGCAACCGGCAATATAATTAGCATGCCGAATATTACTTGGAGTGTGAATTGGAACGAAATCGCCAATAGATAAGACCATTTTACAATTTGGGCCCAAGTTAGAAGCAGAGCCTAAGGTGTAAATTATCGATAGTCCATATCTCGGAAACTATAAGAGATAATGCAATTTGGCAACCGGCAATGTAATTAGCATGCCGAATATTACTTGGAATGTGAATTGGAACGAAATCGCCAATAGAAAAGACCATTTTACAATTTGGGCCCAAGTTAGAAGCAGAGGCTAAGGTGTAAATTATCGATAGTCCATATCTCGGAAACTATAAGAGATAATGCAATTTGGCAGCCGGCAATGTAATTAGCATGCCGAATATTACTTGGAATGTGAATTGGAACGAAATCGCCAATAGATAAGACCATTTTACAATTTGGGCCCAAGTTAGAAGCAGAGCCTAAGGTGTAAATTATACATATCTCGGAAACTATAAGAGATAATGCAATTTGGCAACCGGCAATGTAATTAGCATGCCGAATATTACTTGGAATGTGAATTGGAACGAAATCGCCAATAGATAAGACCATTTTACAATTTGGGCCCAAGTTAGAAGCAGAGCCTAAGGTGTAAATTATCGATAGTCCATATCTCGGAAACTATAAGAGATAATGCAATTTGGCAACCGGCAATGTAATTAGCATGCCGAATATTACTTGGAATGTGAATTGGAACGAAATCGCCAATAGATAAGACCATTTTACAATTTGGGCCCAAGTTAGAAGCAGAGCCTAAGGTGTAAATTATCGATAGTCCATATCTCGGAAACTATAAGAGATAATGCAATTTGGCAACCGGCAATGTAATTAGCATGCCGAATATTACATGGAATGTGAATTGGAACGAAATCGCCAATAGGTAAGACCATTTTACAATTTGGGCCCAAGTTAGAAGCAGAGCCTAAGGTGTAAATTATCGATAGTCCATATCTCGGAAACTATAAGAGATAATTCAATTTGGCCACCGGCAATGTAATTAGCATGCCGAATATTACTTGGAATGTGAATTGGAACGAAATCGCCAATAGATAAGACCATTTTACAATTTGGGCCCCAGTTAGAAGCAGAGCCTAAGGTGTAAATTATCGATAGTCCATATCTCGGAAACTATAAGAGATAATGCAATTTGGCAACCGGCAATGTAATTAGCATGCCGAATATTACTTGGAATGTGAATTGGAACGAAATCGCCAATAGATAAGACCATTTTACAATTTGGGCCCAAGTTAGAAGCAGAGCCTAAGGTGTAAATTATCGATAGTCCATATCTCGGAAACTAAAAGAGATAATGCAATTTGGCAACCGGCAATGTAATTAGCATGCCGAATATTACTTGGAATGTGAATTGGAACGAAATCGCCAATAGATAAGACCATTTTACAATTTGGGCCCAAGTTAGAAGTAGAGCCTAAGGTGTAAATTATCGATAGTCCATATCTCGGAAACTATAAGAGATAATGCCATTTCGCAACCGGCAATGTAATTAGCATGCCGAATATTACTTGGAATGTGAATTGGGACGAAATCGCCAATAGATAAGACCATTTTACAATTTGGGCCCAAGTTAGAAGCAGAGCCTAAATTGTAAATTATCGATAGTCCATATCTCGGAAACTATAAGAGATAATGCAATTTGGCAACCGGCAATGTAATTAGCATGCCGAATATTACTTGGAATGTGAATTGGAACGAAATTGCCAATAGATAAGACCATTTTACAATTTGGGCCCAAGTTAGAAGCAGAGCCTAAGGTGTAAATTATCGATAGTCCATATCTCGGAAACTATAAGAGATAATTCAATTTGGCAACCGGCAATGTAATTAGCATGCCGAATATTACTTGGAATGTGAATTGGAACGAAATCGCCAATAGATAAGACCATTTTACAATTTGGGCCCAAGTTAGAAGCAGAGCCTAAGGTGTAAATTATCGATAGTCCATATCTCGGAAACTATAAGAGATAATGCAATTTGGCAACCGGCAATGTAATTAGCATGCCGAATATTACTTGGAATGTGAATTGGAACGAAATCGCCAATAGATAAGACGATTTTACAATTTGGGCCCAAGTTAGAAGCAGAGCCTAAGGTGTAAATTATCGATAGTCCATATCTCGGAAACTATAAGAGATAATGCAATTTGGCAACCGGCAATGTAATTAGCATGCCGAATATTACTTGGAATGTGAATTGGAACGAAATCGCCAATAGATAAGACCATTTTACAATTTGGGCCCAAGTTAGAAGCAGAGCCTAAGGTGTAAATTATCGATAGTCCATATCTAGGAAACTATAAGAGATAATGCAATTTGGCAACCGGCAATGGAATTAGCATGCCGAATATTACTTGAAATGTGAATTGGAACGAAATCGCCAATAGATAAGACCATTTTACAATTTGGGCTCAAGTTGGAAGCAGAGCCTAAGGTGTAAATTATCGATAGTCCATATCTCGGAAACTATAAGAGATAATGCAATTTGGCAACCGGCAATGTAATTAGCATGCCGAATATTACTTGGAATGTGAATTGGAATGAAATCGCCAATAGATAAGACCATTTTACAATTTGGGCCCAAGTTAGAAGCAGAGCCTAAGGTGTAAATTATCGATAGTCCATATCTCGGAAACTATAAGAGATAATGCAATTTGGCAACCGGCAATGTAATTAGCATGCCGAATATTACTTGGAATGTGAATTGGAACGAAATCGGCAATAGATAAGACCATTTTACAATTTGGGCCCAAGTTAGAAGCAGAGCCTAAGGTGTAAATTATCGATAGTCCATATCTCGGAAACTATAAGAGATAATGCAATTTGGCAACCGGCAATGTAATTAGCATGCCGAATATTACTTGGAATGTGAATTGGAACGAAATCGCCAATAGATAAGACCATTTTACAATTTGGCCCAAGTTAGAAGCAGAGCCTAAGATGTAAATAATCGATAGTCCATATCTCGGAAACTATAAGAGATAATGCAATTTGGCAACCGGCAATGTAATTAGCATGCCGAATATTACTTGGAATGTGAATTGGAACGAATTCGCCAATAGATAAGACCATTTTACAATTTGGGCCCAAGTTAGAAGCAGAGCCTAAGGTGTAAATTATCGATAGCCCATATCTCGGAAACTATAAGAGATAATGCAATTTGGCAACCGGCAATGTAATTAGCATGCCGAATATTACTTGGAATGTGAATTGGAACGAAATCGCCAATAGATAAGACGATTTTACAATTTGGGCCCAAGTAAGAGGCAGAGCCTAAGGTGTAAATTATCGATAGTCCACATCTCGGAAACTATAAGAGATAATGCAATTTGGCAACCGGCAATGTAATTAGCATGCCGAATATTACTTGGAATGTGAATTGGAACGAAATCGCCAATAGATAAGACCATTTTACAATTTGGGCCCAAGTTAGAAGCAGAGCCTAAGGTGTAAATTATCGTTAGTCCATATCTTGGAAACTATAAGAGATAATGCAATTTCGCAACCGGCAATATAATTAGCATGCCGAATATTACTTGGAATGTGAATTGGAATGAAATCGCCAATAGATAAGACCATTTTACAATTTGGGCCCAAGTTAGAAGCAGAGCCTAAGGTGTAAATTATCGATAGACCATATCTCGGAAACTATAAGAGATAATGCAATTTGGCAACCGGCAATGTAATTAGCATGCCGAATATTACTTGGAATGTGAATTGGAACGAAATCGCCAATAGGTAAGACCATTTTACAATTTGGGCCCAAGTTAGAAGCAGAGCCTAAGGTGTAAATTACCGATAGTCCATATCTCGGAAACTATAAGAGATAATGCAATTTGGCAACCGGCAATGTAATTAGCATGCCGAATATTACTTGGAATGTGAATTGGAACGAAATCGCCAATAGATAAGACCATTTTACAATTTGGGCCCAAGTTAGAAGCAGAGCCTAAGGTGTAAATTATCGATAGTCCATATCTCGGAAACTATAAGAGATAATGCAATTTGGCAACCGGCAATGTAATTAGCATGCCGAATATTACTTGGAATGTGAATTGGAACGAAATCGGCAATAGATAAGACCATTTTACTATTTGGGCCCAAGTAAGAAGCAGAGCCTAAGGTGTAAACTAACGATAGTCCATATCTCGGAAACTATAAGAGATAATGCAATTTGGCAACCGGCAATGTAATTAGCATGCCGAATATTACTTGGAATGTGAATTGGAACGAAATCGCCAATAGATAAGACCATTTTACAATTTGGGCCCAAGTTAGAAGCAGAGCCTAAGATGTAAATTATCGATAGTCCATATCTCGGAAACTATAAGAGATATTGCAATTTGGCAACCGGCAATGTAATTAGCATGCCGAATATTACTTGGAATGTGAATTGGAACGAAATCGCCAATAAATAAGACCATTTTACAATTTGGGCCCAAGTTAGAAGCAGAGCCTAAGGTGTAAATTATCGATAGTCCATATCTCGGAAACTATCAGAGATAATGCAATTTAGCAACCGGCAATGTAATTAGCATGCCGGATATTACTTGGAATGTGAATTGGAACGAAATCGCCAATAGATAAGACCATTTTACAATTTGGGCCCAAGTTAGAAGCAGGGCCTAAGGTGTAAATTATCGATAGTCCATATCTCGGAAACTATAAGAGATAATGCAATTTGGCAACCGGCAATGTAATTAGCATGCCGAATATTACTTGGAATGTGAATTGGAACGAAATCGCCAATAGATAAGACGATTTTACAATTTGGGCCCAAGTTAGAAGCAGAGCCTAAGGTGTAAATTATCGATAGTCCATATCTCGGAAACTATAAGAGATAATGCAATTTGGCAACCGGCAATGTAATTAGCATGCCGAATATTACTTGGAATGTGAATTGGAACGAAATCGCCAATAGATAAGACCATTTTACAATTTGGGCCCAAGTTAGAAGCAGAGCCTAAGGTGTAAATTATCGATAGTCCATATCTCGGAAACTATAAGAGATAATGCAATTTGGCAACCGGCAATGTAATTAGCATGCCGAATATTACTTGGAATGTGAATTGGAATGAAATCGCCAATAGATAAGACCATTTTACAATTTGGGCCCAAGTTAGAAGCAGAGCCTAAGGTGTAAATTATCGATAGTCCATATCTCGGAAACTATAAGAGATAATGCAATTTGGCAACCGGCAATGTAATTAGCATGCCGAATATTATTTGGAATGTGAATTGGAACGAAATCGGCAATAGATAAGACCATTTTACAATTTGGGCCCAAGTTAGAAGCAGAGCCTAAGGTGTAAATTATCGATAGTCCATATCTCGGAAACTATAAGAGATAATGCAATTTGGCAACCGGCAATGTAATTAGCATGCCGAATATTACTTGGAATGTGAATTGGAACGAAATCGCCAATAGATAAGACCATTTTAAAATTTGGGCCCAAGTTAGAAGCAGAGCCTAAGGTGTAAATTATCGATAGTCCATATCTCGGAAACTATAAGAGATAATTCAATTTGGCCACCGGCAATGTAATTAGCATGCCGAATATTACTTGGAATGTGAATTGGAACGAAATCGCCAATAGATAAGACCATTTTACAATTTGGGCCCAAGTTAGAAGCAGAGCCTAAGGTGTAAATTATCGATAGTCCATATCTCGGAAACTATAAGAGATAATGCAATTTGGCAACCGGCAATGTAATTAGCATGCCGAATATTACTTGGAATGTGAATTGGAACGAAATCGCCAATAGATAAGGCCATTTTACAATTTGGGCCCAAGTTAGAAGCAGAGCCTAAGGTGTAAATTATCGATAGTCCATATCTCGGAAACTATAAGAGATAATGCAATTTAGCAACCGGCAATGTAATTAGCATGCCGAATATTACTTGGAATGTGAATTGGAACGAAATCGCCAATAGATAAGACCATTTTAAAATTTGGGCCCAAGTTAGAAGCAGAGCCTAAGGTGTAAATTATCGATAGTCCATATCTCGGAAACTAAAAGAGATAATGCAATTTGGCAACCGGCAATGTAGTTAGCATGCCGAATATTACTTGGAATGTGAATTGGAACGAAATCGCCAATAAATAAGACCATTTTACAATTTGGGCCCAAGTTAGAAGCAGAGCCTAAGGTGTAAATTATCGATAGTCCATATCTCGGAAACTATAAGAGATAATGCAATTTCGCAACCGGCAATGTAATTAGCATGCCGAATATTACTTGGAAAGTGAATTGGAACGAAATCGCCAATAGATAAGACCATTTTACAATTTGGGCCCAAGTTAGAAGCAGAGCCTAAGGTGTAAATTATCGACAGTCCATATCTCGGAAGCTATAAGAGATAATGCAATTTGGCAACCGGCAATGCAATTAGCATGCCGAATATTACTTGGAATGTGAATTGGAACGAAATCGCCAATAGATAAGACCATTTTACAATTTGAGCCCAAGTTAGAAGCAGAGCCTAAGGTGTAAATAATCGATAGTCCATATCTCTGAAACTATAAGAGATAATGCAATTTGGCAACCGGCAATGTAATTAGCATGCCGAATATTACTTGGAGAGTGAATTGGAACGAAACCGCCAAAAGATAAGACCATTTTACAATTTGGGCCCAAGTTAGAAGCAGAGCCTGAGGTGTAAATTATCGATAGTCCATATCTCGGAAACTATAAGAGATAATGCAATTTGGCAACCGGCAATGTAATTAGCATGCCGAATATTAC
The DNA here is from genome assembly GCF_030347505.1 of Rhynchophorus ferrugineus. Classification (NCBI taxonomy): domain Eukaryota; kingdom Metazoa; phylum Arthropoda; class Insecta; order Coleoptera; family Curculionidae; genus Rhynchophorus; species Rhynchophorus ferrugineus. The sequence goes on along the minus strand of NW_027472704.1, from coordinate 54,340 downwards.
TTGGAAAGTGAATTGGAACGAAATCGCCAATAGATAAGACCATTTTACAATTTGAGCCCAAGTTAGAAGCAGAGCCTAAGGTGTAAATTATCGATAGTCCATATCTCGGAAACTATAAGAGATAATGCAATTTGGCAACCGGCAATGTAATTAGCATGCCGAATATTACTTGGAGAGTGAATTGGAACGAAATCGCCAATAGATAAGACCATTTTACAATTTGGGCCCAAGTGAGAAGCAGAGCCTAAGGTGTAAATTATCGATAGTCCATATCTCGGAAACTATAAGAGATAATGCAATTTGGCAACCGGCAATGTAATTAGCATGCCGAATATTACTTGGAAAGTGAATTGGAACGAAATCGCCAATAGATAAGACCATTTTACAATTTGGGCCCAAGTTATAAGCAGAGCCTAAGGTGTAAATTATCGATAGTCCATATCTCGGAAACTATAAGAGATAATGCAATTTGGCAACCGGCAATGTAATTAGCATGCCGAATATTACTTGGAATGTGAATTGGAACGAAATCGCCAATAGATAAGACCATTTTACAATTTGGGCCCAAGTTAGAAGCAGAGCCTAAGGTGTAAATTATCGATAGTCCATATCTCGGAAACTATAAGAGATAATGCAATTTGGCAACTGGCAATGTAATTAGCATGCCGAATATTACTTGGAATGTGAATTGGAACGAAATCGCCAATAGATAAGACCATTTTACAATTTAGGCCCAAGTTAGAAGCAGAGCCTAAGGTGTAAATTATCGATAGTCCATATCTCGGAAACTATAAGAGATAATGCAATTTGGCAACCGGCAATGTAATTAGCATGCCGAATACTACTTAGAATGTGAATTGGAACGAAATCGCCAATAGATAAGACCATTTTACAATTTGGGCCCAAGTTAGAAGCAGAGCCTAAGGTGTAAATTATCGATAGTCCATATATCGGAAACTATAAGAGATAATTCAATTTGGCAACCGGCGATGGACGAACCATGCCGAATATTACTTGGAATGTGAATTGGAACGAAATCGCCAATAGATAAGACCATTTTACAATTTGGGCCCAAGTTAGAAGCAGAGCCTAAGGTGTAAATTATCGATAGTCCATATCTCGGAAACTATAAGAGATAATGCAATTTGGCAACCGGCAATGTAATTAGCATGCCGAATATTACTTGGAATGTGAATTGGAACGAAATCGCCAATAGATAAGACGATTTTACAATTTGGGCCCAAGTTAGAAGCAGAGCCTAAGGTGCAAATTATCGATAGTCCATATCTCGGAAACTATAAGAGATAATGCAATTTGGCAACCGGCAATGTAATTAGCATGCCGAATATTACTTGGAATGTGAATTGGAACGAAATCGCCAATAGATAAGACCATTTTACAATTTGGGCCCAAGTTAGAAGCAGAGCCTAAGGTGTAAATTATCGATAGTCCATATCTCGGAAACTATAAGAGATAATGCAATTTGGCAACCGGCAATGTAATTAGCATGCCGAATATTACTTGGAATGTGAATTGGAACGAAATCGCCAATAGATAAGACCATTTTACAATTTGGGCCCAAGTTAGAAGCAGAGCCTAAGGTGTAAATTATCGATAGTCCATATCTCAGAAACTATAAGAGATAATGCAATTTGGCAACCGGCAATGTAATTAGCATGCCGAATATTACTTGGAATGTGAATTGGAAGGAAATCGCCAATAGATAAGACCATTTTACAATTTGGGCCCAAGTTAGAAGCAGAGCCTAAGGTGTAAATTATCGATAGTCCATATCTCGGATACTATAAGAGATAATGCAATTTGGCAACCGGCAATGTAATTAGCATGCCGAATATTACTTGGAATGTGAATTGGAACGAAATCGGCAATAGATAAGACCATTTTACAATTTGGGCCCAAGTAAGAAGCAGAGCCTAAGGTGTAAATTAACGATAGTCCATATCTCGGAAACTATAAGAGATAATGCAATTTGGCAACCGGCAATGTAATTAGCATGCCGAATATTACTTGGAATGTGAATTGGAACGAAATCGCCAATAGATAGGACCATTTTACAATTTGGGCCCAAGTTAGAAGCAGAGCCTAAGATGTAAATTATCGATAGTCCATATCTCGGAAACTATAAGAGATAATGCAATTTGGCAACCGGCAATGTAATTAGCATGCCGAATATTACTTGGAATGTGAATTGGAACGAAATCGCCAATAGATAAGACCATTTTACAATTTGGGCCCAAGTTAGAAGCAGAGCCTAAGGTGTAAATTATCGATAGTCCATATCTCGGAAACTATCAGAGATAATGCAATTTGGCAACCGGCAATGTAATTAGCATGCCGAATATTACTTGGAATGTGAATTGGAACGAAATCGCCAATAGGTAAGACCATTTTACAATTTGGGCCCAAGTTAGAAGCAGAGCCTAAGGTGTAAATTATCGATAGTCCATATCTCGGAAACTATAAGAGATAATTCAATTTGGCAACCGGCAATGTAATTAGCATGCCGGATATTACTTGGAATGTGAATTGGAACGAAATCGCCAATAGATAAGACCATTTTACAATTTGGGCCCAAGCTAGAAGCAGAGCCTAAGGTGTAAATTATCGATAGTCCATATCTCGGAAACTATAAGAGATAATGCAATTTGGCAACCGGCAATGTAATTAGCATGCCGAATATTACTTGGAATGTGAATTGGAACGAAATCGCCAATAGATAAGACGATTTTACCATTTGGGCCCAAGTTAGAAGCAGAGCCTAAGGTGTAAATTATCGATAGTCCATATCTCGGAAACTATAAGAGATAATGCAATTTGGCAACCGGCAATGTAATTAGCATGCCGAATATTACTTGGAATGTGAATTGGAACGAAATCGGCAATAGATAAGACCATTTTACAATTTGGGCCCAAGTTAGAAGCAGAGCCTAAGGTGTAAATTATCGATAGTCCATATCTCGGAAACTATAAGAGATAATGCAATTTGGCAACCGGCAATGTAATTAGCATGCCGAATATTACTTGGAATGTGAATTGGAACGAAATCGCCAATAGATAAGACGATTTTACAATTTGGGCCCAAGTTAGAAGCAGAGCCTAAGGTGTAAATTATCGATAGTCCATATCTCGGAAACTATAAGAGATAATGCAATTTGGCAACCGGCAATGTAATTAGCATGCCGAATATTACTTGGAATGTGAATTGGAACGAAATCGCCAATAGATAAGACCATTTTACAATTTGGGCCCAAGTTAGAAGCAGAGCCTAAGGTGTAAATTATCGATAGTCCATATCTCGGAAACTATAAGAGATAATGCAATTTGGCAACCGGCAATGTAATTAGCATGCCGAATATTACTTGGAATGTGAATTGGAACGAAATCGCCAATAGATAAGACCATTTTACAATTTGGGCCCAAGTTAGAAGCAGAGCCTAAGGTGTAAATTATCGATAGTCCATATCTCAGAAACTATAAGAGATAATGCAATTTGGCAACCGGCAATGTAATTAGCATGCCGAATATTACTTGGAATGTGAATTGGAAGGAAATCGTCAATAGATAAGACCATTTTACAATTTGGGCCCAAGTTAGAAGCAGAGCCTAAGGTGTAAATTATCGATAGTCCATATCTCGGATACTATAAGAGATAATGCAATTTGGCAACCGGCAATGTAATTAGCATGCCGAATATTACTTGGAATGTGAATTGGAACGAAATCGGCAATAGATAAGACCATTTTACAATTTGGGCCCAAGTAAGAAGCAGAGCCTAAGGTGTAAATTAACGATAGTCCATATCTCGGAAACTATAAGAGATAATGCAATTTGGCAACCGGCAATGTAATTAGCATGCCGAATATTACTTGGAATGTGAATTGGAACGAAATCGCCAATAGATAGGACCATTTTACAATTTGGGCCCAAGTTAGAAGCAGAGCCTAAGATGTAAATTATCGATAGTCCATATCTCGGAAACTATAAGAGATAATGCAATTTGGCAACCGGCAATGTAATTAGCATGCCGAATATTACTTGGAATGTGAATTGGAACGAAATCGCCAATAGATAAGACCATTTTACAATTTGGGCCCAAGTTAGAAGCAGAGCCTAAGGTGTAAATTATCGATAGTCCATATCTCGGAAACTATCAGAGATAATGCAATTTGGCAACCGGCAATGTAATTAGCATGCCGAATATTACTTGGAATGTGAATTGGAACGAAATCGCCAATAGGTAAGACCATTTTACAATTTGGGCCCAAGTTAGAAGCAGAGCCTAAGGTGTAAATTATCGATAGTCCATATCTCGGAAACTATAAGAGATAATTCAATTTGGCAACCGGCAATGTAATTAGCATGCCGGATATTACTTGGAATGTGAATTGGAACGAAATCGCCAATAGATAAGACCATTTTACAATTTGGGCCCAAGCTAGAAGCAGAGCCTAAGGTGTAAATTATCGATAGTCCATATCTCGGAAACTATAAGAGATAATGCAATTTGGCAACCGGCAATGTAATTAGCATGCCGAATATTACTTGGAATGTGAATTGGAACGAAATCGCCAATAGATAAGACGATTTTACCATTTGGGCCCAAGTTAGAAGCAGAGCCTAAGGTGTAAATTATCGATAGTCCATATCTCGGAAACTATAAGAGATAATGCAATTTGGCAACCGGCAATGTAATTAGCATGCCGAATATTACTTGGAATGTGAATTGGAACGAAATCGGCAATAGATAAGACCATTTTACAATTTGGGCCCAAGTTAGAAGCAGAGCCTAAGGTGTAAATTATCGATAGTCCATATCTCGGAAACTATAAGAGATAATGCAATTTGGCAACCGGCAATGTAATTAGCATGCCGAATATTACTTGGAATGTGAATTGGAACGAAATCGCCAATAGATAAGACCATTTTACAATTTGGGCCCAAGTTAGAAGCAGAGCCTAAGGTGTAAATTATCGATAGTCCATATCTCGGAAACTATAAGAGATAATGCAATTTGGCAACCGGCAATGTAATTAGCATGCCGAATATTACTTGGAAAGTGAATTGGAACGAAATCGCCAATAGATAAGACCATTTTACAATTTGGGCCCAAGTTAGAAGAAGAGCCTAAGGTGTAAATTATCGATAGTCCATATCTCGGAAACTATAAGAGATAATGCAATTTGGCAACCGGCAATGTAATTAGCATGCCGAATATTACTTGGAAAGTGAATTGGAACGAAATCGCCAATAGATAAGACCATTTTACAATTTGGGCCCAAGTTAGAAGCAGAGCCTAAGGTGTAAATTATCGACAGTCCATATCTCGGAAGCTATAAGAGATAATGCAATTTGGCAACCGGCAATGCAATTAGCATGCCGAATATTACTTGGAATGTGAATTGGAACGAAATCGCCAATAGATAAGACCATTTTACAATTTGAGCCCAAGTTAGAAGCAGAGCCTAAGGTGTAAATTATCGATAGTCCATATCTCGGAAACTATAAGAGATAATGCAATTTGGTAACCGGCAATGTAATTAGCATGCCGAATATTACTTGGAGAGTGAATTGGAACGAAATCGCCAATAGATAAGACCATTTTACAATTTGGGCCCAAGTTAGAAGCAGAGCCTGAGGTGTAAATTATCGATAGTCCATATCTCGGAAACTATAAGAGATAATGCAATTTGGCAACCGGCAATGTAATTTGCATGCCGAATATTACTTGGAAAGTGAATTGGAACGAAATCGCCAATAGATAAGACCATTTTACAATTTGGGCCCAAGTTAGAAGCAGAGCCTAAGGTGTAAATTATCGATAGTCCATATCTCGGAAACAATAAGAGATAATGCAATTTGGCAACCGGCAATGTAATTAGCATGCCGAATATTAGTTGGAATGTGAATTGGAACGAAATCGCCAATAGATAAGACCATTTTACAATTTGGGCCCAAGTTAGAAGCAGAGCCTAAGGTGTAAATAATCCATAGTCCATATCTCGGAAACTATAAGAGATAATGCAATTTGGCAACTGGCAATGTAATTAGCATGCCGAATATTACTTGGAATGTGAATTGGAACGAAATCGCCAATAGATAAGACCATTTTACAATTTGGGCCCAAGTTAGAAGCAGAGCCTAAGGTGTAAATTATCGATAGTCCATATCTCGGAAACTATAAGAGATAATGCAATTTGGCAACCGGCAATTTAATTAGCATGCCGAATACTACTTGGAATGTGAATTGGAACGAAATCGCCAATAGATAAGACCATTTTACAATTTGGGCCCAAGTTAGAAGCAGAGCCTAAGGTGTAAATTATCGATAATCCATATCTCGGAAACTATAAGAGATAATTCAATTTGGCAACCGGCAATGTAATTAGCATGCCGAATATTACTTGGAATGTGAATTGGAACGAAATCGCCAATAGATAAGACCATTTTACAATTTGGGCCCAAGTTAGAAGCAGAGCCTAAGGTGTAAATTATCGATAGTCCATATCTCGGAAACTATAAGAGATAATTCAATTTAGCAACCGGCAATGTAATTAGCATGCCGGATATTACTTGGAATGTGAATTGGAACGAAATCGCCAATAGATAAGACCATTTTACAATTTGGGCCCAAGTTAGAAGCAGGGCCTAAGGTGTAAATTATCGATAGTCCATATCTCGGAAACTATAAGAGATAATGCAATTTGGCAACCGGCAATGTAATTAGCATGCTGAATATTACTTGGAATGTGAATTGGAACGAAATCGCCAATAGATAAGACGATTTTACAATTTGGGCCCAAGTTAGAAGCAGAGCCTAAGGTGTAAATTATCGATAGTCCATATCTCGGAAACTATAAGAGATAATGCAATTTGGCAACCGGCAATGTAATTAGCATGCCGAATATTACTTGGAATGTGAATTGGAACGAAATCGCCAATAGATAAGACCATTTTACAATTTGGGCCCAAGTTAGAAGCAGAGCCTAAGGTGTAAATTATCGATAGTCCATATCTCGGAAACTATAAGAGATAATGCAATTTGGCAACCGGCAATGTAATTAGCATGCCGAATATTATTTGGAATGTGAATTGGAACGAAATCGGCAATAGATAAGACCATGTTACAATTTGGGCCCAAGTTAGAAGCAGAGCCTAAGGTGTAAATTATCGATAGTCCATATCTCGGAAACTATAAGAGATAATGCAATTTGGCAACCGGCAATGTAATTAGCATGCCGAATATTACTTGGAATGTGAATTGGAACGAAATCGCCAATAGATAAGGCCATTTTACAATTTGGGCCCAAGTTAGAAGCAGAGCCTAAGGTGTAAATTATCGATAGTCCATATCTCGGAAACTATAAGAGATAATGCAATTTGGCAACCGGCAATGTAATTAGCATGCCGAATATTACTTGGAATGTGAATTGGAACGAAATTGCCAATAGATAAGACCATTTTAAAATTTGGGCCCAAGTTAGAAGCAGAGCCTAAGGTGTAAATTATCGATAGTCCATATCTCGGAAACTAAAAGAGATAATGCAATTTGGCAACCGGCAATGTAATTAGCATGCCGAATATTACTTGGAATGTGAATTGGAACGAAATCGCCAATAAATAAGACCATTTTACAATTTGGGCCCAAGTTAGAAGCAGAGCCTAAGGTGTAAATTATCGATAGTCCATATCTCGGAAACTATAAGAGATAATGCAATTTCGCAACCGGCAATGTAATTAGCATGCCGAATATTACTTGGAAAGTGAATTGGAACGAAATCGCCAATAGATAAGACCATTTTACAATTTGGGCCCAAGTTAGAAGCAGAGCCTAAGGTGTAAATTATCGACAGTCCATATCTCGGAAGCTACAAGAGATAATGCAATTTGGCAACCGGCAATGCAATTAGCATGCCGAATATTACTTGGAATGTGAATTGGAACGAAATCGCCAATAGATAAGACCATTTTACAATTTGAGCCCAAGTTAGAAGCAGAGCCTAAGGTGTAAATAATCGATAGTCCATATCTCTGAAACTATAAGAGATAATGCAACTTGGCAACCGGCAATGTAATTAGCATGCCGAATATTACTTGGAGAGTGAATTGGAACGAAACCGCCAAAAGATAAGACCATTTTACAATTTGGGCCCAAGTTAGAAGCAGAGCCTGAGGTGTAAATTATCGATAGTCCATATCTCGGAAACTATAAGAGATAATGCAATTTGGCAACCGGCAATGTAATTAGCATGCCGAATATTACTTGGAAAGTGAATTGGAACGAAATCGCCAATAGATAAGACCATTTTACAATTTGAGCCCAAGTTAGAAGCAGAGCCTAAGGTGTAAATTATCGATAGTCCATATCTCGGAAACTATAAGAGATAATGCAATTTGGCAACCGGCAATGTAATTAGCATGCCGAATATTACTTGGAGAGTGAATTGGAACGAAATCGCCAATAGATAAGACCATTTTACAATTTGGGCCCAAGTTAGAAGCAGAGCCTAAGGTGTAAATTATCGATAGTCCATATCTCGGAAACTATAAGAGATAATGCAATTTGGCAACCGGCAATGTAATTAGCATGCCGAATATTACTTGGAAAGTGAATTGGAACGAAATCGCCAATAGATAAGACCATTTTACAATTTGGGCCCAAGTTATAAGCAGAGCCTAAGGTGTAAATTATCGATAGTCCATATCTCGGAAACTATAAGAGATAATGCAATTTGGCAACCGGCAATGTAATTAGCATGCCGAATATTACTTGGAATGTGAATTGGAACGAAATCGCCAATAGATAAGACCATTTTACAATTTGGGCCCAAGTTAGAAGCAGAGCCTAAGGTGTAAATTATCGATAGTCCATATCTCGGAAACTATAAGAGATAATGCAATTTGGCAACTGGCAATGTAATTAGCATGCCGAATATTACTTGGAATGTGAATTGGAACGAAATCGCCAATAGATAAGACCATTTTACAATTTAGGCCCAAGTTAGAAGCAGAGCCTAAGGTGTAAATTATCGATAGTCCATATCTCGGAAACTATAAGAGATAATGCAATTTGGCAACCGGCAATGTAATTAGCATGCCGAATACTACTTAGAATGTGAATTGGAACGAAATCGCCAATAGATAAGACCATTTTACAATTTGGGCCCAAGTTAGAAGCAGAGCCTAAGGTGTAAATTATCGATAGTCCATATCTCGGAAACTATAAGAGATAATGCAATTTGGCAACCGGCAATGTAATTAGCATGCCGAATATTACTTGGAATGTGTATTGGAACGAAATCGCCAATAGATAAGACCATTTTACAATTTGGGCCCAAGTTAGAAGCAGAGCCTAAGGTGTAAATTATCGATGGTCCATATCTCGGAAACTATAAGAGATAATGCAATTTGGCAACCGGCAATGTAATTAGCATGCCGAATATTACTTGGAATGTGAATTGGAACGAAATCGGCAATAGATAAGACCATTTTACAATTTGGGCCCAAGTTAGAAGCAGAGCCTAAGGTGTAAATTATCGATAGTCCATATCTCGGAAACTATAAGAGATAATGCAATTTGGTAACCGGCAATGTAATTAGCATGCCGAATATTACTTGGAATGTGAATTGGAACGAAATCGCCAATAGATAAGACCATTTTACAATTTGGGCCCAAGTTAGAAGCAGAGCCTAAGGTGTAAATTATCGATAGTCCATATCTCGGAAACTATAAGAGATAATGCAATTTGGCAACCGGCAATGTAATTAGCATGCCGAATACTACTTGGAATGTGAATTGGAACGAAATCGCCAATAGATAAGACCATTTTACAATTTGGGCCCAAGTTAGAAGCAGAGCCTGAGGTGTAAATTATCGATAGTCCATATCTCGGAAACTATAAGAGATAATGCAATTTGGCAACCGGCAATGTAATTAGCATGCCGAATATTACTTGGAATGTGAATTGCAACGAAATCGCCAATAGATAAGACCATTTTACAATTTGGGCCCAAGTTAGAAGCAGAGCCTAAGGTGTAAATTATCGATAGTTCATATCTCGGAAACTATAAGAGATAATGCAATTTGGCAACCGGCAATGTAATTAGCATGCCGAATATTACTTGGAATGTGAATTGGAACGAAATCGCCAATAGATAAGACCATTTTACAATTTGGGCCCAAGTTAGAAGCAGAGCCTAAGATGTAAATAATCGATAGTCCATATCTCAGAAACTATAAGAGATAATGCAATTTGGCAACCGGCAATGTAATTAGCATGCCGAATATTACTTGGAATGTGAATTGGAACGAAATCGCCAATAGATAAGACCATTTTACAATTTGGGCCCAAGTTAGAAGCAGAGCCTAAGGTGTAAATTATCGATAGTCCATATCTCGGAAACTATAAGAGATAATGCAATTTGGCAACCGGCAATGTAATTAGCATGCCGAATATTACTTGGAATGTGAATTGGAACGAAATCGCCAATGGATAAGACCATTTTACAATTTGGGCCCAAGTTAGAAGCAGAGCCTAAGGTGTAAATTATTGATAGTCCATATCTCGGAAACTATAAGAGATAATGCAATTTCGCAACCGGCAATATAATTAGCATGCCGAATATTACTTGGAGTGTGAATTGGAACGAAATCGCCAATAGATAAGACCATTTTACAATTTGGGCCCAAGTTAGAAGCAGAGCCTAAGGTGTAAATTATCGATAGTCCATATCTCGGAAACTATAAGAGATAATGCAATTTGGCAACCGGCAATGTAATTAGCATGCCGAATATTACTTGGAATGTGAATTGGAACGAAATCGCCAATAGAAAAGACCATTTTACAATTTGGGCCCAAGTTAGAAGCAGAGGCTAAGGTGTAAATTATCGATAGTCCATATCTCGGAAACTATAAGAGATAATGCAATTTGGCAGCCGGCAATGTAATTAGCATGCCGAATATTACTTGGAATGTGAATTGGAACGAAATCGCCAATAGATAAGACCATTTTACAATTTGGGCCCAAGTTAGAAGCAGAGCCTAAGGTGTAAATTATACATATCTCGGAAACTATAAGAGATAATGCAATTTGGCAACCGGCAATGTAATTAGCATGCCGAATATTACTTGGAATGTGAATTGGAACGAAATCGCCAATAGATAAGACCATTTTACAATTTGGGCCCAAGTTAGAAGCAGAGCCTAAGATGTAAATAATCGATAGTCCATATCTCGGAAACTATAAGAGATAATGCAATTTGGCAACCGGCAATGTAATTAGCATGCCGAATATTACTTGGAATGTGAATTGGAACGAAATCGCCAATAGATAAGACCATTTTACAATTTGGGCCCAAGTTAGAAGCAGAGCCTAAGGTGTAAATTATCGATAGTCCATATCTCGGAAACTATAAGAGATAATGCCATTTCGCAACCGGCAATGTAATTAGCATGCCGAATATTACTTGGAATGTGAATTGGGACGAAATCGCCAATAGATAAGACCATTTTACAATTTGGGCCCAAGTTAGAAGCAGAGCCTAAATTGTAAATTATCGATAGTCCATATCTCGGAAACTATAAGAGATAATGCAATTTGGCAACCGGCAATGTAATTAGCATGCCGAATATTACTTGGAATGTGAATTGGAACGAAATCGCCAATAGATAAGACCATTTTACAATTTGGGCCCAAGTTAGAAGCAGAGCCTAAGGTGTAAATTATCGATAGTCCATATCTCGGAAACTATAAGAGATAATTCAATTTGGCAACCGGCAATGTAATTAGCATGCCGAATATTACTTGGAATGTGAATTGGAACGAAATCGCCAATAGATAAGACCATTTTACAATTTGGGCCCAAGTTAGAAGCAGAGCCTAAGGTGTAAATTATCGATAGTCCATATCTCGGAAACTATAAGAGATAATGCAATTTGGCAACCGGCAATGTAATTAGCATGCCGAATATTACTTGGAATGTGAATTGGAACGAAATCGCCAATAGATAAGACGATTTTACAATTTGGGCCCAAGTTAGAAGCAGAGCCTAAGGTGTAAATTATCGATAGTCCATATCTCGGAAACTATAAGAGATAATGCAATTTGGCAACCGGCAATGTAATTAGCATGCCGAATATTACTTGGAATGTGAATTGGAACGAAATCGCCAATAGATAAGACCATTTTACAATTTGGGCCCAAGTTAGAAGCAGAGCCTAAGGTGTAAATTATCGATAGTCCATATCTAGGAAACTATAAGAGATAATGCAATTTGGCAACCGGCAATGGAATTAGCATGCCGAATATTACTTGAAATGTGAATTGGAACGAAATCGCCAATAGATAAGACCATTTTACAATTTGGGCTCAAGTTGGAAGCAGAGCCTAAGGTGTAAATTATCGATAGTCCATATCTCGGAAACTATAAGAGATAATGCAATTTGGCAACCGGCAATATAATTAGCATGCCGAATATTACTTGGAATGTGAATTGGAATGAAATCGCCAATAGATAAGACCATTTTACAATTTGGGCCCAAGTTAGAAGCAGAGCCTAAGGTGTAAATTATCGATAGTCCATATCTCGGAAACTATAAGAGATAATGCAATTTGGCAACCGGCAATGTAATTAGCATGCCGAATATTACTTGGAATGTGAATTGGAACGAAATCGGCAATAGATAAGACCATTTTACAATTTGGGCCCAAGTTAGAAGCAGAGCCTAAGGTGTAAATTATCGATAGTCCATATCTCGGAAACTATAAGAGATAATGCAATTTGGCAACCGGCAATGTAATTAGCATGCCGAATATTACTTGGAATGTGAATTGGAACGAAATCGCCAATAGATAAGACCATTTTACAATTTGGCCCAAGTTAGAAGCAGAGCCTAAGATGTAAATAATCGATAGTCCATATCTCGGAAACTATAAGAGATAATGCAATTTGGCAACCGGCAATGTAATTAGCATGCCGAATATTACTTGGAATGTGAATTGGAACGAATTCGCCAATAGATAAGACCATTTTACAATTTGGGCCCAAGTTAGAAGCAGAGCCTAAGGTGTAAATTATCGATAGTCCATATCTCGGAAACTATAAGAGATAATGCAATTTGGCAACCGGCAAAGTAATTAGCATGCCGAATATTACTTGGAATGTGAATTGGAACGAAATCGCCAATAGGTAAGACCATTTTACAATTTGGGCCCAAGTTAGAAGCAGAGCCTAAGGTGTAAATTATCGATAGTCCATATCTCGGAAACTATAAGAGATAATGCAATTTGGCAACCGGCAATGTAATTAGCATGCCGAATATTACTTGGAATGTGAATTGGAACGAAATCGCCAATAGATAATATCTCGGAAACTATAAGAGATAATGCAATTTGGCAACCGGCAATGTAATTAGCATGCCGAATATTACTTGGAATGTGATTTGGAACGAAATCGCCAATAGGTAAGACCATTTTACAATTTGGGCCCAAGTTAGAAGCAGAGCCTAAGGTGTAAATTATCGATAGTCCATATCTCGGAAACTATAAGAGATAATTCAATTTGGCAACCAGCAATGTAATTAGCATGCCGGATATTACTTGGAATGTGAATTGGAACGAAATCGCCAATAGATAAGACCATTTTACAATTTGGGCCCAAGTTAGAAGCAGAGCCCAAGGTGTAAATTATCGATAGCCCATATCTCGGAAACTATAAGAGATAATGCAATTTGGCAACCGGCAATGTAATTAGCATGCCGAATATTACTTGGAATGTGAATTGGAACGAAATCGCCAATAGATAAGACGATTTTACAATTTGGGCCCAAGTAAGAGGCAGAGCCTAAGGTGTAAATCATCGATAGTCCACATCTCGGAAACTATAAGAGATAATGCAATTTGGCAACCGGCAATGTAATTAGCATGCCGAATATTACTTGGAATGTGAATTGGAACGAAATCGCCAATAGATAAGACCATTTTACAATTTGGGCCCAAGTTAGAAGCAGAGCCTAAGGTGTAAATTATCGTTAGTCCATATCTTGGAAACTATAAGAGATAATGCAATTTCGCAACCGGCAATATAATTAGCATGCCGAATATTACTTGGAATGTGAATTGGAATGAAATCGCCAATAGATAAGACCATTTTACAATTTGGGCCCAAGTTAGAAGCAGAGCCTAAGGTGTAAATTATCGATAGACCATATCTCGGAAACTATAAGAGATAATGCAATTTGGCAACCGGCAATGTAATTAGCATGCCGAATATTACTTGGAATGTGAATTGGAACGAAATCGCCAATAGGTAAGACCATTTTACAATTTGGGCCCAAGTTAGAAGCAGAGCCTAAGGTGTAAATTACCGATAGTCCATATCTCGGAAACTATAAGAGATAATGCAATTTGGCAACCGGCAATGTAATTAGCATGCCGAATATTACTTGGAATGTGAATTGGAACGAAATCGCCAATAGATAAGACCATTTTACAATTTGGGCCCAAGTTAGAAGCAGAGCCTAAGGTGTAAATTATCGATAGTCCATATCTCGGAAACTATAAGAGATAATGCAATTTGGCAACCGGCAATGTAATTAGCATGCCGAATATTACTTGGAATGTGAATTGGAACGAAATCGGCAATAGATAAGACCATTTTACTATTTGGGCCCAAGTAAGAAGCAGAGCCTAAGGTGTAAACTAACGATAGTCCATATCTCGGAAACTATAAGAGATAATGCAATTTGGCAACCGGCAATGTAATTAGCATGCCGAATATTACTTGGAATGTGAATTGGAACGAAATCGCCAATAGATAAGACCATTTTACAATTTGGGCCCAAGTTAGAAGCAGAGCCTAAGATGTAAATTATCGATAGTCCATATCTCGGAAACTATAAGAGATAATGCAATTTGGCAACCGGCAATGTAATTAGCATGCCGAATATTACTTGGAATGTGAATTGGAACGAAATCGCCAATAAATAAGACCATTTTACAATTTGGGCCCAAGTTAGAAGCAGAGCCTAAGGTGTAAATTATCGATAGTCCATATCTCGGTAACTATCAGAGATAATGCAATTTGGCAACCGGCAATCTAATTAGCGTGCCGAATATTACTTGGAATGTGAATTGGAACGAAATCGCCAATAGGTAAGACCATTTTACAATTTGGGCCCAAATTAGAAGCAGAGCCTATGGTGTAAATTATCGATAGTCCATATCTCGGAAACTATAAGAGATAATTCAATTTAGCAACCGGCAATGTAATTAGCATGCCGGATATTACTTGGAATGTGAATTGGAACGAAATCGCCAATAGATAAGACCATTTTACAATTTGGGCCCAAGTTAGAAGCAGGGCCTAAGGTGTAAATTATCGATAGTCCATATCTCGGAAACTATAAGAGATAATGCAATTTGGCAACCGGAAATGTAATTAGCATGCCGAATATTACTTGGAATGTGAATTGGAACGAAATCGCCAATAGATAAGACGATTTTACAATTTGGGCCCAAGTTAGAAGCAGAGCCTAAGGTGTAAATTATCGATAGTCCATATCTCGGAAACTATAAGAGATAATGCAATTTGGCAACCGGCAATGTAATTAGCATGCCGAATATTACTTGGAATGTGAATTGGAACGAAATCGCCAATAGATAAGACCATTTTACAATTTGGGCCCAAGTTAGAAGCAGAGCCTAAGGTGTAAATTATCGATAGTCCATATCTCGGAAACTATAAGAGATAATGCAATTTGGCAACCGGCAATGTAATTAGCATGCCGAATATTACTTGGAATGTGAATTGGAATGAAATCGCCAATAGATAAGACCATTTTACAATTTGGGCCCAAGTTAGAAGCAGAGCCTAAGGTGTAAATTATCGATAGTCCATATCTCGGAAACTATAAGAGATAATGCAATTTGGCAACCGGCAATGTAATTAGCATGCCGAATATTATTTGGAATGTGAATTGGAACGAAATCGGCAATAGATAAGACCATTTTACAATTTGGGCCCAAGTTAGAAGCAGAGCCTAAGGTGTAAATTATCGATAGTCCATATCTCGGAAACTATAAGAGATAATGCAATTTGGCAACCGGCAATGTAATTAGCATGCCGAATATTACTTGGAATGTGAATTGGAACGAAATCGCCAATAGATAAGACCATTTTAAAATTTGGGCCCAAGTTAGAAGCAGAGCCTAAGGTGTAAATTATCGATAGTCCATATCTCGGAAACTATAAGAGATAATTCAATTTGGCCACCGGCAATGTAATTAGCATGCCGAATATTACTTGGAATGTGAATTGGAACGAAATCGCCAATAGATAAGACCATTTTACAATTTGGGCCCAAGTTAGAAGCAGAGCCTAAGGTGTAAATTATCGATAGTCCATATCTCGGAAACTATAAGAGATAATGCAATTTGGCAACCGGCAATGTAATTAGCATGCCGAATATTACTTGGAATGTGAATTGGAACGAAATCGCCAATAGATAAGGCCATTTTACAATTTGGGCCCAAGTTAGAAGCAGAGCCTAAGGTGTAAATTATCGATAGTCCATATCTCGGAAACTATAAGAGATAATGCAATTTAGCAACCGGCAATGTAATTAGCATGCCGAATATTACTTGGAATGTGAATTGGAACGAAATCGCCAATAGATAAGACCATTTTAAAATTTGGGCCCAAGTTAGAAGCAGAGCCTAAGGTGTAAATTATCGATAGTCCATATCTCGGAAACTAAAAGAGATAATGCAATTTGGCAACCGGCAATGTAATTAGCATGCCGAATATTACTTGGAATGTGAATTGGAACGAAATCGCCAATAAATAAGACCATTTTACAATTTGGGCCCAAGTTAGAAGCAGAGCCTAAGGTGTAAATTATCGATAGTCCATATCTCGGAAACTATAAGAGATAATGCAATTTCGCAACCGGCAATGTAATTAGCATGCCGAATATTACTTGGAAAGTGAATTGGAACGAAATCGCCAATAGATAAGACCATTTTACAATTTGGGCCCAAGTTAGAAGCAGAGCCTAAGGTGTAAATTATCGACAGTCCATATCTCGGAAGCTATAAGAGATAATGCAATTTGGCAACCGGCAATGCAATTAGCATGCCGAATATTACTTGGAATGTGAATTGGAACGAAATCGCCAATAGATAAGACCATTTTACAATTTGAGCCCAAGTTAGAAGCAGAGCCTAAGGTGTAAATAATCGATAGTCCATATCTCTGAAACTATAAGAGATAATGCAATTTGGCAACCGGCAATGTAATTAGCATGCCGAATATTACTTGGAGAGTGAATTGGAACGAAACCGCCAAAAGATAAGACCATTTTACAATTTGGGCCCAAGTTAGAAGCAGAGCCTGAGGTGTAAATTATCGATAGTCCATATCTCGGAAACTATAAGAGATAATGCAATTTGGCAACCGGCAATGTAATTAGCATGCCGAATATTACTTGGAAAGTGAATTGGAACGAAATCGCCAATAGATAAGACCATTTTACAATTTGAGCCCAAGTTAGAAGCAGAGCCTAAGGTGTAAATTATCGATAGTCCATATCTCGGAAACTATAAGAGATAATGCAATTTGGCAACCGGCAATGTAATTAGCATGCCGAATATTACTTGGAGAGTGAATTGGAACGAAATCGCCAATAGATAAGACCATTTTACAATTTGGGCCCAAGTGAGAAGCAGAGCCTAAGGTGTAAATTATCGATAGTCCATATCTCGGAAACTATAAGAGATAATGCAATTTGGCAACCGGCAATGTAATTAGCATGCCGAATATTACTTGGAAAGTGAATTGGAACGAAATCGCCAATAGATAAGACCATTTTACAATTTGGGCCCAAGTTATAAGCAGAGCCTAAGGTGTAAATTATCGATAGTCCATACCTCGGAAACTATAAGAGATAATGCAATTTGGCAACCGGCAATGTAATTAGCATGCCGAATATTACTTGGAATGTGAATTGGAACGAAATCGCCAATAGATAAGACCATTTTACAATTTGGGCCCAAGTTAGAAGCAGAGCCTAAGGTGTAAATTATCGATAGTCCATATCTCGGAAACTATCAGAGATAATGCAATTTGGCAACCGGCAATGTAATTAGCATGCCGAATATTACTTGGAAAGTGAATTGGAACGAAATCGCCAATAGATAAGACCATTTTACAATTTGGGCCCAAGTTAGAAGCAGAGCCTAAGGTGTAAATTATCGACAGTCCATATCTCGGAAGCTATAAGAGATAATGCAATTTGGCAACCGGCAATGCAATTAGCATGCCGAATATTATTTGGAATGTGAATTGGAACGAAATCGCCAATAGATAAGACCATTTTACAATTTGAGCCCAAGTTAGAAGCAGAGCCTAAGGTGTAAATTATCGATAGTCCATATCTCGGAAACTATAAGAGATAATGCAATTTGGTAACCGGCAATGTAATTAGCATGCCGAATATTACTTGGAGAGTGAATTGGAACGAAATCGCCAATAGATAAGACCATTTTACAATTTGGGCCCAAGTTAGAAGCAGAGCCTGAGGTGTAAATTATCGATAGTCCATATCTCGGAAACTATAAGAGATAATGCAATTTGGCAACCGGCAATGTAATTTGCATGCCGAATATTACTTGGAAAGTGAATTGGAACGAAATCGCCAATAGATAAGACCATTTTACAATTTGGGCCCAAGTTAGAAGCAGAGCCTAAGGTGTAAATTATCGATAGTCCATATCTCGGAAACAATAAGAGATAATGCAATTTGGCAACCGGCAATGTAATTAGCATGCCGAATATTAGTTGGAATGTGAATTGGAACGAAATCGCCAATAGATAAGACCATTTTACAATTTGGGCCCAAGTTAGAAGCAGAGCCTAAGGTGTAAATAATCCATAGTCCATATCTCGGAAACTATAAGAGATAATGCAATTTGGCAACTGGCAATGTAATTAGCATGCCGAATATTACTTGGAATGTGAATTGGAACGAAATCGCCAATAGATAAGACCATTTTACAATTTGGGCCCAAGTTAGAAGCAGAGCCTAAGGTGTAAATTATCGATAGTCCATATCTCGGAAACTATAAGAGATAATGCAATTTGGCAACCGGCAATTTAATTAGCATGCCGAATACTACTTGGAATGTGAATTGGAACGAAATCGCCTATAGATAAGACCATTTTACAATTTGGGCCCAAGTTAGAAGCAGAGCCTAAGGTGTAAATTATCGATAATCCATATCTCGGAAACTATAAGAGATAATTCAATTTGGCAACCGGCAATGTAATTAGCATGCCGAATATTACTTGGAATGTGAATTGGAACGAAATCGCCAATAGATAAGACCATTTTACAATTTGGGCCCAAGTTAGAAGCAGAGCCTAAGGTGTAAATTATCGATAGTCCATATCTCGGAAACTATAAGAGATAATTCAATTTAGCAACCGGCAATGTAATTAGCATGCCGGATATTACTTGGAATGTGAATTGGAACGAAATAGCCAATAGATAAGACCATTTTACAATTTGGGCCCAAGTTAGAAGCAGAGCCTAAGGTGTAAATTATCGATAGTCCATATCTCGGAAACTATAAGAGATAATGCAATTTGGCAACCGGCAATGTAATTAGCATGCCGAATATTACTTGGATTGTGAATTGGAACGAAATCGCCAATAGATAAGACGATTTTACAATTTGGGCCCAAGTTAGAAGCAGAGCCTAAGGTGTAAATTATCGATAGTCCATATCTCGGAAACTATAAGAGATAATGCAATTTGGCAACCGGCAATGTAATTAGCATGCCGAATATTACTTGGAATGTGAATTGGAACGAAATCGCCAATAGATAAGACCATTTTACAATTTGGGCCCAAGTTAGAAGCAGAGCCTAAGGTGTAAATTATCGATAGTCCATATCTCGGAAACTATAAGAGATAATGCAATTTGGCAACCGGCAATGTAATTAGCATGCCGAATATTACTTGGAATGTGAATTGGAATGAAATCGCCAATAGATAAGACCATTTTACAATTTGGGCCCAAGTTAGAAGCAGAGCCTAAGGTGTAAATTATCGATAGTCCATATCTCGGAAACTATAAGAGATAATGCAATTTGGCAACCGGCAATGTAATTAGCATGCCGAATATTATTTGGAATGTGAATTGGAACGAAATCGGCAATAGATAAGACCATTTTACAATTTGGGCCCAAGTTAGAAGCAGAGCCTAAGGTGTAAATTATCGATAGTCCATATCTCGGAAACTATAAGAGATAATGCAATTTGGCAACCGGCAATGTAATTAGCATGCCGAATATTACTTGGAATGTGAATTGGAACGAAATCGCCAATAGATAAGGCCATTTTACAATTTGGGCCCAAGTTAGAAGCAGAGCCTGAGGTGTAAATTATCGATAGTCCATATCTCGGAAACTATAAGAGATAATGCAATTTGGCAACCGGCAATGTAATTAGCATGCCGAATATTACTTGGAATGTGAATTGGAACGAAATCGCCAATAGATAAGACCATTTTAAAATTTGGGCCCAAGTTAGAAGCAGAGCCTAAGGTGTAAATTATCGATAGTCCATATCTCGGAAACTAAAAGAGATAATGCAATTTGGCAACCGGCAATGTAATTAGCATGCCGAATATTACTTGGAATGTGAATTGGAACGAAATCGCCAATAAATAAGACCATTTTACAATTTGGGCCCAAGTTAGAAGCAGAGCCTAAGGTGTAAATTATCGATAGTCCATATCTCGGAAACTATAAGAGATAATGCAATTTCGCAACCGGCAATGTAATTAGCATGCCGAATATTACTTGGAAAGTGAATTGGAACGAAATCGCCAATAGATAAGACCATTTTACAATTTGGGCCCAAGTTAGAAGCAGAGCCTAAGGTGTAAATTATCGACAGTCCATATCTCGGAAGCTACAAGAGATAATGCAATTTGGCAACCGGCAATGCAATTAGCATGCCGAATATTACTTGGAATGTGAATTGGAACGAAATCGCCAATAGATAAGACCATTTTACAATTTGAGCCCAAGTTAGAAGCAGAGCCTAAGGTGTAAATAATCGATAGTCCATATCTCTGAAACTATAAGAGATAATGCAATTTGGCAACCGGCAATGTAATTAGCATGCCGAATATTACTTGGAGAGTGAATTGGAACGAAACCGCCAAAAGATAAGACCATTTTACAATTTGGGCCCAAGTTAGAAGCAGAGCCTGAGGTGTAAATTATCGATAGTCCATATCTCGGAAACTATAAGAGATAATGCAATTTGGCAACCGGCAATGTAATTAGCATGCCGAATATTACTTGGAAAGTGAATTGGAACGAAATCGCCAATAGATAAGACCATTTTACAATTTGAGCCCAAGTTAGAAGCAGAGCCTAAGGTGTAAATTATCGATAGTCCATATCTCGGAAACTATAAGAGATAATGCAATTTGGCAACCGGCAATGTAATTAGCATGCCGAATATTACTTGGAGAGTGAATTGGAACGAAATCGCCAATAGATAAGACCATTTTACAATTTGGGCCCAAGTTAGAAGCAGAGCCTAAGGTGTAAATTATCGATAGTCCATATCTCGGAAACTATAAGAGATAATGCAATTTGGCAACCGGCAATGTAATTAGCATGCCGAATATTACTTGGAAAGTGAATTGGAACGAAATCGCCAATAGATAAGACCATTTTACAATTTGGGCCCAAGTTATAAGCAGAGCCTAAGGTGTAAATTATCGATAGTCCATATCTCGGAAACTATAAGAGATAATGCAATTTGGCAACCGGCAATGTAATTAGCATGCCGAATATTACTTGGAATGTGAATTGGAACGAAATCGCCAATAGATAAGACCATTTTACAATTTGGGCCCAAGTTAGAAGCAGAGCCTAAGGTGTAAATTATCGATAGTCCATATCTCGGAAACTATAAGAGATAATGCAATTTGGCAACTGGCAATGTAATTAGCATGCCGAATATTACTTGGAATGTGAATTGGAACGAAATCGCCAATAGATAAGACCATTTTACAATTTAGGCCCAAGTTAGAAGCAGAGCCTAAGGTGTAAATTATCGATAGTCCATATCTCGGAAACTATAAGAGATAATGCAATTTGGCAACCGGCAATGTAATTAGCATGCCGAATACTACTTAGAATGTGAATTGGAACGAAATCGCCAATAGATAAGACCATTTTACAATTTGGGCCCAAGTTAGAAGCAGAGCCTAAGGTGTAAATTATCGATAGTCCATATCTCGGAAACTATAAGAGATAATTCAATTTGGCAACCGGCAATGTAATTACCATGCCGAATATTACTTGGAATGTGAATTGGAACGAAATCGCCAATAGATAAGACCATTTTACAATTTGGGCCCAAGTTAGAAGCAGAGCCTAAGGTGTAAATTATCGATAGTCCATATCTCGGAAACTATAAGAGATAATGCAATTTGGCAACCGGCAATGTAATTAGCATGCCGAATATTACTTGGAATGTGAATTGGAACGAAATCGCCAATAGATAAGACGATTTTACAATTTGGGCCCAAGTTAGAAGCAGAGCCTAAGGTGTAAATTATCGATAGTCCATATCTCGGAAACTATAAGAGATAATGCAATTTGGCAACCGGCAATGTAATTAGCATGCCGAATATTACTTGGAATGTGAATTGGAACGAAATCGCCAATAGATAAGACGATTTTACAATTTGGGCCCAAGTTAGAAGCAGAGCCTAAGGTGTAAATTATCGATAGTCCATATCTCGGAAACTATAAGAGATAAAGCAATTTGGCAACCGGCAATGTAATTAGCATGCCGAATATTACTTGGAATGTGAATTGGAACGAAATCGCCAATAGATAAGACCATTTTACAATTTGGGCCCAAGTTAGAAGCAGAGCCTAAGGTGTAAATTATCGATAGTCCATATCTCAGAAACTATAAGAGATAATGCAATTTGGCAACCGGCAATGTAATTAGCATGCCGAATATTACTTGGAATGTGAATTGGAAGGAAATCGTCAATAGATAAGACCATTTTACAATTTGGGCCCAAGTTAGAAGCAGAGCCTAAGGTGTAAATTATCGATAGTCCATATCTCGGATACTATAAGAGATAATGCAATTTGGCAACCGGCAATGTAATTAGCATGCCGAATATTACTTGGAATGTGAATTGGAACGAAATCGCCAATAGGTAAGACCATTTTACAATTTGGGCCCAAGTTAGAAGCAGAGCCTAAGGTGTAAATTATCGATAGTCCATATCTCGGAAACTATAAGAGATAAAGCAATTTGGCAACCGGCAATGTAATTAGCATGCCGAATATTACTTGGAATGTGAATTGGAACGAAATCGCCAATAGATAAGACCATTTTACAATTTGGGCCCAAGTAAGAAGCAGAGCCTAAGGTGTAAATTAACGATAGTCCATATCTCGGAAACTATAAGAGATAATGCAATTTGGCAACCGGCAATGTAATTAGCATGCCGAATATTACTTGGAATGTGAATTGGAACGAAATCGCCAATAGATAGGACCATTTTACAATTTGGGCCCAAGTTAGAAGCAGAGCCTAAGATGTAAATTATCGATAGTCCATATCTCGGAAACTATAAGAGATAATGCAATTTGGCAACCGACAATGTAATTAGCATGCCGAATATTACTTGGAATGTGAATTGGAACGAAATCGCCAATAGGTAAGACCATTTTACAATTTGGGCCCAAGTTAGAAGCAGAGCCTAAGGTGTAAATTATCGATAGTCCATATCTCGGAAACTATCAGAGATAATGCAATTTGGCAACCGGCAATGTAATTAGCATGCCGAATATTACTTGGAATGTGAATTGGAACGAAATCGCCAATACGTAAGACCATTTTACAATTTGGGCCCAAGTTAGAAGCAGAGCCTAAGGTGTAAATTATCGATAGTCCATATCTCGGAAACTATAAGAGATAATTCAATTTGGCAATCGGCAATGTAATTAGCATGCCGGATATTACTTGGAATGTGAATTGGAACGAAATCGCCAATAGATAAGACCATTTTACAATTTGGGCCCAAGATAGAAGCAGAGCCTAAGGTGTAAATTATCGATAGTCCATATCTCGGAAACTATAAGAGATAATGCAATTTGGCAACCGGCAATGTAATTAGCATGCCGAATATTACTTGGAATGTGAATTGGAACGAAATCGCCAATAGATAAGACGATTTTACAATTTGGGCCCAAGTTAGAAGCAGAGCCTAAGGTGTAAATTATCGATAGTCCATATCTCGGAAACTATAAGAGATAATGCAATTTGGCAACCGGCAATGTAATTAGCATGCCGAATATTACTTGGAATGTGAATTGGAACGAAATCGGCAATAGATAAGACCATTTTACAATTTGGGCCCAAGTTAGAAGCAGAGCCTAAGGTGTAAATTATCGATAGTCCATATCTCGGAAACTATAAGAGATAATGCAATTTGGCAACCGGCAATGTAATTAGCATGCCGAATATTACTTGGAATGTGAATTGGAACGAAATCGCCAATAGATAAGACCATTTTACAATTTGGGCCCAAGTTAGATGCAGAGCCTAAGGTGTAAATTATCGATAGTCCATATCTCGGAAACTATAAGAGATAATGCAATTTGGCAACCGGCAATGTAATTAGCATGCCGAATATTACTTGGAAAGTGAATTGGAACGAAATCGCCAATAGATAAGACCATTTTACAATTTGGGCCCAAGTTAGAAGCAGAGCCTAAGGTGTAAATTATCGATAGTCCATATCTCGGAAACTATAAGAGATAATGCAATTTGGCAACCGGCAATGTAATTAGCATGCCGAATATTACTTGGAAAGTGAATTGGAACGAAATCGCCAATAGATAAGACCATTTTACAATTTGGGCCCAAGTTAGAAGCAGAGCCTAAGGTGTAAATTATCGACAGTCCATATCTCGGAAGCTATAAGAGATAATGCAATTTGGCAACCGGCAATGCAATTAGCATGCCGAATATTACTTGGAATGTGAATTGGAACGAAATCGCCAATAGATAAGACCATTTTACAATTTGAGCCCAAGTTAGAAGCAGAGCCTAAGGTGTAAATTATCGATAGTCCATATCTCGGAAACTATAAGAGATAATGCAATTTGGCAACCGGCAATGTAATTAGCATGCCGAATATTACTTGGAGAGTGAATTGGAACGAAATCGCCAATAGATAAGACCATTTTACAATTTGGGCCCAAGTTAGAAGCAGAGCCTGAGGTGTAAATTATCGATAGTCCATATCTCGGAAACTATAAGAGATAATGCAATTTGGCAACCGGCAATGTAATTTGCATGCCGAATATTACTTGGAAAGTGAATTGGAACGAAATCGCCAATAGATAAGACCATTTTACAATTTGGGCCCAAGTTAGAAGCAGAGCCTAAGGTGTAAATTATCGATAATCCATATCTCGGAAACTATAAGAGATAATTCAATTTGGCAACCGGCAATGTAATTAGCATGCCGAATATTACTTGGAATGTGAATTGGAACGAAATCGCCAATAGATAAGACCATTTTACAATTTGGGCCCAAGTTAGAAGCAGAGGACTAAGGTGTAAATTATCGATAGTCCATATCTCGGAAACTATAAGAGATAATGCAATTTGGCAACCGGCAATGTAATTAGCATGCCGAATATTACTTGGAATGTGAATTGGAACGAAATCGCCAATAGATAAGGACCATTTTACAATTTGGGCCCAAGTTAGATGCAGAGCCTAAGGTGTAAATTATCGATAGTCCATATCTCGGAAACTATAAGAGATAATGCAATTTGGCAACCGGCAATGTAATTAGCATGCCGAATATTACTTGGAAAGTGAATTGGAACGAAATCGCCAATAGATAAGACCATTTTACAATTTGGGCCCAAGTTAGAAGCAGAGCCTAAGGTGTAAATTATCGATAGTCCATATCTCGGAAACTATAAGAGATAATGCAATTTGGCAACCGGCAATGTAATTAGCATGCCGAATATTACTTGGAAAGTGAATTGTAACGAAATCGCCAATAGATAAGACCATTTTACAATTTGGGCCCAAGTTAGAAGCAGAGCCTAAGGTGTAAATTATCGACAGTCCATATCTCGGAAGCTATAAGAGATAATGCAATTTGGCAACCGGCAATGCAATTAGCATGCCGAATATTACTTGGAATGTGAATTGGAACGAAATCGCCAATAGATAAGACCATTTTACAATTTGAGCCCAAGTTAGAAGCAGAGCCTAAGGTGTAAATTATCGATAGTCCATATCTCGGAAACTATAAGAGATAATGCAATTTGGCAACCGGCAATGTAATTAGCATGCCGAATATTACTTGGAGAGTGAATTGGAACGAAATCGCCAATAGATAAGACCATTTTACAATTTGGGCCCAAGTTAGAAGCAGAGCCTGAGGTGTAAATTATCGATAGTCCATATCTCGGAAACTATAAGAGATAATGCAATTTGGCAACCGGCAATGTAATTTGCATGCCGAATATTACTTGGAAAGTGAATTGGAACGAAATCGCCAATAGATAAGACCATTTTACAATTTGGGCCCAAGTTAGAAGCAGAGCCTAAGGTGTAAATTATCGATAGTCCATATCTCGGAAATTATAAGAGATAATGCAATTTGGCAACCGGCAATGTAATTAGCATGCCGAATATTACTTGGAATGTGAATTGGAACGAAATCGCCAATAGATAAGACCATTTTACAATTTGGGCCCAAGTTAGAAGCAGAGCCTAAGGTGTAAATAATCCATAGTCCATATCTCGGAAACTATAAGAGATAATGCAATTTGGCAACTGGCAATGTAATTAGCATGCCGAATATTACTTGGAATGTGAATTGGAACGAAATCGCCAATAGATAAGACCATTTTACAATTTGGGCCCAAGTTAGAAGCAGAGCCTAAGGTGTAAATTATCGATAGTCCATATCTCGGAAACTATAAGAGATAATGCAATTTGGCAACCGGCAATTTAATTAGCATGCCGAATACTACTTGGAATGTGAATTGGAACGAAATCGCCAATAGATAAGACCATTTTACAATTTGGGCCCAAGTTAGAAGCAGAGCCTAAGGTGTAAATTATCGATAATCCATATCTCGGAAACTATAAGAGATAATTCAATTTGGCAACCGGCAATGTAATTAGCATGCCGAATATTACTTGGAATGTGAATTGGAACGAAATCGCCAATAGATAAGACCATTTTACAATTTGGGCCCAAGTTAGAAGCAGAGCCTAAGGTGTAAATTATCGATAGTCCATATCTCGGAAACTATAAGAGATAATGCAATTTGGCAACCGGCAATGTAATTAGCATGCCGAATATTACTTGGAATGTGAATTGGAACGAAATCGCCAATAGATAAGACCATTTTACAATTTGGGCCCAAGTTAGAAGCAGAGCCTAAGGTGTAAATTATCGATAGTCCATATCTCGGAAACTATAAGAGATAATTCAATTTGGCCACCGGCAATGTAATTAGCATGCCGAATATTACTTGGAATGTGAATTAAAACGAAATCGCCAATAGATAAGACCATTCTACAATTTGGGCCCCAGTTAGAAGCAGAGCCTAAGGTGTAAATTATCGATAGTCCATATCTCGGAAACTATAAGAGATAATGCAATTTGGCAACCGGCAATGTAATTAGCATGCCGAATATTACTTGGAATGTGAATTGGAACGAAATCGCCAATAGATAAGACCATTTTACAATTTGGGCCCAAGTTAGAAGCAGAGCCTAAGGTGTAAATTATCGATAGTCCATATCTCGGAAACTAAAAGAGATAATGCAATTTGGCAACCGGCAATGTAATTAGCATGCCGAATATTACTTGGAATGTGAATTGGAACGAAATCGCCAATAGATAAGACCATTTTACAATTTGGGCCCAAGTTAGAAGTAGAGCCTAAGGTGTAAATTATCGATAGTCCATATCTCGGAAACTATAAGAGATAATGCCATTTCGCAACCGGCAATGTAATTAGCATGCCGAATATTACTTGGAATGTGAATTGGGACGAAATCGCCAATAGATAAGACCATTTTACAATTTGGGCCCAAGTTAGAAGCAGAGCCTAAATTGTAAATTATCGATAGTCCATATCTCGGAAACTATAAGAGATAATGCAATTTGGCAACCGGCAATGTAATTAGCATGCCGAATATTACTTGGAATGTGAATTGGAACGAAATCGCCAATAGATAAGACCATTTTACAATTTGGGCCCAAGTTAGAAGCAGAGCCTAAGGTGTAAATTATCGATAGTCCATATCTCGGAAACTATAAGAGATAATTCAATTTGGCAACCGGCAATGTAATTAGCATGCCGAATATTACTTGGAATGTGAATTGGAACGAAATCGCCAATAGATAAGACCATTTTACAATTTGGGCCCAAGTTAGAAGCAGAGCCTAAGGTGTAAATTATCGATAGTCCATATCTCGGAAACTATAAGAGATAATGCAATTTGGCAACCGGCAATGTAATTAGCATGCCGAATATTACTTGGAATGTGAATTGGAACGAAATCGCCAATAGATAAGACGATTTTACAATTTGGGCCCAAGTTAGAAGCAGAGCCTAAGGTGTAAATTATCGATAGTCCATATCTCGGAAACTATAAGAGATAATGCAATTTGGCAACCGGCAATGTAATTAGCATGCCGAATATTACTTGGAATGTGAATTGGAACGAAATCGCCAATAGATAAGACCATTTTACAATTTGGGCCCAAGTTAGAAGCAGAGCCTAAGGTGTAAATTATCGATAGTCCATATCTAGGAAACTATAAGAGATAATGCAATTTGGCAACCGGCAATGGAATTAGCATGCCGAATATTACTTGGAATGTGAATTGGAACGAAATCGCCAATAGATAAGACCATTTTACAATTTGGGCTCAAGTTGGAAGCAGAGCCTAAGGTGTAAATTATCGATAGTCCATATCTCGGAAACTATAAGAGATAATGCAATTTGGCAACCGGCAATGTAATTAGCATGCCGAATATTACTTGGAATGTGAATTGGAATGAAATCGCCAATAGATAAGACCATTTTACAATTTGGGCCCAAGTTAGAAGCAGAGCCTAAGGTGTAAATTATCGATAGTCCATATCTCGGAAACTATAAGAGATAATGCAATTTGGCAACCGGCAATGTAATTAGCATGCCGAATATTACTTGGAATGTGAACTGGAACGAAATCGCCAATAGATAAGACCATTTTACAATTTGGCCCAAGTTAGAAGCAGAGCCTAAGATGTAAATAATCGATAGTCCATATCTCGGAAACTATAAGAGATAATGCAATTTGGCAACCGGCAATGTAATTAGCATGCCGAATATTACTTGGAATGTGAATTGGAACGAATTCGCCAATAGATAAGACCATTTTACAATTTGGGCCCAAGTTAGAAGCAGAGCCTAAGGTGTAAATTATCGATAGTCCATATCTCGGAAACTATAAGAGATAATGCAATTTGGCAACCGGCAAAGTAATTAGCATGCCGAATATTACTTGGAATGTGAATTGGAACGAAATCGCCAATAGGTAAGACCATTTTACAATTTGGGCCCAAGTTAGAAGCAGAGCCTAAGGTGTAAATTATCGATAGTCCATATCTCGGAAACTATAAGAGATAATGCAATTTGGCAACCGGCAATGTAATTAGCATGCCGAATATTACTTGGAATGTGAATTGGAACGAAATCGCCAATAGATAATACCTCGGAAACTATAAGAGATAATGCAATTTGGCAACCGGCAATGTAATTAGCATGCCGAATATTACTTGGAATGTGATTTGGAACGAAATCGCCAATAGGTAAGACCATTTTACAATTTGGGCCCAAGTTAGAAGCAGAGCCTAAGGTGTAAATTATCGATAGTCCATATCTCGGAAACTATAAGAGATAATTCAATTTGGCAACCGGCAATGTAATTAGCATGCCGGATATTACTTGGAATGTGAATTGGAACGAAATCGCCAATAGATATGACCATTTTACAATTTGGGCCCAAGTTAGAAGCAGAGCCTAAGGTGTAAATTATCGATAGCCCATATCTCGGAAACTATAAGAGATAATGCAATTTGGCAACCGGCAATGTAATTAGCATGCCGAATATTACTTGGAATGTGAATTGGAACGAAATCGCCAATAGATAAGACGATTTTACAATTTGGGCCCAAGTAAGAGGCAGAGCCTAAGGTGTAAATTATCGATAGTCCACATCTCGGAAACTATAAGAGATAATGCAATTTGGCAACCGGCAATGTAATTAGCATGCCGAATATTACTTGGAATGTGAATTGGAACGAAATCGCCAATAGATAAGACCATTTTACAATTTGGGCCCAAGTTAGAAGCAGAGCCTAAGGTGTAAATTATCGTTAGTCCATATCTTGGAAACTATAAGAGATAATGCAATTTCGCAACCGGCAATATAATTAGCATGCCGAATATTACTTGGAATGTGAATTGGAATGAAATCGCCAATAGATAAGACCATTTTACAATTTGGGCCCAAGTTAGAAGCAGAGCCTAAGGTGTAAATTATCGATAGACCATATCTCGGAAACTATAAGAGATAATGCAATTTGGCAACCGGCAATGTAATTAGCATGCCGAATATTACTTGGAATGTGAATTGGAACGAAATCGCCAATAGGTAAGACCATTTTACAATTTGGGCCCAAGTTAGAAGCAGAGCCTAAGGTGTAAATTACCGATAGTCCATATCTCGGAAACTATAAGAGATAATGCAATTTGGCAACCGGCAATGTAATTAGCATGCCGAATATTACTTGGAATGTGAATTGGAACGAAATCGCCAATAGATAAGACCATTTTACAATTTGGGCCCAAGTTAGAAGCAGAGCCTAAGGTGTAAATTATCGATAGTCCATATCTCGGAAACTATAAGAGATAATGCAATTTGGCAACCGGCAATGTAATTAGCATGCCGAATATTACTTGGAATGTGAATTGGAACGAAATCGCCAATAGGTAAGACCATTTTACAATTTGGGCCCAAGTTAGAAGCAGAGCCTAAGGTGTAAATTATCGATAGTCCATATCTCGGAAACTATAAGAGATAATTCAATTTGGCAACCGGCAATGTAATTAGCATGCCGGATATTACTTGGAATGTGAATTGGAACGAAATCGCCAATAGATAAGACCATTTTACAATTTGGGCCCAAGTTAGAAGCAGAGCCTAAGGTGTAAATTATCGATAGTCCATATCTCGGAAACTATAAGAGATAATGCAATTTGGCAACCGGCAATGTAATTAGCATGCCGAATATTACTTGGAATGTGAATTGGAACGAAATCGCCAATAGATAAGACGATTTTACAATTTGGGCCAAGTTAGAAGCAGAGCCTAAGGTGTAAATTATCGATAGTCCATATCTCGGAAACTATAAGAGATAATGCAATTTGGCAACCGGCAATGTAATTAGCATGCCGAATATTACTTGGAATGTGAATTGGAACGAAATCGCCAATAGATAAAACCATTTTACAATTTGGGCCCAAGTTAGAAGCAGAGCCTAAGGTGTAAATTATCGATAGTCCATAAATCGATCGATGGACGAAACTATAAGAGATAATGCAATTTGGCAACCGGCAATGTAATTAGCATGCCGAATATTACTTGGAATGTGAATTGGAACGAAATCGCCAATAGATAAAACCATTTTACAATTTGGGCCCAAGTTAGAAGCAGAGCCTAAGGTGTAAATTATCGATAGTCCATAAATCGATCGATGGACGAAACTATAAGAGATAATGCAATTTGGCAACCGGCAATGTAATTAGCATGCCGAATATTACTTGGAATGTGAATTGGAACGAAATCGCCAATAGATAAGACGATTTTACAATTTGGGCCCAAGTTAGAAGCAGAGCCTAAGGTGTAAATTATCGATAGTCCATATCTCGGAAACTATAAGAGATAATGCAATTTGGCAACCGGCAATGTAATTAGCATGCCGAATATTACTTGGAATGTGAATTGGAACGAAATCGCCAATAGATAAGACCATTTTACAATTTGGGCCCAAGTTAGAAGCAGAGCCTAAGGTGTAAATTATCGATAGTCCATATCTCGGAAACTATAAGAGATAATGCAATTTGGCAACCGGCAATGTAATTAGCATGCCGAATATTACTTGGAATGTGAATTGGAATGAAATCGCCAATAGATAAGACCATTTTACAATTTGGGCCCAAGTTAGAAGCAGAGCCTAAGGCGTAAATTATCGATAGTCCATATCTCGGAAACTATAAGAGATAATGCAATTTGGCAACCGGCAATGTAATTAGCATGCCGAATATTATTTGGAATGTGAATTGGAACGAAATCGGCAATAGATAAGACCATTTTACAATTTGGGCCCAAGTTAGAAGCAGAGCCTAAGGTGTAAATTATCGATAGTCCATATCTCGGAAACTATAAGAGATAATGCAATTTGGCAACCGGCAATGTAATTAGCATGCCGAATATTACTTGGAATGTGAATTGGAACGAAATCGCCAATAGATAAGACCATTTTAAAATTTGGGCCCAAGTTAGAAGCAGAGCCTAAGGTGTAAATTATCGATAGTCCATATCTCGGAAACTATAAGAGATAATTCAATTTGGCCACCGGCAATGTAATTAGCATGCCGAATATTACTTGGAATGTGAATTGGAACGAAATCGCCAATAGATAAGACCATTTTACAATTTGGGCCCAAGTTAGAAGCAGAGCCTAAGGTGTAAATTATCGATAGTCCATATCTCGGAAACTATAAGAGATAATGCAATTTGGCAACCGGCAATGTAATTAGCATGCCGAATATTACTTGGAATGTGAATTGGAACGAAATCGCCAATAGATAAGGCCATTTTACAATTTGGGCCCAAGTTAGAAGCAGAGCCTAAGGTGTAAATTATCGATAGTCCATATCTCGGAAACTATAAGAGATAATGCAATTTAGCAACCGGCAATGTAATTAGCATGCCGAATATTACTTGGAATGTGAATTGGAACGAAATCGCCAATAGATAAGACCATTTTAAAATTTGGGCCCAAGTTAGAAGCAGAGCCTAAGGTGTAAATTATCGATAGTCCATATCTCGGAAACTAAAAGAGATAATGCAATTTGGCAACCGGCAATGTAATTAGCATGCCGAATATTACTTGGAATGTGAATTGGAACGAAATCGCCAATAAATAAGACCATTTTACAATTTGGGCCCAAGTTAGAAGCAGAGCCTAAGGTGTAAATTATCGATAGTCCATATCTCGGAAACTATAAGAGATAATGCAATTTCGCAACCGGCAATGTAATTAGCATGCCGAATATTACTTGGAAAGTGAATTGGAACGAAATCGCCAATAGATAAGACCATTTTACAATTTGGGCCCAAGTTAGAAGCAGAGCCTAAGGTGTAAATTATCGACAGTCCATATCTCGGAAGCTATAAGAGATAATGCAATTTGGCAACCGGCAATGCAATTAGCATGCCGAATATTACTTGGAATGTGAATTGGAACGAAATCGCCAATAGATAAGACCATTTTACAATTTGAGCCCAAGTTAGAAGCAGAGCCTAAGGTGTAAATAATCGATAGTCCATATCTCTGAAACTATAAGAGATAATGCAATTTGGCAACCGGCAATGTAATTAGCATGCCGAATATTACTTGGAGAGTGAATTGGAACGAAACCGCCAAAAGATAAGACCATTTTACAATTTGGGCCCAAGTTAGAAGCAGAGCCTGAGGTGTAAATTATCGATAGTCCATATCTCGGAAACTATAAGAGATAATGCAATTTGGCAACCGGCAATGTAATTAGCATGCCGAATATTACTTGGAAAGTGAATTGGAACGAAATCGCCAATAGATAAGACCATTTTACAATTTGAGCCCAAGTTAGAAGCAGAGCCTAAGGTGTAAATTATCGATAGTCCATATCTCGGAAACTATAAGAGATAATGCAATTTGGCAACCGGCAATGTAATTAGCATGCCGAATATTACTTGGAGAGTGAATTGGAACGAAATCGCCAATAGATAAGACCATTTTACAATTTGGGCCCAAGTGAGAAGCAGAGCCTAAGGTGTAAATTATCGATAGTCCATATCTCGGAAACTATAAGAGATAATGCAATTTGGCAACCGGCAATGTAATTAGCATGCCGAATATTACTTGGAAAGTGAATTGGAACGAAATCGCCAATAGATAAGACCATTTTACAATTTGGGCCCAAGTTATAAGCAGAGCCTAAGGTGTAAATTATCGATAGTCCATATCTCGGAAACTATAAGAGATAATGCAATTTGGCAACCGGCAATGTAATTAGCATGCCGAATATTACTTGGAATGTGAATTGGAACGAAATCGCCAATAGATAAGACCATTTTACAATTTGGGCCCAAGTTAGAAGCAGAGCCTAAGGTGTAAATTATCGATAGTCCATATCTCGGAAACTATAAGAGATAATGCAATTTGGCAACTGGCAATGTAATTAGTATGCCGAATATTACTTGGAATGTGAATTGGAACGAAATCGCCAATAGATAAGACCATTTTACAATTTAGGCCCAAGTTAGAAGCAGAGCCTAAGGTGTAAATTATCGATAGTCCATATCTCGGAAACTATAAGAGATAATGCAATTTGGCAACCGGCAATGTAATTAGCATGCCGAATACTACTTAGAATGTGAATTGGAACGAAATCGCCAATAGATAAGACCATTTTACAATTTGGGCCCAAGTTAGAAGCAGAGCCTAAGGTGTAAATTATCGATAGTCCATATCTCGGAAACTATAAGAGATAATTCAATTTGGCAACCGGCAATGTAATTACCATGCCGAATATTACTTGGAATGTGAATTGGAACGAAATCGCCAATAGATAAGACCATTTTACAATTTGGGCCCAAGTTAGAAGCAGAGCCTAAGGTGTAAATTATCGATAGTCCATATCTCGGAAACTATAAGAGATAATGCAATTTGGCAACCGGCAATGTAATTAGCATGCCGAATATTACTTGGAATGTGAATTGGAACGAAATCGCCAATAGATAAGACGATTTTACAATTTGGGCCCAAGTTAGAAGCAGAGCCTAAGGTGTAAATTATCGATAGTCCATATCTCGGAAACTATAAGAGATAATGCAATTTGGCAACCGGCAATGTAATTAGCATGCCGAATATTACTTGGAATGTGAATTGGAACGAAATCGCCAATAGATAAGACCATTTTACAATTTGGGCCCAAGTTAGAAGCAGAGCCTAAGGTGTAAATTATCGATAGTCCATATCTCGGAAACTATAAGAGATAATGCAATTTGGCAACCGGCAATGTAATTAGCATGCCGAATATTACTTGGAATGTGAATTGGAACGAAATCGCCAATAGATAAGACCATTTTACAATTTGGGCCCAAGTTAGAAGCAGAGCCTAAGGTGTAAATTATCGATAGTCCATATCTCGGATACTATAAGAGATAATGCAATTTGGCAACCGGCAATGTAATTAGCATGCCGAATATTACTTGGAATGTGAATTGGAACGAAATCGGCAATAGATAAGACCATTTTACAATTTGGGCCCAAGTAAGAAGCAGAGCCTAAGGTGTAAATTAACGATAGTCCATATCTCGGAAACTATAAGAGATAATGCAATTTGGCAACCGGCAATGTAATTAGCATGCCGAATATTACTTGGAATGTGAATTGGAACGAAATCGCCAATAGATAGGACCATTTTACAATTTGGGCCCAAGTTAGAAGCAGAGCCTAAGATGTAAATTATCGATAGTCCATATCTCGGAAACTATAAGAGATAATGCAATTTGGCAACCGGCAATGTAATTAGCATGCCGAATATTACTTGGAATGTGAATTGGAACGAAATCGCCAATAGATAAGACCATTTTACAATTTGGGCCCAAGTTAGAAGCAGAGCCTAAGGTGTAAATTATCGATAGTCCATATCTCGGAAACTATAAGAGATAATGCAATTTGGCAACTGGCAATGTAATTAGCATGCCGAATATTACTTGGAATGTGAATTGGAACGAAATCGCCAATAGATAAGACCATTTTACAATTTAGGCCCAAGTTAGAAGCAGAGCCTAAGGTGTAAATTATCGATAGTCCATATCTCGGAAACTATAAGAGATAATGCAATTTGGCAACCGGCAATGTAATTAGCATGCCGAATACTACTTAGAATGTGAATTGGAACGAAATCGCCAATAGATAAGACCATTTTACAATTTGGGCCCAAGTTAGAAGCAGAGCCTAAGGTGTAAATTATCGATAGTCCATATCTCGGAAACTATAAGAGATAATTCAATTTGGCAACCGGCAATGTAATTACCATGCCGAATATTACTTGGAATGTGAATTGGAACGAAATCGCCAATAGATAAGACCATTTTACAATTTGGGCCCAAGTTAGAAGCAGAGCCTAAGGTGTAAATTATCGATAGTCCATATCTCGGAAACTATAAGAGATAATGCAATTTGGCAACCGGCAATGTAATTAGCATGCCGAATATTACTTGGAATGTGAATTGGAACGAAATCGCCAATAGATAAGACGATTTTACAATTTGGGCCCAAGTTAGAAGCAGAGCCTAAGGTGTAAATTATCGATAGTCCATATCTCGGAAACTATAAGAGATAATGCAATTTGGCAACCGGCAATGTAATTAGCATGCCGAATATTACTTGGAATGTGAATTGGAACGAAATCGCCAATAGATAAGACCATTTTACAATTTGGGCCCAAGTTAGAAGCAGAGCCTAAGGTGTAAATTATCGATAGTCCATATCTCGGAAACTATAAGAGATAATGCAATTTGGCAACCGGCAATGTAATTAGCATGCCGAATATTACTTGGAATGTGAATTGGAACGAAATCGCCAATAGATAAGACCATTTTACAATTTGGGCCCAAGTTAGAAGCAGAGCCTAAGGTGTAAATTATCGATAGTCCATATCTCAGAAACTATAAGAGATAATGCAATTTGGCAACCGGCAATGTAATTAGCATGCCGAATATTACTTGGAATGTGAATTGGAAGGAAATCGCCAATAGATAAGACCATTTTACAATTTGGGCCCAAGTTAGAAGCAGAGCCTAAGGTGTAAATTATCGATAGTCCATATCTCGGATACTATAAGAGATAATGCAATTTGGCAACCGGCAATGTAATTAGCATGCCGAATATTACTTGGAATGTGAATTGGAACGAAATCGGCAATAGATAAGACCATTTTACAATTTGGGCCCAAGTAAGAAGCAGAGCCTAAGGTGTAAATTAACGATAGTCCATATCTCGGAAACTATAAGAGATAATGCAATTTGGCAACCGGCAATGTAATTAGCATGCCGAATATTACTTGGAATGTGAATTGGAACGAAATCGCCAATAGATAGGACCATTTTACAATTTGGGCCCAAGTTAGAAGCAGAGCCTAAGATGTAAATTATCGATAGTCCATATCTCGGAAACTATAAGAGATAATGCAATTTGGCAACCGGCAATGTAATTAGCATGCCGAATATTACTTGGAATGTGAATTGGAACGAAATCGCCAATAGATAAGACCATTTTACAATTTGGGCCCAAGTTAGAAGCAGAGCCTAAGGTGTAAATTATCGATAGTCCATATCTCGGAAACTATCAGAGATAATGCAATTTGGCAACCGGCAATGTAATTAGCATGCCGAATATTACTTGGAATGTGAATTGGAACGAAATCGCCAATAGGTAAGACCATTTTACAATTTGGGCCCAAGTTAGAAGCAGAGCCTAAGGTGTAAATTATCGATAGTCCATATCTCGGAAACTATAAGAGATAATTCAATTTGGCAACCGGCAATGTAATTAGCATGCCGGATATTACTTGGAATGTGAATTGGAACGAAATCGCCAATAGATAAGACCATTTTACAATTTGGGCCCAAGCTAGAAGCAGAGCCTAAGGTGTAAATTATCGATAGTCCATATCTCGGAAACTATAAGAGATAATGCAATTTGGCAACCGGCAATGTAATTAGCATGCCGAATATTACTTGGAATGTGAATTGGAACGAAATCGCCAATAGATAAGACGATTTTACAATTTGGGCCCAAGTTAGAAGCAGAGCCTAAGGTGTAAATTATCGATAGTCCATATCTCGGAAACTATAAGAGATAATGCAATTTGGCAACCGGCAATGTAATTAGCATGCCGAATATTACTTGGAATGTGAATTGGAACGAAATCGGCAATAGATAAGACCATTTTACAATTTGGGCCCAAGTTAGAAGCAGAGCCTAAGGTGTAAATTATCGATAGTCCATATCTCGGAAACTATAAGAGATAATGCAATTTGGCAACCGGCAATGTAATTAGCATGCCGAATATTACTTGGAATGTGAATTGGAACGAAATCGCCAATAGATAAGACCATTTTACAATTTGGGCCCAAGTTAGAAGCAGAGCCTAAGGTGTAAATTATCGATAGTCCATATCTCGGAAACTATAAGGGATAATGCAATTTGGCAACCGGCAATGTAATTAGCATGCCGAATATTACTTGGAAAGTGAATTGGAACGAAATCGCCAATAGATAAGACCATTTTACAATTTGGGCCCAAGTTAGAAGCAGAGCCTAAGGTGTAAATTATCGATAGTCCATATCTCGGAAACTATAAGAGATAATGCAATTTGGCAACCGGCAATGTAATTAGCATGCCGAATATTACTTGGAAAGTGAATTGGAACGAAATCGCCAATAGATAAGACCATTTTACAATTTGGGCCCAAGTTAGAAGCAGAGCCTAAGGTGTAAATTATCGACAGTCCATATCTCGGAAGCTATAAGAGATAATGCAATTTGGCAACCGGCAATGCAATTAGCATGCCGAATATTACTTGGAATGTGAATTGGAACGAAATCGCCAATAGATAAGACCATTTTACAATTTGAGCCCAAGTTAGAAGCAGAGCCTAAGGTGTAAATTATCGATAGTCCATATCTCGGAAACTATAAGAGATAATGCAATTTGGTAACCGGCAATGTAATTAGCATGCCGAATATTACTTGGAGAGTGAATTGGAACGAAATCGCCAATAGATAAGACCATTTTACAATTTGGGCCCAAGTTAGAAGCAGAGCCTGAGGTGTAAATTATCGATAGTCCATATCTCGGAAACTATAAGAGATAATGCAATTTGGCAACCGGCAATGTAATTTGCATGCCGAATATTACTTGGAAAGTGAATTGGAACGAAATCGCCAATAGATAAGACCATTTTACAATTTGGGCCCAAGTTAGAAGCAGAGCCTAAGGTGTAAATTATCGATAGTCCATATCTCGGAAACTATAAGAGATAATGCAATTTGGCAACCGGCAATGTAATTAGCATGCCGAATATTAGTTGGAATGTGAATTGGAACGAAATCGCCAATAGATAAGACCATTTTACAATTTGGGCCCAAGTTAGAAGCAGAGCCTAAGGTGTAAATAATCCATAGTCCATATCTCGGAAACTATAAGAGATAATGCAATTTGGCAACTGGCAATGTAATTAGCATGCCGAATATTACTTGGAATGTGAATTGGAACGAAATCGCCAATAGATAAGACCATTTTACAATTTGGGCCCAAGTTAGAAGCAGAGCCTAAGGTGTAAATTATCGATAGTCCATATCTCGGAAACTATAAGAGATAATGCAATTTGGCAACCGGCAATTTAATTAGCATGCCGAATACTACTTGGAATGTGAATTGGAACGAAATCGCCAATAGATAAGACCATTTTACAATTTGGGCCCAAGTTAGAAGCAGAGCCTAAGGTGTAAATTATCGATAATCCATATCTCGGAAACTATAAGAGATAATTCAATTTGGCAACCGGCAATGTAATTAGCATGCCGAATATTACTTGGAATGTGAATTGGAACGAAATCGCCAATAGATAAGACCATTTTACAATTTGGGCCCAAGTTAGAAGCAGAGCCTAAGGTGTAAATTATCGATAGTCCATATCTCGGAAACTATAAGAGATAATTCAATTTAGCAACCGGCAATGTAATTAGCATGCCGGATATTACTTGGAATGTGAATTGGAACGAAATCGCCAATAGATAAGACCATTTTACAATTTGGGCCCAAGTTAGAAGCAGGGCCTAAGGTGTAAATTATCGATAGTCCATATCTCGGAAACTATAAGAGATAATGCAATTTGGCAACCGGCAATGTAATTAGCATGCCGAATATTACTTGGAATGTGAATTGGAACGAAATCGCCAATAGATAAGACGATTTTACAATTTGGGCCCAAGTTAGAAGCAGAGCCTAAGGTGTAAATTATCGATAGTCCATATCTCGGAAACTATAAGAGATAATGCAATTTGGCAACCGGCAATGTAATTAGCATGCCGAATATTACTTGGAATGTGAATTGGAACGAAATCGCCAATAGATAAGACCATTTTACAATTTGGGCCCAAGTTAGAAGCAGAGCCTAAGGTGTAAATTATCGATAGTCCATATCTCGGAAACTATAAGAGATAATGCAATTTGGCAACCGGCAATGTAATTAGCATGCCGAATATTACTTGGAATGTGAATTGGAATGAAATCGCCAATAGATAAGACCATTTTACAATTTGGGCCCAAGTTAGAAGCAGAGCCTAAGGTGTAAATTATCGATAGTCCATATCTCGGAAACTATAAGAGATAATGCAATTTGGCAACCGGCAATGTAATTAGCATGCCGAATATTATTTGGAATGTGAATTGGAACGAAATCGGCAATAGATAAGACCATTTTACAATTTGGGCCCAAGTTAGAAGCAGAGCCTAAGGTGTAAATTATCGATAGTCCATATCTCGGAAACTATAAGAGATAATGCAATTTGGCAACCGGCAATGTAATTAGCATGCCGAAT
The DNA here is from genome assembly GCF_030347505.1 of Rhynchophorus ferrugineus. Lineage (NCBI taxonomy): Eukaryota > Metazoa > Arthropoda > Insecta > Coleoptera > Curculionidae > Rhynchophorus > Rhynchophorus ferrugineus. The sequence continues at coordinate 13,225 of NW_027472704.1, read as the reverse complement.
ATTACTTGGAATGTGAATTGGAACGAAATCGCCAATAGATAAGGCCATTTTACAATTTGGGCCCAAGTTAGAAGCAGAGCCTAAGGTGTAAATTATCGATAGTCCATATCTCGGAAACTATAAGAGATAATGCAATTTGGCAACCGTCAATGTAATTAGCATGCCGAATATTACTTGGAATGTGAATTGGAACGAAATCGCCAATAGATAAGACCATTTTAAAATTTGGGCCCAAGTTAGAAGCAGAGCCTAAGGTGTAAATTATCGATAGTCCATATCTCGGAAACTAAAAGAGATAATGCAATTTGGCAACCGGCAATGTAATTAGCATGCCGAATATTACTTGGAATGTGAATTGGAACGAAATCGACAATAAATAAGACCATTTTACAATTTGGGCCCAAGTTAGAAGCAGAGCCTAAGGTGTAAATTATCGATAGTCCATATCTCGGAAACTATAAGAGATAATGCAATTTCGCAACCGGCAATGTAATTAGCATGCCGAATATTACTTGGAAAGTGAATTGGAACGAAATCGCCAATAGATAAGACCATTTTACAATTTGGGCCCAAGTTAGAAGCAGAGCCTAAGGTGTAAATTATCGACAGTCCATATCTCGGAAGCTATAAGAGATAATGCAATTTGGCAACCGGCAATGCAATTAGCATGCCGAATATTACTTGGAATGTGAATTGGAACGAAATCGCCAATAGATAAGACCATTTTACAATTTGAGCCCAAGTTAGAAGCAGAGCCTAAGGTGTAAATAATCGATAGTCCATATCTCTGAAACTATAAGAGATAATGCAATTTGGCAACCGGCAATGTAATTAGCATGCCGAATATTACTTGGAGAGTGAATTGGAACGAAACCGCCAAAAGATAAGACCATTTTACAATTTGGGCCCAAGTTAGAAGCAGAGCCTGAGGTGTAAATTATCGATAGTCCATATCTCGGAAACTATAAGAGATAATGCAATTTGGCAACCGGCAATGTAATTAGCATGCCGAATATTACTTGGAAAGTGAATTGGAACGAAATCGCCAATAGATAAGACCATTTTACAATTTGAGCCCAAGTTAGAAGCAGAGCCTAAGGTGTAAATTATCGATAGTCCATATCTCGGAAACTATAAGAGATAATGCAATTTGGCAACCGGCAATGTAATTAGCATGCCGAATATTACTTGGAGAGTGAATTGGAACGAAATCGCCAATAGATAAGACCATTTTACAATTTGGGCCCAAGTTAGAAGCAGAGCCTAAGGTGTAAATTATCGATAGTCCATATCTCGGAAACTATAAGAGATAATGCAATTTGGCAACCGGCAATGTAATTAGCATGCCGAATATTACTTGGAAAGTGAATTGGAACGAAATCGCCAATAGATAAGACCATTTTACAATTTGGGCCCAAGTTATAAGCAGAGCCTAAGGTGTAAATTATCGATAGTCCATATCTCGGAAACTATAAGAGATAATGCAATTTGGCAACCGGCAATGTAATTAGCATGCCGAATATTACTTGGAATGTGAATTGGAACGAAATCGCCAATAGATAAGACCATTTTACAATTTGGGCCCAAGTTAGAAGCAGAGCCTAAGGTGTAAATTATCGATAGTCCATATCTCGGAAACTATAAGAGATAATGCAATTTGGCAACTGGCAATGTAATTAGCATGCCGAATATTACTTGGAATGTGAATTGGAACGAAATCGCCAATAGATAAGACCATTTTACAATTTAGGCCCAAGTTAGAAGCAGAGCCTAAGGTGTAAATTATCGATAGTCCATATCTCGGAAACTATAAGAGATAATGCAGTTTGGCAACCGGCAATGTAATTAGCATGCCGAATACTACTTAGAATGTGAATTGGAACGAAATCGCCAATAGATAAGACCATTTTACAATTTGGGCCCAAGTTAGAAGCAGAGCCTAAGGTGTAAATTATCGATAGTCCATATCTCGGAAACTATAAGAGATAATTCAATTTGGCAACCGGCAATGTAATTACCATGCCGAATATTACTTGGAATGTGAATTGGAACGAAATCGCCAATAGATAAGACCATTTTACAATTTTTGCCCAAGTTAGAAGCAGAGCCTAAGGTGTAAATTATCGATAGTCCATATCTCGGAAACTATAAGAGATAATGCAATTTGGCAACCGGCAATGTAATTAGCATGCCGAATATTACTTGGAATGTGAATTGGAACGAAATCGCCAATAGATAAGACGATTTTACAATTTGGGCCCAAGTTAGAAGCAGAGCCTAAGGTGTAAATTATCGATAGTCCATATCTCGGAAACTATAAGAGATAATGCAATTTGGCAACCGGCAATGTAATTAGCATGCCGAATATTACTTGGAATGTGAATTGGAACGAAATCGCCAATAGATAAGACGATTTTACAATTTGGGCCCAAGTTAGAAGCAGAGCCTAAGGTGTAAATTATCGATAGTCCATATCTCGGAAACTATAAGAGATAAAGCAATTTGGCAACCGGCAATGTAATTAGCATGCCGAATATTACTTGGAATGTGAATTGGAACGAAATCGCCAATAGATAAGACCATTTTACAATTTGGGCCCAAGTTAGAAGCAGAGCCTAAGGTGTAAATTATCGATAGTCCATATCTCAGAAACTATAAGAGATAATGCAATTTGGCAACCGGCAATGTAATTAGCATGCCGAATATTACTTGGAATGTGAATTGGAAGGAAATCGCCAATAGATAAGACCATTTTACAATTTGGGCCCAAGTTAGAAGCAGAGCCTAAGGTGTAAATTATCGATAGTCCATATCTCGGATACTATAAGAGATAATGCAATTTGGCAACCGGCAATGTAATTAGCATGCCGAATATTACTTGGAATGTGAATTGGAACGAAATCGGCAATAGATAAGACCATTTTACAATTTGGGCCCAAGTAAGAAGCAGAGCCTAAGGTGTAAATTAACGATAGTCCATATCTCGGAAACTATAAGAGATAATGCAATTTGGCAACCGGCAATGTAATTAGCATGCCGAATATTACTTGGAATGTGAATTGGAACGAAATCGCCAATAGATAGGACCATTTTACAATTTGGGCCCAAGTTAGAAGCAGAGCCTAAGAAGTAAATTATCGATAGTCCATATCTCGGAAACTATAAGAGATAATGCAATTTGGCAACCGGCAATGTAATTAGCATGCCGAATATTACTTGGAATGTGAATTGGAACGAAATCGCCAATAGGTAAGACCATTTTACAATTTGGGCCCAAGTTAGAAGCAGAGCCTAAGGTGTAAATTATCGATAGTCCATATCTCGGAAACTATCAGAGATAATGCAATTTGGCAACCGGCAATGTAATTAGCATGCCGAATATTACTTGGAATGTGAATTGGAACGAAATCGCCAATACGTAAGACCATTTTACAATTTGGGCCCAAGTTAGAAGCAGAGCCTAAGGTGTAAATTATCGATAGTCCATATCTCGGAAACTATAAGAGATAATTCAATTTGGCAACCGGCAATGTAATTAGCATGCCGGATATTACTTGGAATGTGAATTGGAACGAAATCGCCAATAGATAAGACCATTTTACAATTTGGGCCCAAGCTAGAAGCAGAGCCTAAGGTGTAAATTATCGATAGTCCATATCTCGGAAACTATAAGAGATAATGCAATTTGGCAACCGGCAATGTAATTAGCATGCCGAATATTACTTGGAATGTGAATTGGAACGAAATCGCCAATAGATAAGACGATTTTACAATTTGGGCCCAAGTTAGAAGCAGAGCCTAAGGTGTAAATTATCGATAGTCCATATCTCGGAAACTATAAGAGATAATGCAATTTGGCAACCGGCAATGTAATTAGCATGCCGAATATTACTTGGAATGTGAATTGGAACGAAATCGGCAATAGATAAGACCATTTTACAATTTGGGCCCAAGTTAGAAGCAGAGCCTAAGGTGTAAATTATCGATAGTCCATATCTCGGAAACTATAAGAGATAATGCAATTTGGCAACCGGCAATGTAATTAGCATGCCGAATATTACTTGGAATGTGAATTGGAACGAAATCGCCAATAGATAAGACCATTTTACAATTTGGGCCCAAGTTAGATGCAGAGCCTAAGGTGTAAATTATCGATAGTCCATATCTCGGAAACTATAAGAGATAATGCAATTTGGCAACCGGCAATGTAATTAGCATGCCGAATATTACTTGGAAAGTGAATTGGAACGAAATCGCCAATAGATAAGACCATTTTACAATTTGGGCCCAAGTTAGAAGCAGAGCCTAAGGTGTAAATTATCGATAGTCCATATCTCGGAAACTATAAGAGATAATGCAATTTGGCAACCGGCAATGTAATTAGCATGCCGAATATTACTTGGAATGTGAATTGGAACGAAATCGCCAATAGATAAGGCCATTTTACAATTTGGGCCCAAGTTAGAAGCAGAGCCTAAGGTGTAAATTATCGATAGTCCATATCTCGGAAACTATAAGAGATAATGCAATTTAGCAACCGGCAATGTAATTAGCATGCCGAATATTACTTGGAATGTGAATTGGAACGAAATCGCCAATAGATAAGACCATTTTAAAATTTGGGCCCAAGTTAGAAGCAGAGCCTAAGGTGTAAATTATCGATAGTCCATATCTCGGAAACTAAAAGAGATAATGCAATTTGGCAACCGGCAATGTAATTAGCATGCCGAATATTACTTGGAATGTGAATTGGAACGAAATCGCCAATAAATAAGACCATTTTACAATTTGGGCCCAAGTTAGAAGCAGAGCCTAAGGTGTAAATTATCGATAGTCCATATCTCGGAAACTATAAGAGATAATGCAATTTCGCAACCGGCAATGTAATTAGCATGCCGAATATTACTTGGAAAGTGAATTGGAACGAAATCGCCAATAGATAAGACCATTTTACAATTTGGGCCCAAGTTAGAAGCAGAGCCTAAGGTGTAAATTATCGACAGTCCATATCTCGGAAGCTATAAGAGATAATGCAATTTGGCAACCGGCAATGCAATTAGCATGCCGAATATTACTTGGAATGTGAATTGGAACGAAATCGCCAATAGATAAGACCATTTTACAATTTGAGCCCAAGTTAGAAGCAGAGCCTAAGGTGTAAATAATCGATAGTCCATATCTCTGAAACTATAAGAGATAATGCAATTTGGCAACCGGCAATGTAATTAGCATGCCGAATATTACTTGGAGAGTGAATTGGAACGAAACCGCCAAAAGATAAGACCATTTTACAATTTGGGCCCAAGTTAGAAGCAGAGCCTGAGGTGTAAATTATCGATAGTCCATATCTCGGAAACTATAAGAGATAATGCAATTTGGCAACCGGCAATGTAATTAGCATGCCGAATATTACTTGGAAAGTGAATTGGAACGAAATCGCCAATAGATAAGACCATTTTACAATTTGAGCCCAAGTTAGAAGCAGAGCCTAAGGTGTAAATTATCGATAGTCCATATCTCGGAAACTATAAGAGATAATGCAATTTGGCAACCGGCAATGTAATTAGCATGCCGAATATTACTTGGAGAGTGAATTGGAACGAAATCGCCAATAGATAAGACCATTTTACAATTTGGGCCCAAGTGAGAAGCAGAGCCTAAGGTGTAAATTATCGATAGTCCATATCTCGGAAACTATAAGAGATAATGCAATTTGGCAACCGGCAATGTAATTAGCATGCCGAATATTACTTGGAAAGTGAATTGGAACGAAATCGCCAATAGATAAGACCATTTTACAATTTGGGCCCAAGTTATAAGCAGAGCCTAAGGTGTAAATTATCGATAGTCCATATCTCGGAAACTATAAGAGATAATGCAATTTGGCAACCGGCAATGTAATTAGCATGCCGAATATTACTTGGAATGTGAATTGGAACGAAATCGCCAATAGATAAGACCATTTTACAATTTGGGCCCAAGTTAGAAGCAGAGCCTAAGGTGTAAATTATCGATAGTCCATATCTCGGAAACTATAAGAGATAATGCAATTTGGCAACTGGCAATGTAATTAGCATGCCGAATATTACTTGGAATGTGAATTGGAACGAAATCGCCAATAGATAAGACCATTTTACAATTTGGGCCCAAGTTAGAAGCAGAGCCTAAGGTGTAAATTATCGATAGTCCATATCTCGGAAACTATAAGAGATAATGCAATTTGGCAACCGGCAATGTAATTAGCATGCCGAATATTACTTGGAATGTGAATTGGAACGAAATCGCCAATAGATAAGACCATTTTACAATTTGGGCCCAAGTTAGAAGCAGAGCCTAAGGTGTAAATTATCGATAGTCCATATCTCGGAAACTATAAGAGATAATGCAATTTGGCAACCGGCAATGTAATTAGCATGCCGAATATTACTTGGAATGTGAATTGGAACGAAATCGCCAATAGATAAGACCATTTTACAATTTGGGCCCAAGTTAGAAGCAGAGCCTAAGGTGTAAATTATCGATAGTCCATATCTCGGAAACTATAAGAGATAATGCAATTTGGCAACCGGCAATGTAATTAGCATGCCGAATATTACTTGGAATGTGAATTGGAACGAAATCGCCAATAGATAAGACAATTTTACAATTTGGGCCCAAGTTAGAAGCAGAGCCTAAGGTGTAAATTATCGATAGTCCATATCTCGGAAACTATAAGAGATAATGCAATTTGGCAACCGGCAATGTAATTAGCATGCCGAATATTACTTGGAATGTGAATTGGAACGAAATCGCCAATAGATAAGACCATTTTACAATTTGGGCCCAAGTTAGAAGCAGAGCCTAAGGTGTAAATTATCGATAGTCCATATCTCGGAAACTATAAGAGATAATGCAATTTGGCAACCGGCAATGTAATTAGCATGCCGAATATTACTTGGAATGTGAATTGGAACGAAATCGCCAATAGATAAGACCATTTTACAATTTGGGCCCAAGTTAGAAGCAGAGCCTAAGGTGTAAATTATCGATAGTCCATATCTCGGAAACTATAAGAGATAATGCAATTTGGCAACCGGCAATGTAATTAGCATGCCGAATATTACTTGGAATGTGAATTGGAACGAAATCGCCAATAGATAAGACCATTTTACAATTTGGGCCCAAGTTAGAAGCAGAGCCTAAGGTGTAAATTATCGATAGTCCATATCTCGGAAACTATAAGAGATAATGCAATTTGGCAACCGGCAATGTAATTAGCATGCCGAATATTACTTGGAATGTGAATTGGAACGAAATCGCCAATAGATAAGACCATTTTACAATTTGGGCCCAAGTTAGAAGCAGAGCCTAAGGTGTAAATTATCGATAGTCCATATCTCGGAAACTATAAGAGATAATGCAATTTGGCAACCGGCAATGTAATTAGCATGCCGAATATTACTTGGAATGTGAATTGGAACGAAATCGCCAATAGATAAGACCATTTTACAATTTGGGCCCAAGTTAGAAGCAGAGCCTAAGGTGTAAATTATCGATAGTCCATATCTCGGAAACTATAAGAGATAATGCAATTTGGCAACCGGCAATGTAATTAGCATGCCGAATATTACTTGGAATGTGAATTGGAACGAAATCGCCAATAGATAAGACCATTTTACAATTTGGGCCCAAGTTAGAAGCAGAGCCTAAGGTGTAAATTATCGATAGTCCATATCTCGGAAACTATAAGAGATAATGCAATTTGGCAACCGGCAATGTAATTAGCATGCCGAATATTACTTGGAATGTGAATTGGAACGAAATCGCCAATAGATAAGACCATTTTACAATTTGGGCCCAAGTTAGAAGCAGAGCCTAAGGTGTAAATTATCGATAGTCCATATCTCGGAAACTATAAGAGATAATGCAATTTGGCAACCGGCAATGTAATTAGCATGCCGAATATTACTTGGAATGTGAATTGGAACGAAATCGCCAATAGATAAGACCATTTTACAATTTGGGCCCAAGTTAGAAGCAGAGCCTAAGGTGTAAATTATCGATAGTCCATATCTCGGAAACTATAAGAGATAATGCAATTTGGCAACCGGCAATGTAATTAGCATGCCGAATATTACTTGGAATGTGAATTGGAACGAAATCGCCAATAGATAAGACCATTTTACAATTTGGGCCCAAGTTAGAAGCAGAGCCTAAGGTGTAAATAATCGATAGTCCATATCTCGGAAACTATAAGAGATAATGCAATTTGGCAACCGGCAATGTAATTAGCATGCCGAATATTACTTGGAATGTGAATTGGAACGAAATCGCCAATAGATAAGACCATTTTACAATTTGGGCCCAAGTTAGAAGCAGAGCCTAAGGTGTAAATTATCGATAGTCCATATCTCGGAAACTATAAGAGATAATGCAATTTGGCAACCGGCAATGTAATTAGCATGCCGAATATTACTTGGAATGTGAATTGGAACGAAATCGCCAATAGATAAGACCATTTTACAATTTGGGCCCAAGTTAGAAGCAGAGCCTAAGGTGTAAATTATCGATAGTCCATATCTCGGAAACTATAAGAGATAATGCAATTTGGCAACCGGCAATGTAATTAGCATGCCGAATATTACTTGGAGAGTGAATTGGAACGAAATCGCCAATAGATAAGACCATTTTACAATTTGGGCCCAAGTTAGAAGCAGAGCCTAAGGTGTAAATTATCGATAGTCCATATCTCGGAAACTATAAGAGATAATGCAATTTGGCAACCGGCAATGTAATTAGCATGCCGAATATTACTTGGAAAGTGAATTGGAACGAAATCGCCAATAGATAAGACCATTTTACAATTTGGGCCCAAGTTAGAAGCAGAGCCTAAGGTGTAAATTATCGATAGTCCATATCTCGGAAACTATAAGAGATAATGCAATTTGGCAACCGGCAATGTAATTAGCATGCCGAATATTACTTAGAATGTGAATTGGAACGAAATCGCCAATAGATAAGACCATTTTACAATTTGGGCCCAAGTTAGAAGCAGAGCCTAAGGTGTAAATTATCGATAGTCCATATCTCGGAAACTATAAGAGATAATTCAATTTGGCAACCGGCAATGTAATTAGCATGCCGAATATTACTTGGAATGTGAATTGGAACGAAATCGCCAATAGATAAGACCATTTTACAATTTGGGCCCAAGTTAGAAGCAGAGCCTAAGGTGTAAATTATCGATAGTCCATATCTCGGAAACTATAAGAGATAATGCAATTTGGCAACCGGCAATGTAATTAGCATGCCGAATATTACTTGGAATGTGAATTGGAACGAAATCGCCAATAGATAAGACGATTTTACAATTTGGGCCCAAGTTAGAAGCAGAGCCTAAGGTGTAAATTATCGATAGTCCATATCTCGGAAACTATAAGAGATAATGCAATTTGGCAACCGGCAATGTAATTAGCATGCCGAATATTACTTGGAATGTGAATTGGAACGAAATCGCCAATAGATAAGACCATTTTACAATTTGGGCCCAAGTTAGAAGCAGAGCCTAAGGTGTAAATTATCGATAGTCCATATCTCGGAAACTATAAGAGATAATGCAATTTGGCAACCGGCAATGTAATTAGCATGCCGAATATTACTTGGAATGTGAATTGGAACGAAATCGCCAATAGATAAGACCATTTTACAATTTGGGCCCAAGTTAGAAGCAGAGCCTAAGGTGTAAATTATCGATAGTCCATATCTCAGAAACTATAAGAGATAATGCAATTTGGCAACCGGCAATGTAATTAGCATGCCGAATATTACTTGGAATGTGAATTGGAAGGAAATCGCCAATAGATAAGACCATTTTACAATTTGGGCCCAAGTTAGAAGCAGAGCCTAAGGTGTAAATTATTGATAGTCCATATCTCGGATACTATAAGAGATAATGCAATTTGGCAACCGGCAATGTAATTAGCATGCCGAATATTACTTGGAATGTGAATTGGAACGAAATCGGCAATAGATAAGACCATTTTACAATTTGGGCCCAAGTAAGAAGCAGAGCCTAAGGTGTAAATTATCGATAGTCCATATCTCGGAAACTATAAGAGATAATGCAATTTGGCAACCGGCAATGTAATTAGCATGCCGAATATTACTTGGAATGTGAATTGGAACGAAATCGCCAATAGATAGGACCATTTTACAATTTGGGCCCAAGTTAGAAGCAGAGCCTAAGATGTAAATTATCGATAGTCCATATCTCGGAAACTATAAGAGATAATGCAATTTGGCAACCGGCAATGTAATTAGCATGCCGAATATTACTTGGAATGTGAATTGGAACGAAATCGCCAATAGATAAGACCATTTTACAATTTGGGCCCAAGTTAGAAGCAGAGCCTAAGGTGTAAATTATCGATAGTCCATATCTCGGAAACTATCAGAGATAATGCAATTTGGCAACCGGCAATGTAATTAGCATGCCGAATATTACTTGGAATGTGAATTGGAACGAAATCGCCAATAGATAAGACCATTTTACAATTTGGGCCCAAGTTAGAAGCAGAGCCTAAGGTGTAAATTATCGATAGTCCATATCTCGGAAACTATAAGAGATAATTCAATTTGGCAACCGGCAATGTAATTAGCATGCCGAATATTACTTGGAATGTGAATTGGAACGAAATCGCCAATAGATAAGACCATTTTACAATTTGGGCCCAAGCTAGAAGCAGAGCCTAAGGTGTAAATTATCGATAGTCCATATCTCGGAAACTATAAGAGATAATGCAATTTGGCAACCGGCAATGTAATTAGCATGCCGAATATTACTTGGAATGTGAATTGGAACGAAATCGCCAATAGATAAGACGATTTTACAATTTGGGCCCAAGTTAGAAGCAGAGCCTAAGGTGTAAATTATCGATAGTCCATATCTCGGAAACTATAAGAGATAATGCAATTTGGCAACCGGCAATGTAATTAGCATGCCGAATATTACTTGGAATGTGAATTGGAACGAAATCGGCAATAGATAAGACCATTTTACAATTTGGGCCCAAGTTAGAAGCAGAGCCTAAGGTGTAAATTATCGATAGTCCATATCTCGGAAACTATAAGAGATAATGCAATTTGGCAACCGGCAATGTAATTAGCATGCCGAATATTACTTGGAATGTGAATTGGAACGAAATCGCCAATAGATAAGACCATTTTACAATTTGGGCCCAAGTTAGAAGCAGAGCCTAAGGTGTAAATTATCGATAGTCCATATCTCGGAAACTATAAGAGATAATGCAATTTGGCAACCGGCAATGTAATTAGCATGCCGAATATTACTTGGAAAGTGAATTGGAACGAAATCGCCAATAGATAAGACCATTTTACAATTTGGGCCCAAGTTAGAAGCAGAGCCTAAGGTGTAAATTATCGATAGTCCATATCTCGGAAACTATAAGAGATAATGCAATTTGGCAACCGGCAATGTAATTAGCATGCCGAATATTACTTGGAAAGTGAATTGGAACGAAATCGCCAATAGATAAGACCATTTTACAATTTGGGCCCAAGTTAGAAGCAGAGCCTAAGGTGTAAATTATCGACAGTCCATATCTCGGAAGCTATAAGAGATAATGCAATTTGGCAACCGGCAATGCAATTAGCATGCCGAATATTACTTGGAATGTGAATTGGAACGAAATCGCCAATAGATAAGACCATTTTACAATTTGGGCCCAAGTTATAAGCAGAGCCTAAGGTGTAAATTATCGATAGTCCATATCTCGGAAACTATAAGAGATAATGCAATTTGGCAACCGGCAATGTAATTAGCATGCCGAATATTACTTGGAATGTGAATTGGAACGAAATCGCCAATAGATAAGACCATTTTACAATTTGGGCCCAAGTTAGAAGCAGAGCCTAAGGTGTAAATTATCGATAGTCCATATCTCGGAAACTATAAGAGATAATGCAATTTGGCAACTGGCAATGTAATTAGCATGCCGAATATTACTTGGAATGTGAATTGGAACGAAATCGCCAATAGATAAGACCATTTTACAATTTAGGCCCAAGTTAGAAGCAGAGCCTAAGGTGTAAATTATCGATAGTCCATATCTCGGAAACTATAAGAGATAATGCAATTTGGCAACCGGCAATGTAATTAGCATGCCGAATATTACTTGGAATGTGAATTGGAACGAAATCGCCAATAGATAAGACCATTTTACAATTTGGGCCCAAGTTAGAAGCAGAGCCTAAGGTGTAAATTATCGATAGTCCATATCTCGGAAACTATAAGAGATAATGCAATTTGGCAACCGGCAATGTAATTAGCATGCCGAATATTACTTGGAATGTGAATTGGAACGAAATCGCCAATAGATAAGACCATTTTACAATTTGGGCCCAAGTTAGAAGCAGAGCCTAAGGTGTAAATTATCGATAGTCCATATCTCGGAAACTATAAGAGATAATGCAATTTGGCAACCGGCAATGTAATTAGCATGCCGAATATTACTTGGAATGTGAATTGGAACGAAATCGCCAATAGATAAGACCATTTTACAATTTGGGCCCAAGTTAGAAGCAGAGCCTAAGGTGTAAATTATCGATAGTCCATATCTCGGAAACTATAAGAGATAATGCAATTTGGCAACCGGCAATGTAATTAGCATGCCGAATATTACTTGGAATGTGAATTGGAACGAAATCGCCAATAGATAAGACCATTTTACAATTTGGGCCCAAGTTAGAAGCAGAGCCTAAGGTGTAAATTATCGATAGTCCATATCTCGGAAACTATAAGAGATAATGCAATTTGGCAACCGGCAATGTAATTAGCATGCCGAATATTACTTGGAATGTGAATTGGAACGAAATCGCCAATAGATAAGACCATTTTACAATTTGGGCCCAAGTTAGAAGCAGAGCCTAAGGTGTAAATTATCGATAGTCCATATCTCGGAAACTATAAGAGATAATGCAATTTGGCAACCGGCAATGTAATTAGCATGCCGAATATTACTTGGAATGTGAATTGGAACGAAATCGCCAATAGATAAGACCATTTTACAATTTGGGCCCAAGTTAGAAGCAGAGCCTAAGGTGTAAATTATCGATAGTCCATATCTCGGAAACTATAAGAGATAATGCAATTTGGCAACCGGCAATGTAATTAGCATGCCGAATATTACTTGGAATGTGAATTGGAACGAAATCGGCAATAGATAAG